>NW_021604597.1:1366208-1383967 GCF_004785775.1 Grammomys surdaster
TGGTTTGGTTTGGTTTGGTTTGGTTTGGTTTGGTTTGGTTTGGTTTGATGTGGTGTGCTGTGGTGTGGTGTGCTGTGGTGTGGTGTGGTTTGGTTTTGACAAGATCTGTCACTGGTTTGGAGGTGTCCAAGAAGGGCAGACTGGCTGGCCTTGAACCCCAAGGTTTCTCCTGACTCTGTCTCCCCAAGACTGGGGTTCCAAGTGTGGAACATCATATTTCCCATGAGTTCCTAGCATTAAACCAGAGTCCTTTAATGACTAAACTATCTTCCAAGCCTTCTAAAACCTTTCATTTTTAATTATCATACTGATGATAACTTACAGATGAAATTCAAATAAAGAACTAGATGCCCATCTCATCAGGGGAGTTAGAATCAACTTGCCATTTTCTTTGCCGCTGCCTAAATCTCTGTGTGTGATGAACTGATGCCAACGAATATTTTTTTAATTGTCGAAGACTAATGAGAGAAAGAGAGAAAAGCTGGGAATGGGCGACAGTGCATAAAGGACCTTCTGGGACAAACTGAAAAAGACAAAACTATACTTCACACTGTTGAGGAAAACAGAGAAACTAATCAACTCATCAGACAAGGCGACACCTCTGGCCATCTCCTGAGACACTGGCTTCCAGACAAGAAGAGGGAAGCACCTGAGATAGTAAGAGTCAAAGCAGTTCACAGAGCCCTTCATCCAGAGAAGCTTTCACCTTCCGATTTAAATTCATTTGATTTGTTTGCCTGTTTGTTTGTTTGTCTGTTTGCAAGAAAAGCTCATACAACCCAGGTTGGCATTGAGCTTGTTCAGTAGCAAAATCTCAAATTTGACCTTAAGTTTCTGATCCTCCTGCCTCTGCTTCCCCTGTCCCCCATGCCCAGTTTATGTGGTGCTGGGAATGGAGTCCAGGGCTCCACGCATGTGAGGCAATCACACAACCGACATATGAACTTAACCACAGGCTCAGCCTCTAGCTGGATAATTTAGGTATTTTGTTAACAAAAAGTGCATGTCACTACTTGAAACAAAATGAAAACCCAGCAGCTATATAAAAAGAAAAGAAAACCAGAAGGCATTTGCATTATTGTAACCAGCAAAAGCTAGCGTCTGCATTATTTCGCTATAGTCTAGTGGTCACTGAAAAACAGCTCTCACTGAAACTATCTACCAAAGTAATTTTTAAAAAATCATGACGTTAAAGTCACTGCGGAACCAGCTGAGAAATTTGATGAGCTTCCATCTCAAAGTCGAAGAAGGGTGGCACTGTGAAGCCTGCTGAGCTCTTGGTCAGTTTCAAAGCATCTTTCCACACAATGATAAACAGACGAGCATAGGGTCTGTGCCAAGCATTTATCATGGTGACCATAATGCCCATGGACTCAGGCTTGTTCTGTTATCCTGCCTGGGCTACTAAACAATGATGTAACAATGAACAGTTATGGGGTCTCCAAAAGAATAACATGTCTAACTTAAAACCTCCAGAACAGCTTCTTTTTATTCTCTTACTCTGAAGAAAGCAATTCTTTGAATGCTCTGTAGCTTCCTGGAGCAGCCTCGGTGGATTTGAGCACTGCTTTTCTATTTAAAGCCCCTAAAAATGAAAGATGCCATTATAGAAAGAACTAGCCACCAGCAGCAGAAGCACGACACATCCTGGGTTTCAAAATGAACTTGTAATGGCAGAGTTTTCCAACCAAGGGCCATCTACTTAATGATCCCCAGCCCGTGTTCAAAATCTCCCCAAGCCAGCAAGACTCTTCTCTCTATTCCAATCATGTCTTAATCTTTCTTTGGACAAATGTTCTGGAGTTGTGCCCCCGCAAGTCCTTCACGGTGCACACACTATCTCACCCTTACTTACCCACTTCCTAGTCTGCTGCTACATAAGATAAGCCCTCCTGTTTCAATAAAGTCTCCCACAGACAGTGAATAAAAGATGTCAGCCATCATGGAGCTTCTTCTAACTCTCCTGAAATCTTGGGAACCTGAGAATTCCCTGAGAGTTTGATTTCATTATTTAAGATTTTTTTTTTGTGTGTGTGTGTGTGTGTGTGTGTGTGTGTGTGTGTGTGTGTGTGACATGTGTATAGGCTAGGATGGAGGCTAGAAAAGGTTATCAGTTCCCCCAAAACAGGAGTTACAGGCAATAGGAAGCCACCTGCCATGGGTGCTGAGATCAGAGCCCTAGTCTTACACAAGAGCAACAAGCACTCAGCACTCATGACCACAGAGCCATCCCTCCAGCCTGACCGTGTGACTTCTAACATCCCAGATAACACATCTCCAGATTTTTCATATGGAACCTTGTCACATTCTTTTTCTTAACCTTCCCCACCATCAATTTTTTATCCACACTCTCCCAGAGGTCCCTGTTTCCAGCATGTTTCTTCACTTTGTCTTTTCTGAGTGACTAATCTTAAAAATTTAAATATTCCATTTTAGAACCTCCCTCCCTTCACCCAGCTGAACCTTAGGATCATCTATCGATCGATCTATCTATTATCTATCTATCCATCATCTATCTATCTGTCTATCTATCTATATATCTATCTACCTATCTGTGGTGGTTATTTTAACTATCAACTTAGCAGAGTATGGAGTCACCTGGGAAGACAGTCTTGAATGAGGAATTGTCCAGTTGGGGTTAGCCTGTGACATGTCTATAAGGGATTGCCTTGATTGTTAATTGATATATTTATCTATCTATCATCTATCCATATCTATTATCATCTATATCTATCATCTATGTATCTTTCTATTAATATATATGCATGTCTATATATTTATATATCTATTTATATACATACACATACAACAAGAGGCAAGGAGTAATACCAGAAAGCTAGCTTCAAGATTTGCCTTAGGATAGTGGGAGGAAGAATACTTTATGTACATTTATATCCAAACTTCTTTAAGTCTTTCTTCACATATGGTTTGATAGTACCATCTGGCCTTCAAATGATCCAAACACATCCATTTCTACATATGAAGACTGCCTCTCTCTCCTCCCCAGCCAGCATCTAAAAGAAAAGAACAAAATACTTGCAGCCAGTTTAGTAGTCAGTGTCTTCAGGCACCAAAAGCACCAACTAAATACCAAGGTAGCCACTCAGAAGATGGCTCAGTTGTTGTTAGGTTGTATCGATATCAAGCTTAAAAATACTTGAAGGTAACTGCACAAATCTCCAAGAACACATGGCCAATGTGAGAGACTCTGATGAACCCTGCACTAGCCCAGACATCTTATCATCTGGGTGACCTGAAGTAAGTCAGGCCAGAAAGATGATTCCACACCTGAATGCCATCTCTGACACTCTTGAATCTTGTCACTTCTTTCTTCATTGACTCTGGGGTCAAGTCCTGAGAATGAGTGACCCTATTAGCAGGAATAACTGTAGTGAGTTCTCATAATAGCCCTACGTGAGCCTAGAGATATTTGACAATGGATTTCTCCAAGGCACTGAGCAAAGAGAAGCTTTACTACTGCAAGACTTCACTGCAAGCTGCTACCATAAGTGGTTGGACAGTTGGCATCTCTACAAAAACCTTCCACAGTATCCTGCGTTATCATTTCCACACAAACCACAAGTTTGACAAGAGGAGATCACCAAGATTCCAAGATGAAGCACAAAATTAGTTCCATTGTTCCTGATGTCCTGTTTACCAGTTGATTGTTTTGTTTTGATTTAACCAAGCTTTGTCATGTCTAATATGCAAAAAAAATGTTTCTTGTCTGCTCACCTGTAGGAGCCGATGTCCCATTTCTGTCATAGAAAGGCCACTGCTGCAGCTCCAGAGCTTTTAATGCTAGTGGCTGATGGCACATTTGCAGGATCTCTTTCCTCTGTTAAGGAAGCATGCCTGGAACACAAGGTATCATATTCTGGACAAGTTCCAAGTCCTTCCTGCCTCCAGAAAGCCTCACAGTTGGAGCCCTGTCCTCTGTTGTGAGAGGTCACAGAAATGTTCTCCATTAATTATGGATGAGAATTCCTAGTGAGAGGTGAGCCAATAGCCAGACACAGAGACACTGTTCCAGATCCCGACCCTCCTGGGAGCAGAGACCCTGAGGGAGACACTTATGACTGTCCTCGATTTCTACACAGTCACACGCACCACAGGGGATGTGAATAAGGGAAGAGAAAGATCAAAGAGCAAAAGCTAAAGCCAAGAGAGGAGGCAGAGAGAGTGGAGAGATGGATAAAAGAGAGGGGAGGGCAAAGGAGAAGGAAGGAGTTGAGAAGCAAGGGGCAGGTGGGAGGGGACAGAGAGGCAGAGATGGGGACCTTAATGAGGTGGCTGGTCCTCTGTTTCATTTTCTCTCCTTGATATTTAGCCGCCTTCCTAACTGAAATGGGTGGGGCGGTGCTGGGGTGAGCTGGCGGCTGCTGTGCTACTGCCTCTGGACCTCTGGGTTCTGGTCTTCCTGGACCCTCACTGTGAAGTGTGGGAATGCCTCTGAAGTGTGGGAACTTGAAAGTATCCACTCTAGACAGCTCAGCTATTCCAACAAAATCCATTCCCATCAAATTATCACTAGTGGCAGTGATAGAAAAATTAATGATTTCTTGAAGGGACTATTGTATTTAAATATTTCAAGCCTGTTGGTGTGATGTGTGTCAGCGAGAGAGAAACATATTGACTGGGAGCCACAGCTAATACCGGCTTTTATAAATATCCTGTCAGATAAATAATGGCTCTCAATGGATCCGGTATGATGTACAGTTCTAAAGCAAGCAGGGTTTTGCCAAGAGGCTCAAAGGAAACTGCCATTACAATAGCATGAGCTGAATAATGGGATTTTTCGTTTATCTTCTGTACCAGAGAAAGAAGTAGTAGAGAGGTTTGCTCGGTGGGCACCAAGGAGAGAGTAGATTGATTCTTCAGATTCCACAAAGGGTCCAAACTTCTGAGGCTTCTCCTGAAAGCCTCCCGCATACCAAACAGCAGGCACCATTTGCATTTGAATCTGTCCATCCAGCAGGCTGGCCAAGCTGAGGCACCCCAGGATTGCCTTGCTGCCACAGGGAGCAAGCTCATGAGCTCACAGGAGACAAATCAAGAGTCTACAAAGTGCCAATTGGGATCAATCATTTTCTGAGCCATGTAGACCATCCAACCTTACATTCTCTCACCTCTCCTTCCTCTCCTCCCTCCCCTGACCCCTTTGTCTCTTCATGTCACATGAAAATGGAAACCTGATTAGAAAAAGTGAACACTTTCTTTTTGCTTTCTATAAAGAAGAACCAATATTAACTGAAGGGAGGGATGAGGGAGAAGTTTAAATTGCTGAGTAGATACTGTTCTCTATGGATTCTGGGTGTTCTTCTCTGTGGATTCCCATTATCCACAGACAGCTGAAGACTGCCAATAAACACTGACATGGCCACAAAATTCATCTTCAAAACACATTAGTTGCCAAGAAGTTGCAGAGTTCCACATTTCCAAGCACATGACTCAAAAGGAGACAGTTAACTTGGACTCTTCCAATCTACTCCAGGTTTAAAGCTGCCTTCTCCTAAGGCAATTAAGACTCTCTGCTCTCAAACAGATAGACAGAGTTGAAAATTAATTTAAACGTGAAACAGAAAATATACTACCATAGTTCATGTGAGGATAAGGCAAAGGGGAAAAAAACGAACCACGTAGATTAGCAGTAATTCAAAAGAAGTCATCTTAACTGCAATCAATTTATTAATAAGTTAACATGACATACAACTCTCAAAAATACAAGTTCAGGGATAGCAATGTAGCTCAATGGTAGTGGCACTACAATATATGTAAATGCTTGGCCCAATAACACCATATATGTGTGTGTGTGTGTGTGTGTGTGTGTATATATATATGTGTGTGTGTGTGTGTGTGTGTATGTATATATACATATATATGTGTGTATGTATATGTATGTATGTACAGTTTTTAAATCAAACTTGTTCTCATATAACCACTAAACTACCTACACATGAGGCACCTACATGCTCCTCTAGGAATCCATCTAGGATAAAGTGTAGGGAAAAGAAATCACAAGTCATCCCCACTGCTCCTAGGTGTTCGCTTGGATGAGAACGGAGACACATTTTTCTCACCTCCCCAAACACCATGGCCATTTGTTTACAGAGTAACTTTAGTTTTGTCGTATAACTGTAAGCAGATATTACTTAATGACAAGGCATGTTCTGAAAGACAATTCCTCATCCAATGATATTGTCGAAGTACAAGTATTCAGAAGTTATTTGTTGAGGGCCATCGGCTACAGTCGACCAAGTTCACCTGAAAGAGAGGCTGGAAATGGGAGGAGGGCAGGAAGAGATGAAGTCAGTACAAAGGTTTCTGATCGAGGCTCAGTGCTTTAATGTTCAACTTTCAATTTAAAGGGGATAACCCACCCACACCCCCAGAGTTCCTTCTTGCTTCTGCCGGCTGGGGGTGAGCTGAATCCATCCTGCTGGAGGTGAGAGGAATCCATACTTAATCATGGGCCAGAGATGTCTCAAGCAAGCTCAACAGGCAGTCTATTCTTCTTAGCTTGTGTACCAGGCTACAGGGCAGCCAAAGAGGCACCAAGACCAATACCTCCGGAGTCCTATTGTTTGGTCTATTGTGGTAAACAAAGTCTCATCTCTTAGGCCTGCTCAAGGCTGGGGGAAGGGCACAGGTATTGACACAAACTAGATATATTCAAATGGTAGAACCTACAATACACCTAAGCTATTTGGAATATAGAGTCTGACAGTGGCTAAAATATTGTTTCAGTGTTCTGTTATGTTTATATGCATGCCACAGTCTGTAAGTGGACTCTGTTAAGAATCAAGCCTTCCAGAGTCACAGAAAGTCTCATCGTACCTTGTACCAAGTAGAGTCACACTGGGGACCTGAAGACATGACTCTTCTATCACATAAAAGTAACACAGGATAAACCTTGGCTCTCTATCACAAGAAAACAATGACAGCTTCAGAAGAAAGACATGATAGATGTGTAACCTACCTTGGTCTCTCATATATTTTTTAACTTTCTATTGATTTTGTGTGAGTTTCACATCATGTACCCCAGTCCCACTCATCTTCCTGTCCCCTCATATCCACCCTCCACCCTTGCAACCTCCCTCCCAAGGAAAATAAAAGCACACAAAAAATAAATAAACAAAGAAAAACAAACAGCAGAGACAGCATTTTGTCATAGAAGTTGTAGTATGTCACCGTGTGTCCTACAGTATATCCGTCTGTCCATACATCTTCACTTGCTTATCTTCATTGCAATGAGACATCGGTCTGGTTTGAGAACACTGGCTTCTGTGGTACCATCAATACTGAATCCTCACTGGGACTTCTCCTGGCTATCCTGTTGTTACCCTGTGTCGTGGAGATTTTGCAGCTTTGGATCAGCAGAACAGGGCCTATCCTGTGCTCCAACAGTTCGCAGATCTTGGGATGGGCCAGCTCAAAGCCCTGCATCTGGGCCTGTGTTGTAGCTAAGCTGATCTACCTATTGGCTCTCCCACATCTGTAGCACTAGGGCTAGCACTCCAGCTCTGCTCTGATTAGGCCATCCAATGTACTGGCAGGAGGCAGGGTCAGCACTCATGCCCTGGGAGTTGGCTCACCTATACCTCCAGAGCCACCAACATTGTGCTGCCCAGTGAGACGGAGGGCCAGCTTGTCAGTGTGTAGCAACCAGTGAGGGATGGGTTGAATTCTGCACAGACATCTATGTGGTGCCCAGACTTCCCTATGGTCTCTAGTGGTAATATGAGCCGCTGGATAGCCATCGACCCCACCGATTTGGCCCTCTGAGGCAGGGCAGGCTGAGACTTCATTATGGCCTCAGGTCCCAGGGGCTAGCTACACATAGCAGTCTATTCCTTCCCACCATCATATCCAGTTCCATCTTTTTTACAATGTTCAAACTGTTCTGCTTTTTCCCCCATTCATCTGTCCACCTCATACCTGCACATTGTAGTGGCTCCCACTGCGTGCAACCACGTGGCATGTAGGCCTCTGTCCATGGGGGGAGGGGAAAGGTGACGGCAAGGGGGCCTCGTAAGTGTCTACAGCCTGTCCCTTTAGGATGTCAGTGGATGGGTCTATAGACATCTTCCCCTCCTGTGCCTTGTGGCATGGAGGCAAGAGGACCTCTGTGTCCCTGCAGTCTGTGCCTGCCATGAAACAGTGGGAAGGTTTCTGGGATTCTTATACTCACCCCACCCCCATCAGCACGTCATGACTGGTCTTTCATATTTGTAAAGAAAATGTTCTTAACTGTCCTCATGCTTCTCGATTGCTCAGCTCCTTGGACACATTCTTGAGAGAAAAAGAGAAAGGAGGGAAAACCACCAAACCAGATTCCTGTGTTCAGAGTCTCTGGTCACCTGTCTGATTTGAGCTCCAGTCAGATTACCTTTCCTTACAACTTCTAGTTGTTCACCGTGATGGCTGACCCTTGTCCCATCACGCAGACAGGCAAAATGTCTCCCATCTCCCATGAAGCTATTCTTTCAAATTCTTGCTCTTCATCTTCCCACCATGAGGTTGTCATATGCCAGAGGGAAATGTCAACTTCCAGCATCCCTCCACAACTAGGGTGAATAGCTTGAACTAAAGAGCATAAGGGGACCCAGGTTCTGATGTGAGTCCACAAGTAGCCCTTCCTGATAGGAATACACACAGACACACACAGACACACGCACACACAAACACACACATGGACACACAAGCTGCATGCATACACTGTGACCATGTCTATGGTGTACAGCCATAGACATGGCTCCTCTCTCTCTCAGAGGTGTCAGATGAGCACATATAAGACATTTTCACTTAGAAGGTGTGAGGTATTGTGCAGTGTGCCGTGTCCACTCAGATGGATCCCCTTCCAAAGATGGTGCCTCTCATCCTAGAGTCAGACAGCGCTTACTCCTGGATGCCTGAAGTGTTCCTCCATCCAAAATTATATTCTTTACATTTATGCAGATAGGCAGTTTCTGAAGCATTGCATTAGGTGACAAGTAAGGGGATACAATATTCACTAAAAGTCAATAGTGAAGACACTATTTGCACATGCTAAACCACTCTTTATAGAGAGGGTTCCCTGAACCACCCATGGGGCCTTTATGCCCTTGAGATTCAGCACTGAACAGTTTTGATGGTGTCTCTGCTCTCACATATCTCACATGCTCATTCGACGGAAGATAGAAAAGAAATTCAGAACATTAAAAGAAGCCAAACAGGCAAAATAGTGGCACTTTGTAGTGAGTATTTTAAGCACCATTTTACCACAACCCAAACTCTAGGGAGGACCATGCAGCAGCATACACAGGGACAGAGCTCCTGCTCCCCACCCTGGCTACTCCACTTCTCAAATGGTGACTTTAGGTGACTCCTATTTAATGGGGTAAGGATATAGTCCTGCGCCATGCCTGGCAAATAAAGTGTCTCTGCTATCTAGAATTCCAAAGGGAAGTGAGGTGAACGTCCTATTTTCAATCTTACTCTATTTTCGTTCACCCAGTGTAAGCAGAGAAGCCGAGAGTGCAGTAAGATTAAAAATGCATGACTTCCCCACGTCTGTGATTCCTTTGCAATTTTTCTAGCAGACTTTGAGAAAATCACGTTTTTTTTTTGAAGGGGTGTTTTCTTTGTTCCTTCATTTTCTGTGTCTTTATAGCTTCCAAGGCTTTTTATCTTCTCCTTCAAAATGTTTGAGGGCTTTGCTATACGCCTCTAAAAACCTAACTCAGACCCCTTTGTTTACCTTGAAAGTGAGTTCCTGTAGTCTCCTGGAGATTCCGCGGGTTATGACATTACCTTCTAACTTGGATTAGCTGCCAACACTTCCTTTTCCCTAAGCCCCTAACCCTCAAAGGATGCCCAGGTGTCCTAAGACCTGGTCACCAGTTATGTCTGTTTCTTTGTTCTTCTTCAGGACCCTGCTGTCATTGGCAGTCGCCCCAGAAAGAGGCTGTTCCTGCAGACCCTCTGTCCCACATCCTGTTTTGTTTCCCCCAGCTGCCTGTGGATTTTCCAACTCAGAGTGAACAGTACCTGCTCTGGAAGCCATTTCCAGGCCAGCAGGCTAGCCATGAGAATCCAGAGGGAGAGTGTTGAAGCCGGCAGTGTTCACCCAAAGTTTGCCACGGGAACTGGCAACTCTCCAAACTCCAGCCAAGCTGTCACTAGACAGAGGCAGCAAGGAGAACTGTCCCCATGTCTCTAGCCATCCACCAGTGCCAGGTGAGAGGCATTTTTTGCTTTGTGAACAGACTACATCTTGATTTTTCAGACAAAGTATAAGTTTTCAATATTTTGTGCCAGAGCTTTGGAACTGTATGGAATCAGGCTAGGGGGATATTTTAGTCAGTAAAATCTTTGCCACACGGTATGAGAAGTTGAAGTCCATTCCCAGAATTCATGTAAAAATGCCATGTATGGGGATACATGTACGTTATCCAGAGCTTTAAAAATATATGGAATCAGGTTGGAAAGATGTTTCAGTGTAGTGCTTCCCACCAACTATAATGATCTCAGTTGGATCCCCAGAATTCATGTGAAAACAGCAAGTATGGTGCCCCATGTCTATGATCCCAGAACAGGAAGACTTCTGGGGCTTGCTGGCCAGCCAGCCTAACAACCTACTTGGTTATTTAGTGAGCTCCACAACAGTGAGAGATGCTGCCCTAAAACACACACACACACACACACACACACACACACACACACATACACACACACACACTAAAGGGTGGGAATTACTATTATATACTAGACACATTGTTCAGCAAATCGGCGACACACAGAGAGAGAATCTAGTTACCAGTTCACAAGAGAAACTTCATTTCCTTCACCACCAATCACCTAAGAGCCTCACTATGTATTATACTTACTCTGAGCAGATATTTAATTATTGATTGCCTGCAACTGCTCCAGACCCTAGAGAGAAAAACGGGATAATGAAGACTCAGGATTCACTTTCCATGAGTTTATAATCAAGATCTATGTGTAAGACAGAATGGCAGACCGACAAGTAGAGTGTTGGGCAGTGTAAAGAAGGGAACCAGGCTCTTAGATGGGTATGGGGATGTTGCATTGGAGGAGCAGCGCAGGTTGAGGGATAGGAGTGGCGGGCATTCCAGAGCAGAGGAGCCAAGTCCTTTTCATCTCTCAACAGGCTCCCTTTTATCTGCATCAAATTCCCACTAACCCCCCAAAACATCATTCCTAGGTAAACTCAACACTGCCCAGTAGCTGCGCGTGCTCTGTCTAGTGCAGTGTGACTGACTGTAAAGTCAGTAAGAACGGTTGCCAGGCTTCGTGATCCTGGTAGTCTTGCATATGACGTAGGCAACATTTAAGTGTCTCTTAAGTGGCAGAGCGTAGAAGAAATGATGCATACATGTCAGGAAGTAACGACGGCATGCTTGGCACACAGCAATGATGGTACACATACTTGGTATTCTAGAAGAACATAAAGGGGGTGGTGGGGTGTAAAAGCAGAACAACTAAATGAGAGCATATCATTGTCGTGCTTGAAGATGACCTCTATGTGGCTGTGGTTATCTATACAAGACCTGCACAAGATCAAGCTGACAAGACTAGTCAGCATTCTGCATCCCACATTAATTGCACAAAGTGGATTACAAAATTGAAGTGGCTGGGGAGTCTGGTGATCAGAACTTATTTAAGAGCTGTCTCAGAAGTGGACTCTCTCTCCCACTCTTACACAAGTGGGCCCTGTCACTGCTTTGGTCAGTGAAATGAGCTGTATGTGACAGATACTGTGCCAGTTTACAAGCCAAGATCTTGCCAAACTGGCAGCTCCCACTGTCAGTCATTTGGAACACTCATTCCCAGAACCCATTTGCCAGGCAGTGGAAGCTCCAGCCACCCAAGGAGAGACTGCTTGAAAACAAACCAAGGATCAAATCCAACACTATATCCCAACCCACAGTGAGCACCAATTTGTTAATCGGGAGTTAAGTCATTTTAAGAAGCAAATCCTCCAGGCCCAGGGGAACCACCTCTGCCTCCTACAACTGGAATACAGACAAACAATAACTCCAATAACTCCAGCTAAACGGAAAGTCATGAACCATTAAATGGGCACTGCCATTACTAGCTGTTAAATAGTAAGATGGTTTGTTAGAATGGTTTTAATAGGGCTAGAGAAGTCACTATCATTAAGTAGCAAAGCCCCTGCCTCACAAGGCAAGGTTCCTAAGTTCAATCCTTGGTACCATAAGAAAGGGCCCGAAATAATGGAACAACTAAGTCCAATCTCAAAAATCTAAAATTTTTCTCAATTTTTCTATATGCTCAATGTTTCAACATGGCCAATTAACAAACAAGCTACCTGCTACAGTTTGAATCTTAGCATATTCCTCAAAGTCCATAGACTTGGCCCTTTGCTTATCTCTAGAGAAACCTAAGAGTCCATGGCCTAATCAGGAAGAAGTCAGTTTATTGAAGACATGACTTTGACAAAGATTGCAGGACCTTGGTCCCTCTGTCTTCCTTTGGCTGTGCTTCCTAGCTCCCGGGAGCTGAGCAGATGCCTCTACCACTGTTCCTGCTGTAACATCCTGTCTTAGACCGAAACCTCCCAAACCGTGGGCCAAACTAAACCTTCATCTTTTCATGATGATCTGTCTGCATTATTTGCTATAGTAGCACAACACTGACTAACACACCATCCGTTCCATGAATCTTAAGCCATACAATGTGTTCACATTGCATCCCACCAACATCTCTGGGTGGGGATGTGGCTGAGTAGGCACTGAGCTTTGGCCTCATGCTTCAACCAAAGGTGCTGCTCTGCCATCTGTTTTGGCATCCTGAGTTGTCCCTGAGACTTCATTCAAAAAGAATTTTGCAGCTGAACATGTTTGGAAGGCATTGCTCTTACAGTATGACACCCAGGAAACCTAAGGCTGTTTTCTGTGAGGAGGTCCGATTACATTCACGATCCAGCGGAACAACCACTTCAATTGTTTTCACATTTCAGGCATAAGATTGTCTACCATCTCTCATAAGCTGGGCATTTTTGCTTCTGCCTGGGATGCCTAGTACAGCAAATATAACTCCTGAAGCTTTCGGAAGTTCCCTCTCTAAGCAACAAAGCAGTGACACCTGCTTCGAAAAATTCCTCCCAGGGGTCATGGATGACATTTCTGGGAAAGATCCCAGAATGGCACGTTGGAAATTAATAAGCGTACCAAGTAAATGGCTCCTGTGGAAGCTGTATCCTCTTGTTCATTCAGCAGAATTGTATTGTCAGCATAATGACCTACCTGTCTCCCTGGGCCACTACCACTGACTCCTGGAACCATTTAACATTATTTCTTATAGGTCGACGCTTGCTTTAGACACTAAAATCCCATATATTCTCAGTCAGGGGTGATTTACAGATACATAGGTCAGAAATGCAAGTGTTTGGGCTTCTCAATGACCTTGGATGGTCTGGACTGGTTATAAGCAGGCATGACTTTCCTCCCATGACAGATGCCTATGTGTCTCCTCAGTGGTGAGCACACAGCTGCAGCCTTGTTCTCTGCCTCCATAAACAGCTTCATCCTCAGTTTCTTCAAGCCCACAGCCCCAGAATCTTTCTTATCATTCAGCCTCAGGCTCCTACCTTCCTGAGCCACAGCCTCTTTCTGTGTTCCAGATCTTTCTCCCCCACCCTCTTGTCTGTGACTCACTTCTGTGAAGAAGCACCACCTGTCAGCTCTTGATGGCATACCTTGATGCTAGGAATCCTCCAACCTGCCTGCACCTTTCAAATGTCACACAATCCAGAGTAGTCAGTCCCTACCCTTTCAAGCAG
The DNA here is from genome assembly GCF_004785775.1 of Grammomys surdaster. NCBI lineage: Eukaryota > Metazoa > Chordata > Mammalia > Rodentia > Muridae > Grammomys > Grammomys surdaster. The sequence goes on from NW_021604597.1 coordinate 1,380,016, forward strand.
GGTCATACACTCAGTGGACCATCCCTATACAGCAAGTGTCATTCTGGGATATCGTTTTGTTTCTGTTTTGGTGCTATTTGAACAAACACAGGCTGGGTGCCTAAAACAGAAACTGCTATCCCTTGGTTCTAGGGCCAGAAGCTTGAAGCCTAAATCAAGGCAACAATGATCATTTCTTATGGGGACCGTAAGTGTCCAGATGCTCTTCTTGGTTTTCAGGATTCAGTCTGTCATCTTCTTATGTAGGCATGTTCACTCTATGTGCCTGTCTCTGTCACCCTTATTCTAAGTCCTACTTGAATTAGTGCACACCCTAACAGCTTAGATTTGATTTAATTACCTCTGAAAAGATCCTGTCTCCAAATGCAGTTATAATATCCTCTGAGGTGCACAGGTCAGGACTTGAGCATATAAACTGGAGAGGACACATTCAGCTCCTTAAAGATGCTGTCCTTCCAGAAACTGAAGGAGGGGCCGTCTCAAGACCACTCCACCTGAGTATCTATCCCATGTGCAATCACCAAAGGTAGATGCTGATGTGGAAGACAGGAAGTGCATGCTGATAAGAGCCTGATATGGATATCTCCTCAGAGGCCTTCAAGAGTCAGACATATTCAGAGGCAGATGCTCACAACTAGCCATTGAACTGATCATGGGGTTCTCAATAGAGGAGTTAGAGTGAAGACTGAAGGAGCTGAAAGGATTTACAGCACCATGAGGAGAGCAACAATACCAACCAACCACAGCTCCCAGGGTCTAAACCACCAGCCTGGGAGCACTTATGGAGGGATCCAGGGCTTCAGCTGAATATGTAAAAGTGGAGGGCCCTGCTGGGCATAGGTGGAAGAAGAGAACCTTGACCTCATGAAGGCTGGATGCCCCAGGGGGTGGGAATTTTGAGGGTGGGGAGGTGGGAGTGGGGGGGTGTAGATAGAGGTTACATCCACAGAGAAGAAGGAGGAGGGGCGAGGGGATTGGGGGTTCCGAGGGGGTGGTGGGGGATGGGGTAAGGGGACAACATAGGAAATGTAAATAAATCATCCAAAAAAAAAAAAAAAAAAAAAGATGCTGTCCTTCCTCCAGTCCATAGATAGGCCTCAGACACAAGTGTGTCACCTAAGTTCCAAGAGCAAGGACCCCTTTTTACATGAGAGACTGGGGAAACTCCGGGAGAAACCCAATGTAAAAAGAAGCCTAACCAGACAGTGGCAAGTGGAAAGAACAGAGTACCTGGACATTCACCTCTATTAACTACACATTCTTATTTCATGGAGGAAAAAAATAAAACTTCGGCTGAAACTGAAAGAATTCATTTTGCTTGTGTTTTATGAAGATGGATATTTTGTCTGCATGTTTGTATCCTGTGCACTGTGTGCGTGTCTAGTGTCCATGGCGGATATAGTAGGTGCCAAAGGCCCAGGGGCCTAGAATTACAGGTGGTCATGAGCCACTATGTGGGTGTTGAGAATCGAACCTCAGTCCTTTCCAAGAGCAACCAATACCTTTAACTGGCTGAGACATCTCTCCAGCCCTCTTTCTTGTTTCATTTTCAGCATGAATCAATGCTGCCTCAGTATCTGTCTCAGTATCTGCCTCAGAAAGTCCAACCTTGCCCTCATTTCTTTACCTAAAATAGTTAGCTGGGTACAGTGATAACTCAGGATAGCGCAGGGGGGTTGGACATTCCCAGGGCTCTGGTAGTCGGCTACCTGTGACATAAGTAGACATGTCTGGTGGAATCAGAAACACCTGGTAAAAGCAAGTGCAGGTAATATGGGCTCCAAATTATGCCACAGAGCAGAGGACGGTCTGAATTCATGGACATGCATAAGATACATCACAGGGACACTAAGTTAACAGTGGAGGCATGAGGCACTAGCATATTTGCATCTGATAAGCATAATGACTAGTAAATGTGTGTTATCTTTAAATACAGATGGATTTGTTTCTAACTTGACATTTAGGGTTATGAAGGTCACCACTATAATTCTAAAATTTTAGAAAGGAATGCTTCTGATTGATATCAATAATGGTTTCAATTTGGCTTTGTCTAAGTTGCAAGTATATACTTTTAGAGGTGTAGGTGCATGTGCCTTTAAATACATCCCTAGAATGTAAGTGTACATGTGTGGAGGCCAGAGGCCAATCTCTAATGTCATTCTTCAAGAGATGTCATCTTATATTTTGAGACAAGATCTCTCATTGGCCTGGAGTTTCCTGACTCAGCTAACTACCCAATGAAGCCCAGGGATTCTTCTGTCTCTACCTTTCCAGCACTGAGATTGCAAGCACACACCACCATGCCTGGCTTTGTCACCTGGGTTCTGGAGATCAACCATACTCTTCATGCTTACATGGCAAGCACTCTACTGACTGAGACATCTCCCCAGCCCAGAAAGGTCATAATTCAATTAGCTCTTGTCAGTACATTTCCTCCACTAACACCATGTAAGGGGAGGCAGACTTCAGCCTTTTCGAACAATTGCAGGTTGTCATTTTCATTTCAGCAAAGGAATTGGGTGTTTACAGAGTCACAAAGAGAAGCCCTATTTCACTCAACTGGGCTATTATGACTTCATCAAGAAAGAGTGATCAAAGCCAGAGCCTCTTTGGTTAGCTTTGTCTGGACAAATGAAATTCCCAGAAGAGGAGGTACACGGGCAGCAAGAGACAGCCAAAGAACCAAACAGCTGCCAGGCTCAACTGCATCAAATCCTATATCCCATTGAGTCCCATTGACTCCTAATGTGTTCTGTAGTAAAAGCCTGGGCTCCTTGCAATGAATCCGTCAACCAAGGTGGACGGTTTTTGATAATCTTATTTTCATTGTTGGAAAGAACATGAGAAAACCAAGAGAAGGATAACAGCAGAAATCCAGAGGCTAAAATGCGAGTTCATAAACCCTTGAAACAGTATTAGCCTACTTACATTCTGACTGAGCGTCTGCATTCTGTCTATTAGATTCCTATCTAGCCTAGGTGGGACACCACGCTCTATGCTACACTGCCTTCTTGAGGGTTGTTATTTAATAGTTGACATATTCCACCAGTTGTGACAACTGTTCCCCACAGAGGTTTCACATTAGCTTAATTTCAAAGCTTAGCAAAAATTCTCTAGTTTAACAGAAGTGATACACAGAGGTGGGAAGCCTAATCGAGGTTGCTCTTAATAGAGGTGTGCGTCCCTAGTGATGCTCGGTGTGGACGGCCAAGTACCTGGGTACGAGAGGCCCTCTGCAAGCAGTACTCCCGTTCACATCCACCATGACCACAGCTGTTGCCTTGTAGCTAGTCAAAGCACCAATTTTCAAATGATATCCTTAATTATACCTGAGAGCCTGCATTTTCAAAACCAAGATCAAGACTGTAGGGAGGCCCTTCTGTCTTGCTACTATATGAATAAACATCCAGCTGAATTCTCACTCTAAGCCGAGTGATCAGTCTGGTGGTTTCCCAGAGGTTATACAGGGCTCAGACTATCAGGAGCTGGGCTGGTGAGACAGGTCAACAGGTAAAGGACCCTGCCACCAAACCTGATGACCTAAGTTCAGTCCCAGAATCCACATAGTGAAAGGAGTGAACCAGCTCCCACAAGTTGTCCTCTCTACAACTTACATATGCATGTCCATGCCCATAGGAAATGTAATGTTTTTTAATTTCCAAAGAAGAATAGTTGGGGGTTGCTTTATTTGACTGTTTTGTGTTGTGTTGTGTTTTTGAGACAAGGTCTCACTTTGTAGCCCTGGATGACCTGGAACTGACTAACTAGACCAATCTGGTCTCAAACTCATGGAGACCTGCCTGCCTCTGCCTCTCACACCAGCACACCTAGCAAGAATAGTTGTATTTTTAAAAGGAGAAGAAAAGAAGAGGGAGGAGGAGGAGGAGGAGGAAGAGGAGGAGAAGGGGAGTTGGAGGAGGAGAAGGGGAGGAGGAGGAGGAGAAGGAAGAGA
>NW_021604597.1:1384367-1412694 GCF_004785775.1 Grammomys surdaster
CTGTAATCTGCCTCATTTTAAAACCACCCTCACATTGTCAGATGACAAGGAAGGGGTGCAGTTCAAGACCTCACGTCGAGCCTACAAAGGTGGTGCAGCCTCCTCACCCAGACTTGGGTTCATGAGACGGAGGCTACTATGCGCATCTTTGGACCCCAGTACCCATCTCTACCATCCATTCTCTCAGCTAGTGACTTTATTGGTTGACTTCAGTAGACTGACAGTGTTCTAGAGCCTGGCAAGTATAGGGAATTAGCTGTGCTCCCTAGCCCCTCCTACTTTGAAGGCAAGGTCCCTTGGCTGGCTGTCTATTGGTCTTTTAACTCAAGAAAGTCTAAGATGAGACTGGCAAGGTATCTTAGTTGGCAAAAGTTCTTGGCAGTGTGGGTTGGCTAATCTTGGTTGTCAACTTGACTGTATCTGGAACTAAAACCTAAGCAGCTGAGCACACCTGTGAAGAATTTCTATCATCATCATCATCATTTGAAATGGAAGGCCTATCTAAATCTGGGCCACATCTTTTGGTAGCAGACCATACCCATAAAAGAATATGGAAGAAGGAAGTTCTTGCTTTTTGCCTACTTGTCCACTCTCTTGCTGGTAAGTTTATCTACTCTGTCGCTGAAGCTTTCCTTCACTGGTGTTAGAACCCACTTTGTCAAGATTTCAACACAGACTGAAAATTGGCATCCCTCTAGGCCCTCCCTTGGATTTCAGCACCAGACTGAGACTACTGGGACATACACGGACTGTAGCAAAAGACAGCCATCGTTAGACTGCCCAGGCCACACCTGTAAATCTCTCTAATATATCACCTTTTAATGTACAATTCTGTCTGTTCTGTTCCTTTAGAGAACCTGACTTAATACACCATACAACCTGAGATGAAATCTTGACAAAGCAGATTCTAACACCAGTAACGGAATGCCTCAGAGACAATCCTGGGACTCACATAAAAGAAAAGGAAAGAACAGACTCCATAAGGTTACCCTCTAACCTCCATGTGAGCAATGTGGCATGCACATTTACCCATCCCCCCCCCTCTCTCTCTCTCACACACACACACACACACACATGCATGCACACTCCACTGATGATAGTGTGTTTTAAAAAGGAAGACATGCTGCAGTGCCCTCTGCATAGATCAGGAAGTAGACTCCAGTGCTCCTTCTTGTGTAGCCCCACCAAGCACACGCATGTTTCCACCTCTTCACGCATGACATTCTCCTGCAGAGTTGGTGCACTCACTGTCTTCTAGGATGCTCAGAGAGTGAATGGGAGGCCTGTCATCTTAATTATGAGGCAGGCTGCTCTTTTAAGAGCTGCCTGTGGCTATTTCTGCATTCTGGGTTGTACAGCAGAATTTATCTTCAGGGGAGAATTGTTTCTCTTTCTCTTTCTCTCTCTCTTTTTTTTTTAATTTGGGAAAACACTGTAGTATACTTTTTAATCTGCAAAGAAAATGCCCAAAGCCTGATATGAAAAAGAAAGATAGAACAACATGAAGCCAATGTTAACATCAAGCCCTTGGGTGGCCCAAAGCACCCCTAGAGAGACAGCCCTGCCATCTTACTTAAAAAGTCTGTTTTGTTCTTCCCCAGGGATGTAGGAGCCTGAGGCTATGGACGAAGCCACAGATGAAGGGTAAGGATGAAAGAGAATGCACCCCAGCCATAAGATGGTCACTGGCCAGGACTGGGACAGCCATAGCCAGTGTTCACCTGGCCCAGCGGTCTCTCACAGTTACTTCTAAAATGTTACTGTGACCTGTCTGTTCACCACCACCCCAGTCCCACCTCACAAGAGCAGCTATGGACACTGAAAAAAAAAACAAAGGTATATTATGCTTTGGGGTGAACCAGACCACAAGGAGCCAGAACACAGAAGAGATGAGGAAGGAGTTCAGGCCAGAGTAGTGGCAACAGAAGGTGATGCTGGCATGGCAAGTCCATGCTCCCAGGGTCCTTAGAGAACCTGAATGTCCTGTTCTTCAAGGCACAGAAACATACACCACTTCATTTGTTCAATAAAAACCTTACCCTGGAAGACTGGACATTGTATCGATCTCAGGACTTTAGAGGTCAAACTCAGGCCTTGGACATGATAAGCAAATGCTCTATCCCTAAAGAAATGCCGCAGTCCCTACAGACTTTTTATATCTTTGGCTTACATCTATCAGCTCAGCAATTAGTGCCATTATGAGTGCATTGAACATGTATTGGAAGTGTTTGAGGAGAGACTGATTGAATGATTAAGCAACAGGATGGAGTAAAGGAGTAAGTTTTTGTTTCAACGTGGTCTCAGGGCCATATTCTCCCTAGCAGGTTGCATCTGGTCATGTTGTGGTTTTCTTATACCTAACCTTTTTACAAAGCCTTCAGAAGCTGGAGAAGATGCTAATCATAAAGAAAACACCTTCCCACCCTTAATCCCAAAAGCATGGTGCTGATCTTTGAAAAACCGAGGTGGTGAGAAGGGGGTACGTACGCTGATTGGATAATTAGCATAAGAAATCTTAGACCTCATATGGGGTCCCACAGATGAGCCTCCCAGCTGCCTTGAGTCACACCCATGGCCACAGCAGAACATTAGGCTGGGAGGATACCTTCCCACTTGCTCCTGATTTTCACTGTCTTGGCAGTCTGAATGTTCCAAAGAGACTGAAGGCAACAAGCAACTCTGCAGGGAGTGGTCAGGAGATTCTTCCATGACGGGGAGGCTCTGGGCATCCTCAGAAGACAGAGAGAAAACAGCAGGCCTGTACAAGCTCCTAGGCCAGAGGCCATGCAGAGCCCTAGGTCCGGAGCCTTCCATTTCTGAGTGTTCATTCAGTACAAAGCTGCTGCTCCTCAGAGTTTCCTCTCTCACAAAGAAAACCAAAAACTTGCCTCTTTGACCCCTGTCCGATTCCTTCTTCCTTGCCTCACTTTTGTTCTTCAGAAGTCATTGGATTTTGTCCTACGAAGCACAAAAGTTTCCCCCTTCTCCACAGCATCTGAGAAGGTGAGGTCGCAGGAAATCCCAGCATGCACGGAGATGCCCAGGTATGCCCCACACTAAAAACAAAGACCACCAGCTGCACTGCAGTGTGCCAGGGGCCTGCATGCTGATTCGTGCCTGAGTTGCCAGTGAGCAGGCCTGCAGGCATGTGGAAGGAGGTAGGCAAGGGGCACTACTGGGAATTCTCAACTCGGCTGTTTACTATTTTAAGTGCTTCTGCAAAAGAAGATGAGGCAGAAAGGTCGTGGCTGTGAGCTGCCCACCACTGCTCCTGGCGCAAAGACTTGACAGGAAAAAGGGAAATTACAGAATTAATGATGAAACAGAAGAGACATCAAAAGGGAAACGGAACAAGCTGGGATTGAGAATAAATATGTTTTCACTCTCCATCCACCAGGCTGCAGGAGACAAGGGGCACAGGACACAGGAGAGACACCAAGGTGAGCATATCAGAGTGCTTTAATCATGGGGGACAAAGGCGACAAAGCACCGGTGAGCACAATCAGCAAGAGGTTCCCTCTTGGTTAAGAAATTATATTTAGACTCTGTGTTATTCAAATGAGCACTCTTGTCTCTAGGTACACAAAAGAAAAAATTTGACTTTCTAATACATTTGGAACTGCTAGTCGGGTTTCCAAGGTATAAACATGAAAGTATCAAGTCCTGAGTTGGGGATATAGTTCGGAGTCTAACATGTGTGAATCTCTGGGTTAAAACCCTAATACTTACTACATGTGTGTAATCCAGGTGTGATAGCACAAATCTGAAGTCCTAGCACCTGAGAGAGCGAGACAGGAGAACCATAAGTTCAAGGCCAACCTGGGCTGGTCAATCTCACCTCAGATAAACAGCAATAACCATGTAAGCTTGACAATCCAGATTCTACCTTGGAACCCACATCAAGGTGGAACAAGACAACAGATTCCAAAAAATTGCTTCTGACCTCCACGTGCACTCTGTGGCAAGGCATGAACACTCTCTCTCTCTCTCTCTCTCTCTCTCTCTCTCTCTCTCTCTCTCACACACACACACACAAACACACACATCACATGCACATGGCAATAATAATTAATATTTTTAAGGTGACCTTGAATTTACAATATTTCTAACCCTTTATCTATACATGTTGACAAAAGAGACTATGATGTTTGTTCTTACAATCTTATTGCTTACGGTCTTATTGCTTACGATCTTATTTATGATCAGGGCCAGAACACAGCATTCTGGTCCTCTTACAACCTTTGGTTCCTTCCACAACATTGAATACACCACGTATGCTGGGACCCTTTCCTATTATCCCAGCACTCAAGAGACAGAGGATCAGAAGTTCAAGGTCACGTTCTTCTGTGTGGTACTTTCAAGGCAAGTGTGGGATACATGGAGAGATGGCTCAGTGGGCCAGAGCTCTGAGTTCAAATGCCCAGGCCCGTCGTAAAAGCCAGAAGAGGCCACATGCTCCTGTAACCCCAGAGCTGTGGCAGGGTTAGAGGCTGTGGGGCACGGCTGACCAGCCAGCTTAGTTTCAGTGTGAGATCCTATTCCAAGGGAATGAGAGAAGTGACCACGTAGGGCATCCAATGTCCTCCTCTGGAAACATGTAGTAGCATCTGCACACCCACATGAGCATGTACCACATACACCAAATGCATACATCACATGTCCCACGTGTGTGTGTGTGTGTGTGTGTGTGTGTGTGTGTATTTTGAAGAAAGATTATAAACTAAAGAAACAGTTAACATCTAAATGCTAGCAGTAAATTTATTTGCAGCGTTACTAATCTACTAAAGATTATTAACATGTAAGGCCAATATTTAGATTTATTCTCTTTTTTGAGTAAAGAAAAATAAAACACTAATCTAAAGCACTAAAAAAGAAAAGTAGGTTTGGTTTTTTGCGGTTTGTTGTTGTTGTTGTTGTTGTTGTTTTTAAGAATTGTTGCTACTGTGGCATAACCTTAAATAGCAACACTGACTAATTTCTGTTGCTAATAATACCTGCCAAACACAGACTCTGTCTTATTGGGGGAAGCATAAATGTGCCAAAATAACCAGTCACTTACAATCAGCCGGATGAAGTCTTGAAAATCATGCTGCTCTCACAGAAGGGAAATTTCTACTTTCAGAAGCATGTTCATCCTGGTAGATAGGTCAGCCAGTAAAGCAATTGCCAAGAACACTTGAAGACATACTGTGATTCCCTAGGAGGCACATAAAATGCTAGTTGCCGGCCGGTAAGATGCTCAACAGGTCTATGTGTTTGATGCCAAGACAGATGACCTAAGTTCCATACCCAGGACCCACAAGAAAACCAACTCCTTCAAGTTATCATATACACACACACACCATGGCAAGAGTGAGTACACACACCATGGCATGAGTGCATGCACACACACACACTTACACACACACTCACATACTTACACACACACACCATGGCAAGAGTGAGTACATACATACACATACATGCACATACACAAGTATTCATCATGATGTACTAAAAACCTCAGAGAAAAAAATTCTCCATTTCCCATGCTGAATCTCCTGGAAATTAACAACAAAATCCAGTGCCCAGTAATGGCTGTCTCAAGCCCTTTCCAATAAATCTGAGCCCCCCCCCCAAAAAAAAGTTTTCTTTCTGAGTTCAACCCAAAACTACTAAGTCCATGGTTTGATACAAATCAGGCTAGAGACAGTGCAAACTCCCACCTCCGCTCTGTGGAGACCATGTGAGCATCTGCCTTCCATGATTGGTTACATCCTGTGTCAACGAATGTAGCAATGCAGACAACATCGTTGGATTTCTCACCAGGGACCTGTTTACATTTGTACTGTCAATTCTAATAGGTTGTTATTGGATTAAATTCTTCTTCTCTCATTAGGGCCCTGATTGCCTGTCCTTGAGTACAATGTCTTTCAATTCCCACAGGGTCCCTTTCTCCATCTTATATACTGCCCAGCAGGGATCAAGAATAAGGCTCAGTAAAATGTGGGCATAATCCAGAAATGGTGGTTTGTATACCATTATGGTTTATTTGTGAAATGTCCCAGATAGGTTCATGTGTTTGAACACTTGTTCCCCTCAAGCAGCATTGTTGGAGAAGGTTATGCAACCTTTAGCCAGTGGAGTCTTGCTGAAGGAGGTCTGTCACTGGGGGTGGACCTTGAGGTTTAAAGCCGTCCCACTTCCTGTTCACTCTCTGACTACTGATACAATGTGACAAGTCAGCCTCCTGTTCTCACCTTCCTGGAGCCTACCATTCTGAAACACTGAAGCAAAGTAAATACTTTCTCCCCAGGTTTGCTCTGGGTTGAAATACCGTTCAAAAACTGCAGTAACTTATCATTCTGTCATTGGCAGGTTCCAACAACCGTGTTGACCTACAGCCATCCAACCTCAACATGGGAATATGGCCCTCCCACAAATTGCACCCGCGGCACCAGAAAGCACACAAGATGGCCAGAGCTTACAAACCTGGACAGCAGCATCGCCTGAGTTACGGTTTGAGGTAAGAATTATTACTATGAACATAGCAGAAGACACAGAAAACACATGGACATTGCGGGGGATGGGGGGTCAAATGGATCTCTGCTCCAAGAGAAGAGAAAGCCTTCAGACAGACGGTCATGCACACGAAGCACAATTCTACAGAGCAGAGTTTTATACCTGTCTCACTTAATAATTACAACTCTGTGAGGGGCAAGCTTGTAGCTACTTCCCATGTGGAAGAAACTGGGGTTTGGAGAGGAGATCCCCCACATTCACACTCCTGAGTGAGTAGGCCTCTGTCTGGTGGCTTACGCTTTAATTCTTCTCTCTGACTCCTACGATAGTCTCCTGCTTAGGAGAAAGGATAGAACCCACAAGTAGATTTCAGCATAGAGAGACCCAGAACTCAAATACACTTCCCTACTGAACCAACTCTCAGGCATATTCAGATTCTGGAATTGTCTCTTCTTCAATAATCATATAAACAAAAGAAAGTTTTACTACCTAATCACTGATGGCAAGACAGAAACACCCTGTAACTCCTTTACCTTTCATTTCCAACAGAGTTGATAAAAGGTATTCCATAAACTGTGTTTGAGAGAAGTTTTTAACTACCAGATCCCTGGTCTACCTGATCACTTAGACTAAACCTTAACATTTTAACATTTTTATACCTCTCCTTATTGCCTGTAATTTTATAGTCTGGGATTCTTATTGCCCTCCCTTAAGAATTTGAATCAGTGCTCTGGCCCTAAGGGCTGTGCTCTTAAGTAGGTTCTAGAGCCCATCAAAGTGGGAATCTCTGTGATGGTTCTCTCTGATTGTCAACCTGATGTCAGCTAAAGCACTCCTGTGTGGATGTTTCCAGAAAGTGTTAACTGAAGGGGACAACCTGCTCTTGATGGGGGCGCCTCCCAGCAGGCAGCCAAGGATGGTGGATGGCATCGCTGGACTACTCAAACCTTACACCATAAGCCAACCTAATAAATCTACTTTAATAACATATCTCCATTCTTTTAGTTCCGTTCCTCTCAAGAACCCTGCCTAATACAGACCCTAACATGCATAACAAGCTTTGCAATTAGATGTCAATCAGTCATGAGCTCTCTGTCTCCAGAGAAAATAGGAAGAGATTGCCTTGTAGGAGGCCAGGAGGGAGGCCAGGACACAAAGAGAACCACCTTCTTGTTGCATTTTAATTTTTCTCCAAGAAACTTGAAGGCAAATCTAAAACGTTCCTCCTGTTACTGGCAAACGCTTAGCCTAATGAGAGAAACATGCAAGTGTAGGGTTTGCTTGTTGGCTTGCTACTATGTTTTATTTAGAGAGTTGAAGCTCAATGAGACAGGGAAGTAGTTTGTCTTAAGACACACTTCTGTCTGGTCATCTGTCTCAGTGACTTGTTTTCAACCTTCATGAAATCAAAAAGTATAATAGGATTCCCTCTCCCTTCTTGTTCCCAGTCTCTCTCATCCCTCATCCACGGCATCCCAGCCTTCCTGGGCAACCTATCTGTGCACTGTCTCTAGAAGCATCCTTCTGGAATTTCCCTGACTCTTACATCCCAGGAGGCCTCCTGTTCTAACTGTCCTTTTCCTGCCACTCACAGGCTCACGGTTTGATACCCAAGCTGTTTTCTGCTTACTGGCGTCTAGCCTTAAATTCCACTCAGCCACAGAAGTTAGCTTGGCATCAGTCAGTAAATGGGCTCTTTACAAACCTAGCTTAATTTAAAGAACCATCCCTGCAAGCTGCGTTTCTGCAGAGATTTTCCAAGACGTTAGCAAACAGGCTGCATGCACTCGCTTGTACAACAGCAGACTGGCTGTTGTTTCTGTCACTCTGGGTGCTCACTGGGACGGCTCAAATTAACTAGCACGGTAAACCACAGGAGCCAGAGAGAGGTTTTTACAGACTTGAGGTTTCTGTTGCCGTTTTCTCCTCTTGTTTGTGAAATTTTAGCAACCAGGATCTGCAGAGCACAGGGCCAAGAGTTTGTGTGATGGCAGCAGCCAAAGGAGTTTGTTGGCTTGAGGGAAGCTTGAGTATGGAAAAATGAGGGATTGTTAGTTATCATTCAGTCCCTCAGTTCAAATGGGGAGAAATGTGGTAGCTCGGTCTTTCATTCTAAATCCTGTTGTATTTCATGTCCTATACCTGCTCTGTGTGTGTGTGCATATGAGTGTGTATGTGTGTTTGCATGTGTGTGTGCATATATGTGTGCATGTGTGTGCATTTGTGTGCATGTGAGTATGTATGCATGTGAGTATATATGCATGTGAGTGTGTGTGCATGTATGTGCATCTGAGTGTATGCATGTGAGTGTGTGTGCATATGTTCATGTTAGTGTGTGTGCATGTGTACATGTGACTGTGTGTGCATGTGTGTCCATGTGAGTGTGTGTGCTTGTGTACATGTGAGTGTGTATGAGTGTGCACGTGTGTGTGCATGTGTGTGCATGTGTATGTATGTGTGCATGTGAATGTGTGTGAGTGTGCATGTGTGTGTGCGTGTGTACATGTATGTGTGAGTGTGCATGTGTGTGTGCATGTGTGTGCATGTGAATGTGTGTGAGTGTGCACATGTGTGTGCATGTGTACATGTGAGTGTGTGTGCATGTGTATGTATATGTGGGGGGGGGTGAGACAAAAGAGATTTTTGACAGAATCTCTCATTGGCTTGCCATGTAGAATGCGTGCCTGGCCAGTGAGCCACTCTGTCTCCCAAGAGTCGGGCTTGCTGGCATGTGCCGCCTTCACCCATTTTCTTCTTCTCCTGGATTCTGGGAATCAAACTTATGTACTTAGCAAATTAACTATGTTCCTAACACCTATGTTTGTTATCTTTTTTTTTCTTGTGTATAGTTTAGGGCATAATTTGTTTTATAAGGTCATTTTTTTTTCAAGAGCTTGTTGTCAAAGGCAGACTCTCACCTGGTCTAGTCTATGCACCAAGTCTCCAAGCAACTTTGAAACACTGTGCCAAAGATAGCCAGGCAGTGTGGCACTAAGTTAGTGGCAATATCACAACAGATGGCCCAGTCTTTCACTAAGATAACTGGTCTACCTGACGTTGCATTTGGAGAGAGTGTGCCTTTCACTGAGATTACAGTCATTTACCAACCAAGGAGATAAGAACTCATAACAAAATATGGAAAACTCCACTTTCCTGTCCCTTTTTGTAAGATATAGCATAACTAAGATGTATCTTTGGTATGGGAGTGGGGTAGTGAAAAACAGGAGGGCATGATAGGAAAAAATCTACCTCTAGAAATAGTGAGATTGGGGGTTCGGGGGAGTCCTTTATTCGATAGTACAACAATCAAGCCACACACATTCTAAATCCTGTTGTATTTCATGTCCTATATCTGCTCTGTGTGTGTGTGTGCATGTGCATGTGTATATGTGACTGTGTGTGCACGTGTACATGTAGGTGTGTGCATGTGTGCATGTGAGTGTGTGTGCGTGTCAGTGCGTGTGTGCATGTGTGCATGTGTGAGTGTGTGTGTGACAGAGAGAGAGAGAGAGAGAGAGAGAGAGAGAGAGAGAGAGATCAGCATCTCCTGTGGATGTTATGGTTACAGCCCAGACTTTCCCTGCCCAATAGAGTACCCATTGGCCATAGATAACTGTTGAACTTTACATTAATTCTAATTAAAAATTCAGTTCCTTAATTGCACTGGCCACGGTTCAGGTGCTAATGGCCACATTTGGTCACTGCCCACCATGTTGGACACAGCAGATGATAACATCTCAATCATCACAGGAGGATCTGCTACACTTCTCTAATGAATTCCACTCTGATGAGGCTCCCTGACCTGTAGCTTCAATGGGGAGCCTTTCTCAAGGCAAAAGAGAAAGCCTTAAAAAGCAGTGTGTTAGAGAAAGAGAATCCACATGACCCAAGAGACGTAGCCAGGCAGCCCAAGGCTTCCAAGAGGAGCACCGAGACTCTCCACAGGAATCCTCTCAGAGTGCAGAGATGCCAGAGATTGGAGCATCTCCTGCCAAAACTGACAGCTCCTTTCCCACGGCCTGAGGGTTCACTGGAGAGCTACAAGGAGCAGAGTGAGTTCCTCATACAAATTAAAATGCAGGAAGAGGGTAGTCCTAGCACCCAGGGCCTGGGAAGCCAAGACTGCCAACATGATTACATAATTGAACTGTCTCACCTTGCCCAGTCAAGTTAGATTCCAAGGAGGGTAATTAATCTTCCCGCTGCCTGTTACTCCCTGCCCTGTTCCTGTGTCTGCCCCTGCTCAAAGTCAAGTTTCCCAACTAGAAGAGAAGAAAAGGGGGGAGGAAGAAGCCAAGTAGTAAAACCTGCCATGCAGAGGGGAAACTTTAATCTGGTCTTTGTGAAATCCCAGCACAAAGGCAGGATTAACACTGTAATTGTATGGAAATGTGTATGCATATATCAGGGAAACAAAAATAACTATTTTTCCCCCAAGAAACTCTCTGTCACTGTGACTCTGCAAACCCAGAAAAGAAGCAAACAATGATGGAGACCAAGAAGAAAGGCAGGTGGACATTCCAGCCTCTGTGGTCTCACATTAGTCACTAGCTAAAAGCAAACCCAAGGTGGGTGAAGGGCGTGGCCATCGATCACAGAATGAGTGTTGCAATGGGCTCATTCACTCAGCAAACATTTGCCATGCACCTTCAACATCAGGCACTTACTGTCCAGGAGCATGGGATCTAACCCTGAGCAAGGGAGTTTGTCCCTGAACTGATAGAGTTTGAGTTTCTAAGGCTGGATTTGTTCTCAGTTCTTAGGGATCCATTTCAAAGATGTAACTACTCCCGGCAGAGCAATGGTTTGACTCGTCTGAAAGCATATCCATAACTACAAACCCTAGAGAAGGGCCAGAACCGTGAAAATTAAGAACTTAGTTTTGTACAAAAAGGAAAGGACTAAGTAACTTTCTAGCCAAGCTTAGCCTGCTTCCATGGAACTCCACAAAACGACACACCAAGGGGCAGCCCACAGAAGGTCTGGGCACTGCCTTGGAGGAAATAGTGTGGAAGACCAGGTCCTTGGCAGCAACGCAGGGACGGTAAGCTGAGAAAGGCAAGGCAAACAAAAGCAGAAGATATAAAAAAAATAATCTCACTGCGTTCCCACCACCACCCCTAAGCATGTATTTATGAACTGACGTGATATGGCCCAGAAAGTCTTAATACTACAATATTAAATTCCGTACACGGGAGAAGCGAAGATGGCACATTATAACAAAGAACAGTTGGGTTCTGTGTTGTTGGTTTTCTGGTGCTTGCTAATGTTCTGGTTTTTAGCTTTGCTCACGTAGATGTTATGTTCCTTTAAAGGGCCGCCTTCCTGCCAGACCGTTTTTCAACCAAAGTGCAATGCTGCCCCCTCGTGGCTGAATGCCATGAGCGCGCACGCAGAAACCTAGCCTTCGCAAAGCCGACTCTACCCAGATTTCATTTTGCCATTTTTCCATCTTCCAAAGTGCAACTATTTCATCTTTAAGAATTCACCGCTCGGGGGTATTTTCTGGCTTACACGCTAATCAACACGTTATTTTCTTCTATAACAGGAACCGTGCACTGGTTACTTAACGAGGGGGAGTGGTGGGTATGTGGCGGCTTTCTCCACTTTTTGCTTTATGAATTAAATGATCTCCCCAGAGAAGCTCAAAAATCAGGCCTATTCCATGTAACCTTTAGAATCCTGACTGGGATTCTCGCTGGGGAGGCGTTCACTGAGAGCGCCGGCTCAAGGAGATCAATGCCTGACAGACATCCTACTCCCAGACAAATGTATCTGATTTCAGTTCAACCTTCGATTCTCGTACTGGGGAATAAACTGAAACCAACAGCTCTGAAAATAGCAATGCAGGTGAAACACTGAGCTGTGGAAAGTCTCTTTCCCGGGTTGCACGAAAACAAAACTCCCAGCTTAGAGAAAAGTGTCCAGCACAGAAACACTGTGCGGGACAAGTGGAGGGCTCACGGAGCAGCTCGCTTCACCATGACCTGGGTCCAGCCACCAACCCGTCCCTGAAACCTGAGAACATGTGGAAATACAAAGAGGGAGGTCGTCCAGAGCTATTGAATGCTAAACTCTGAGTATAAGACATAGAAGTCTGCACTTTTACCAAGGTCCCCCATGACTTACTGCACCCAAAACTTTGACAACCACTGAGTAATATTTAATAGGATTCTTAATCTCCATTAAGATACTGTTATTCGAAGATTTTTCAAATATCACAAGGCTGCAGAAACACACACACACGTGCACACACGTGTGTATACAGTCATACTTTCCTTTGATTTCTATCAAATTAAAAAGATATTGCCTGGCAACCTAAGGGTCCGACAGTGTACACTGATAACCACCAGCAACTCTTGATCACCACTTGGTAATTGCTGATGAAAATGGAATTTGCAACCCCAATGATAGTACGTTTGAAAGTCCATAAGTACAAAATACAAACCAATTCATTCTGTGGTAACATTCGCTGGATCTGAGGATAGGAGGGCCTGCAGATGTCTGCAGAGCATTTTTTTTTCCTTGAAAGAAAGGGAACTAACCAAAGATAACCAAGATAGGGGACAGAGAAATAAGGAAGGCGGAGGGGGAGGTAAGGAGGAAGGGGAAGCAGAGGAGAGATGAAAGGAGACAAGGGAACCAGAAGAGAATATGGGGAAGGAGAAGATTCTAACTGGCTGACACTCCCCCTTTGTTGCTCCCTGAACTACCTGCGGGTCTTAGCTATGCCTCCTGCTCCCTCCCTTTCTCGGGCAGCCATTGTGTACCTCTACCGTTCCTTTACAACCAACCATCTGTCACTGGGTCCTGTTCTAGGCCGGCCGTGGTGGTGAATATGGAGTGTCCTCTGGCCTTGCCAAGCCCAGCTGCAATGCCAGCCCGGGCAACTGTTGGTACACCGGCGAGCGTGGTTACCACAGCAGGTTCTAGCTCCTTTATGGCCTGATTGAGCTACAGGGAGTGTAAGCAAGCGCAGCATGGAAAAGGTTGTGTTTTGCCTAAAGGAAGCTGAGCGATGTTGACAGAGGGTCAGTTTCTGTGCGCTACCCATCCGCACTGCAGGCGAGATGTGAAAAGAAAAGAAAAAGAAAACCAAAGAGAGAAGTAGGCATTGAAAAGTTTCACACCCTTGCACAGAGAGGCGGCACCCCTGCTTCTCCAGTCTGGGATCCCCGGAGAAACCCACTGTCCCTGACTTAATAACAGACTACCGTGGAAATCAAAACGGGCCCAGCCATCAAGAAAAACTAAGAACAACTGCAGGGCAAGGTCTAGAAGCATGAGTGACACTAGCCGAAGGAAGGGCTTTTTGTTTTATTCAGGGGACAGATACTTGAACCATGTCAAGTCCGTTTGTTCTGGAAGAGAAATCGAATATTACAGGGCATCCTTTAGCTTGATATAGAATTTCAATATATCTCTGAAAACGGGCTCTAAGTCACCACCGCCCACTGACAGCGAAGAGGCCTGAGCTGAGAATTTACCTGGAAGACACCGGCTCTTGGTGTTTACAGCCTGTCTACCGCAAAGAGACACAAATTGCAAACTTAATGACAAAATAGTTTCAAAGAGAGGAGAGGTTTTTTTTTTTTTAATGAACTACAATAAATATAAATCAAGCCGAATGTCCTCCCCAAGGTATGATTAGAATTTTCCTGAATCAGCTAGTATCTTAGTCAACTCTCCTCCGGTTGTGTCTGACTCCTGGCATCTTGAGACACACTTTCTAGCTCGCCTTCACTGCTTCATTGGGTAACTCATTTAAAATCAGTTCTGTTCGCCATGAGACCTTTAAAGGAGGTTGGTTGAAAGGTAAACTTTTCATCCTATACAACCGGCGTACTTCCAGCACACACAAGGTAAATTGTAAGGATTATAGTTGAACGTTCATTTTTAAGCCTTTATGGGACCCAAAAAACTAATCTGCCAATGTGTGTTGGTATTGCTTACTTACAAGAAGTTTTCCCTTTTATTCCTGTAGTAAGCAATGTAATTGTTCCCACTTCCCACCCACCCACCCAAGAATGTCTCCACCCCAATCCTTAGAACCTGGGAATCATAATAGGTTCTCCAACCCAGCAGAAGAGATTGAGATTGTTAAAGACTGACAGAGTACAGGTATCCTGGAGAACCTGACGAGGTAGGTCCACGAGGTCTGTCAATACCAGGTGCTTCTAGAACAGGGGCTGGAGAGTCTGAAAAGGAACCAGTTCGGGAGGAAACAGCCTGGAGTGCTGCACTTGCTGGATTGCAAGGGGAGAACTCCATCCAAGGAATACGGGCATCTTCTGGAAGCTGGGAAGGCAACAGAGGTGACCGACCTCTAGTGTGTTCAGTCTTCCAGAGACAACCCAATGACAGTATAAGGCCCATTTTAGGTCTCTTAAAGGTTTTGTCTTTAATTATGTTTATGTGAACAGAGGGGTGTGTGCACATGACTGCAGTGCCTTCAGAGACCAGGGGCGTCTCAGTCCTTTGGTGCTGGAGTGACAGGCTGCTGTGTGGTGGCATGTGGGTGCTGAGAACCAAACTCAGGTCTCTGCAAAAGTAGTCTGTGCTCATAACTGCTGAGCCAGCCTCACAGCCCTCCAAGAGCTACTGCAGAGGTGAATAACACTGGATAGGTACTCTTTTAAGCCACTGGGGAGGCAGCAGTGGCATGGGGCAGAGGATGAACTCTAACAGCCAATGGGAAACTAATACACTCTCCAAGTCCTTTCTGAAGAGAATTGGGGTTCAAGAAGTCATAATATATAATGACCAGAAACTAAGTCTGTGAAATTCTGGGGTAAAAATAGATGCGATAAACTTTATAGCTACAAGTGCTGACTAGTAGTAAAAGAACAAAGGGCCCTGAACGTGTCTTGTCTTCCTGGAGGAAATGCTATTAACGATTTATCACAAACTACACTAGAATGATGGACTACAGTTGTGGAAGGTGACTGGCAATGATTTTAATTGCTTCTAATTTCTTTGGATCATCATGATTTAACAAATCACAGGCAATTGGCACAGAGATAGGCTGGAAAATGAGAGATTGTTCCATTAAAATGGACTTCGTGACCTGCATATCTACCTGATAGACCAGAACTTTTGTGCCTATATGCATAGATGTATGTGTGAGTATACACACATAAAGGGAACATGATGTGTGAATATATACATATCTATGGGGCACATGGTATGTGCATGCATACTTATCTATGGAGCACATAGTATGTCATACACACATATCTATGGGGGGCATGGTATGTGCATACACACATATTTATGGGGGCCATGGTGTGTGCATACACACATATCTATGGGGAGCATGGTGTGTGCATACACACACATATATGAGAGAGATGTCACATCCCAATACAGAAGGCTGTGAAATATATAATGCAATGGAAAAGCCTTCATAGAACATGACTTCCCTCCCCCAAGAGGGTAAGCCGAGCAAAATATGGCATGCAACAGGAAATCATGCCTTTGAACTGGCCTCTGAGCAATGTCTGTTCCTGGCAAGCTCGGGGAAGAGACTTTAATGGAAGCCCACCAACTAAAGGGGGATGGAGGACCGTTCTCTTTTATAATCAAGACCCTGGGTATTCCATTGATGCATAGGTCTTTATTCTGATATTTATAAGTGTGAAGTAATCTGGGTGCAGTAGCTCAGGCCTTTAGTCGTGGCACTTGGGAGGCAGAGGCAGGCTGATCCCTGTGTTCAAGGCCAGCCTTGTCTACAGAGCAAGTATCAGGACAGCCACCTTCCACCTTTATTCACTTGAGTTTCTCACTAAGCCTGGGCTAGGGTGGCAATCAGCAAGCCCTCAGATCCTCCTGCCACCTCCCCCACCCCCCAGCTCCCAGAAATACTTGGTTTGTTTATGTGGGCTCAGGGGATTTGAACCTAAGTCCTCGGGCTTGCTGTGCAAACTCTCTTACTCGCTGGAGCATCTCGATCCAGTAAATTTTTTTTAAAGAATAATCTGGCTTTTTCCAAACCCCGCTGAAAACCAAAATCTCAGAGGTTTTCTTTCACTGTTTAAGGTTTCCTCCCTCTCCCCCAAAGACTGCAGGTCTTGTTTTTCTCTTCTGTTTTGTTTTCTTATGTTTTAGATTGGGTGTGTCCTGAGAGCCAGCCAGGGTTAATCAGAGTGTTTGGAAAGGAAAAAAGGTCGAAAATGAAGGGACAGGAAAAGACTCACCCAGGCAATCAGACAAGCCCCCCACCTTCTCAGCTAGGACTGGGAATAAACTAGGATCCCACACAGGACAGAGCTGGTTGAGGCAGCAAGAACTGTGGATCCAGACTGCAGAAACTGGCAGACTCCTGCTTCTCCCCAGCAGTAAGCGCAGATGAGGCTGTGCCCCTCTCTCAGAAATAATAGGAGAAATTGCTCGCAATCATCGCTCATGGGTTGTCAGGTTCCTGACAATGGGCTTGGCAATTAGTTTGTCAGTTCTTAACTAAATGTAAAAATAATGATAATCTCCTGAGGAGCCTCTGCTCTGCTTGCTGGCCTTTCACCTGAGGCCAAGGAAGCAAACTCCAATGGGCATGTGCGTATTACCCATGTCCACTGTTGACCCCAAAATTAACCCACATTCATGGTCCAAGGAAAACGCCACAGGACATCTTGGCTATTCACCTCTCCTATCCTATTCCCAAAAGATCCCACCTTTCCCTCTGCTCTTTGTGTGTGTCCTGGGCTAAGTCAAATAGAAATCTTTTAAAATATTTGACTTCTGATCTTCCAATAGGAAATTAATTTCACAAAAGAGAGGCTGCATCTGCCAAAAACACATTTGCATTTTGCTTCTCGGTCAGACAGTCAGTTGGTTGGTCCATTGGTCCTCTAACTGTGGCAGGCACAACCCACAATCTGCAGTAGGGAGCTTACATGAGGCCCCACAGAAGCTGGCTCCAGGTTCACTGAGGAGGGAAGACAAGGAGAGGACAGGATCCAAGCATTCCCTAAAGTACAAGGCCTGGGGACACAGACCTGACCAGGAGGTGAATTTCCAGTTCCCTGCCCTGTCCTCAATGTGTCCAGCAAATGCCACCAACGCTCTGTGGTCTTCCATTCTTGAGAGCGAATCACGCCAAACTCTATTACTGTCTCTCCTGCAAGGGAACAGACATGGTTTCTTCTAGCATCTACCACAGTGCCCAACCCTACGGTCATGTTCCATCAAATTAACTACCTAACTGATTGACTGCAATCATCATAAAGACCATGGTAGTCAAGTGCAATGATTCTGTCTTATAGATGAGAAACCTAAGTTTCCCTGAGAGAGGTAGTGATTTTCCCAAGGTCATGCAGCTGTGGAGCTAGGAACTCAACCCTCTTGAACTCTAACCCCCTTAAGTGTCCCCACTTCCTCTTCATCCAAAGACGCTGACTATCCTATCTTTGTTACTTCCTTGACTATCGCTGACCTTTTCTAGGGGCCCTCAGGCTGGCTGATACAATTGCTTATATACATACAATCTTTTGTTTCCTTATAAGGAAGAAAAATTAAGCTGAAATAAGAAAGGAAGTAGAGAGGAACTTGTGTGCAGCACAACCTTGAGAGAGGAACAGTAGACTAATCTGGAATCAAACCAGCAAGGTCCAGAGAGGGCATGCATCTTGTCTCTGGAGAGGAAGGAGTGTTTGTGCAGGCTACAGAGTCAAGACTCAGCCTGCTCAGTCCTGCTGCTCCCAGGATGTTGCTGCAGATGCCCTATGGGGACCCTGCTGTGGATGCTGAGCAGAAGCTGGAAGAAATGCCTGACTGCAGGAGAGCTGCTTCCCCTGTGGTGCATCGAGCCTGGGGGAACCAGACCGAACACGTTCCCACCTGTTCTGTTTGCAGCATCCGAAGTCTTCCGTGCTGCCCATCTACAGGCAGCTGGAGAAAGGAGGGGCCAACAAAGATGACGACTGTCTGGTTCAAAGAAAGCAGTGTGTGTGTGTGTGTGTGTTTGTGTATCTGTGTATGACTCTGTGTTCCTGTATATATGTGTGTGCCTGTATATATGTGTGTGACTATGTGAATATGTGCATGTGCGTGTGTGCGTGGTGTGTGACTGTATATATGTGTGTGAGTCTGTGTGTATGTGTGTGTGACTGTATATATGTGTGTGACTCTGTGTGTGCACATGTGTGGGCATGTGCATGTGTGTGTATGAGTGTGTGTACACATGCAAGCACATGTGTCAGTGCATATGGAGGCCACAGATCAGCCTTGGGCTCCAAGAACCTTCCACTAATTTTTAAGACAGGGTCTCACTGACCTGGAGCACACTACCCAGGCTATGCTGGCTGACCCAGGAATCCCAGGAATGAACCTGTCTGCCTCCCCAATGAAGCTGGGATTACACCACACCCAACTTTGTTTTACATAGGTTCTAGGGCTTGGAATTGGGTCCTATGGTTGCATACACTCTACCAGTTGTGCCTACACTTTACCAACTGAGCTGTCTTCCTGTCTGTTACTTAGGCAAAGGTTTTACTCTATAGCCCACTATATGTTTTCCTATAACCCCTGAGAATGCCTGATCATCAGCACTTAAGCAGAGAGTCTCCCAGGTTCAGACACAGATAAAAATCAGGTCTCCGTACGCTCTGGCTCCTGCATCACCATGTAACACAATTACCTCTTCAAAGTTCTTTACCCCACACAATCTGAGGTGCTCCAGCTAGCTCAAGAGGGAGCAGAGAACGCAGGACTCGTGGTGCGAAGAGGAACACGGCTCTCTGGCTATCAAAACTGCCAGGACAGCAAGGCAAGATTTCAAAAGCATGTACACACACTAGTGAAGCAAATCCAGAATGGCTTCTGTGCTGAATGCCCTTGTCCCTGCTTTAACAAAGGTGGGACCATCCCATGGCCCACATTATGCAGGGAAAAAAGAGATTTATATAAAGGATCACCTATTCGCCACTTCTTTATTCTATTACGGGCAGGAGCAGAGGCTGACACCCACAAGGACCCTTTACAGCAAGGGATTATATATCATGCCATAGAAATACATAAAAGACAAATTATCCTGAGATCATCATGCTTGCATTGACCTGCTCAAGGTTTAAATCCAGCTGCAATTAGATACCATAGTCACAGATCTTCAGGCTGCTTAAATCACCAGCAACGTGCTTTAATCCTGGGGAAACAGAACAGGATGGATTTTTATGGATATCTAAGTTTGGATTCTGTGGGTCTGATTTTGATTCGTGGGAGGTTAGTAATCTGCTTTTGTTAACCAGATCCTCCTCAACTTCTGAGGTATTTATAATACGATATCTAATTCAGGCTTGAAACACTCATGAAAATTAACTGCATTATTTTTAAAAATGTAACCGGGGAGAGAGATGGCGAGGGAAAGCGGTGTGCAGTGATAAAAGCTCATCGCTCTTGTCCATCCACCAGAGAGCTCGCCCAGCTGCTGCGACTGACTGACGAATCTCACAGGCACTAATGTGCCCACTCTTTGGTCAGACCTGCTTTCCTAACATGGAGACAGATTAAGAAATCTGTTTTACTGGCTGCTGTAATAGAAAAAATTGAAAATCTATCCACAATGGGAGCATAGAGGTTTTATTTATTTTAACACTTAAAAAGCATATAAGTCACGTGATCTGAAGATTTGGGGGCACAGTAGAAATGGCCACCATGCTAATGATCACCATTCCTCCTCCTCCTTCTCCTTCTCCTCCTCCTCTTCTTCTTCTTCTTCTTCTTTTCTTCTTCTTCTTCTTCCTCTTCCTCCTCCTCCTCTTCCTCCTCCTCTTCTTCTTCCTCTTCTTCTTCTTCTTCCTCCTCCTCCTCCTCCTCCTTCTTCTTCAATGGTAAGTGTTCCCCTCCTAGGCACTTCCTATGTATGTAGCATTGTTGTGAGCACATCACATCATACTTTACCTGATGAGCAGGTTGAAGCATAGAGTGAGCCCCAAGCACATAGCTGACACTGGCTGACCCACAAAGTTTGAACCCCACACCCATTATCCATCTGATATGCTACTTGCTTTACACTAACAATTCTGAGAGAGAGAGAGAGAGAGAGAGAGAGAGAGAGAGAGAGAGAGAGAGAGAGAGAGAGATATTGAGGAGAGATCCATTAGATCATGCCCCCGGAACATTAACTATGCTTTAAATACCTTAATTTATGAGTTTAATAAAAAGCCAGCAGCTAGGTGAGTTCTAAGCCTATAATATAAAAAGATGGATTTGTCCAAACATCCACAAAATATGGCTGCAGACTCTTAAAAGGAAAGAAGAATTGCCTGTTCAGAGCACAAGGATGTCAGCGTGTTCCCCCACCGAGACAAGTCTGCATTCTGTCCTCAGAGAACACACACAGGTTCTCTGGCCAAGAGATCTAATTTCTTCACCATGTCAGAGTGGACACGACTTCATCTCAGGGTCAAGAGAGAAATAACAGTGGTAGACAAACCCACAATCCTGTGATATTCATCTCCCATGAAAATTAGGTCTGCCAAATGGTCCATAGCAAAACACCGTCCACCTCAGTATTTCCCAGGGCTGATCTTCCAGAGGTCAGCTTGGCACCTGAAGGGCAACGTTGAGTGAGAAATCAGAATGGATGTGCGATGTGGGTTAACGGCTCCTAGGGGCACCTCCTCCACAGACCCGCTTCCACGAGAGTGATGATCTTGTGTCTCAGACCTGAATTCAATTGTCTGGGGCTTTTGCTCCCTTAAATTACACTCTGAGAGGACAGATTTCTAAGTCCCTTCATTCTCTACGCCTTTGTCTGAACCACACTTATCACTGAAAAAATTATTGTTCTTTTAAAATTTATTTATTTAAAAATTATTTTCTGGAGATCACCATGTTGTTATTGATCCACAGTTTTCCGTACTTTGATGCTGAAGGGGCTGAACTTTTGGAATCTCTCTGGTGGGATTCCTTTGAAATGGATGTCTGGTAAGGAATGAGTTTAGGGTGCCAATGGAGAAGAGAGAGGAAGGAATCATAAAAGCAACGCAAGGCCAACCAAGTCTTAGCCAGCCCACCAAGGAGCTTAGGAACTGGATGTCCTGCCATCTAGAATTGTCCCAAGGTGGGTGAATTGTTTCAGTCTCTGACCACTGAGGAGTTGTTGGCTCTGTGTCTCCCTAGAAAGGCAGCTGGAGGAGTCCTTCCCTCCTGGAGGGCAGACAGAGAATCTTCCAAGGCATCTATGATTTCTTCACCATGTACTTCTACCCTTTTGAAGCAATCTTAATCCTTTCTGCATCACAAACCATAAGAAGACTGACTACAAGGAGAACAAGGCAGGCTAAATCTGCCATTCTCCAGCCAGGGCTACAATAAGGCTACAAGCCATTTGTAGTCTAGGTTCCTATACCCAAAGCTTTGCTAGCCATCTCCAACACTACAAAAACATTTGCAGCCATGATATTCCTTCTCCCTGCCCCCAAACACTCTGACATCCTCTTGCTTCATGGCTCGTACTCTCCCACAGGCCTACACTCAGATCTCTCTCTACCAGAAATGCTTCTTAGACCCCAGGCAGAGCCGAATGAACAAACTCTTTCTGCCAGTGGATCTCATTCACAGTTCTCCAACTTTCTCAAAGGATCTCCAGGAGCTCAGCCTGAGGAGCAGCAGGCATTTGGTAAATAAATAAATAATGGAGAATAATGGAGTGATGAATCTTTGCACCTCAGGGCAACACTAGGACAATGTGAAGAGCCTCGGGATAGACTTCAGGTTTTGAGATGCCTCCAAGAATGATCCAGCCTCTACAGACAGACCACCTCAAACGGATTCAGGTACCCCAGCAAGATGTTCCCCTAACATGTGCCCCTACCACAGCACTGAGTTAGTAACCTGATAAATACCTGTTAGTTTTGGGTGGTTGGTTTGTTTGTATTTTCAAATTACACTGTAACTATCTGTGACAACAGAAGCCATTTCTGTGTGAGTCATTGTTTTACCTTCCGGCACATAGCACTCAAGAAAATAAATATATCCTGAATAAATTAAACAGAAAATTCTGTGAACCATGTTCAAATCCACACTGGCATAAAGTTGAAGTGTGCGATAGGTTTAGCTAGCATCCAACAGAGCTGCAAACAAAGGAGCAGCGATGGGGCATCTGGGAGGAATATAGGAGCCATCCTTATACGCTATATGTATATATACATATATGTATGTGTGTATATATACATGTATATACGTATATATGTACATATCACGTATATGTATAATATACATATATGTATACGTATAGATATATATAGAGAAAAGATAACTACTTAGTGGCAGAAGGGTCCTCTCTTCCCTTCTGAGAGTTAGGAGGTGACTGACACACTGCACAATAGCCATTGCTGATTATAGTCAAAGCTACTACACTATACCAAGGACTCACAGAGTCCAACAGTGGCTTTGCATGTTAAATATACAATATCATTTCCTTAAACCTCCACAAAATGACTAAAATGTAAGAATTATTATGCTCACTTGTCAGATAATAGCATTAAGGCTCAAAGAAATGCAGACACCTATCCCAACTTAAATTACTAGTGAGACACAGAACAAGTATCTAAACCCAGCTATGCCTGACTGCAACCCCTGTGCTCAAACTAAACTCCATGGTGAACATCCTCTCACCAACAGACCAGGGTCCTAGAAACACATAGAGTCAATGTAACACTTGAACACAACAGTCTGAAGTCAATGTTACCGTAGGCAGGCTTTTAAATAGCTTACTGTCAATCCAGCTCACACACACCACACAAAAAGAAAAAGCAGAGTAGTTATAAAATCTCACAGGCTGAATGAAGCATACATTCACAAATCTCAACCACCATATTTCAATGTTTGCAGCCCTGTATTCTAGCTTGTGTCTCTGCTGCTGTGATGGAAAAAAGAAACAACAACAACAAAAACAAAAAAACAAAAAAACAAAAAAACTGACCCAAACCAACGTGAGGAGGAAGGAACTAATATGGCTTACACTTCTGTATCACAGTGCATTATCAAGAGAAGCCAAGGCAGGAGCTCAAAGCAAGAAATGGAAGCAGGAGTGAAACAGTCATGGAGGGAAGTTGCTTATTGGCTTGTTCTCCATACCTTGTTCAGCCTGACTTCTTACACAACCCAGGAATACCTTCCTAGGGGTGGTACCACCCATGATGGGCTGTGCCCTCCCGTATCACTCATCAATCAAAAAGGTGACCCCACAGCTTTACCCATAAGCCAATCTGATAGAGATTCCTCAGCCACAATTGCTCTTCCCAGATGACTCTAGTTTGTAACAAATTGATAAAAGCTAACCCTCACACCCTACAAGATTCAGATATTGAAATTTACCCTTCATGGCAGTAGTAGTATGAGGTGGGGCCTTTGGAAGGTAACTAGTTCATGAATGGAAATAGTGTCCTTATAAAAATGTATCAAAAGAACTTCCTTGTCTCTTCTGGCATGCGAGAACAGGAAGAAGGAGCAGCATAAGGAAAGGCCCTTGCCAGACACCAAATATGCCAAGACCTTGGCTGTGGACTTCAGAGCTCCAGAACTACAAAACAATAAATTTCTCCTGATTATAAATTACATTGTCTAAGGCATTGTGTTATAGTTACCAAAATAAGCGAACACATAGACTGTAGTCAGGCCTCTAAAACCATACCAAATGACCTCTCCCCTCACACCTGTCTAGTCCCACCAGCCATGCACCATGCTTGTAAAGCACACACAGAGCCTGCAGACTTTCCCACAGGCACCTAAGGCAATCTATTCACACCGAAAGCACGAATTTAAAGTGCACAGCTAGGCCTGGGGAAGGAGCTGGGTTGGAATGTTAGCCTAGCACGCAGAAGACCCTGAATTCTGTCTCAAGACCCTGAAAAGAAATTAAACATAAAACGAGTATCCAGCTGAAAGAGAAAAAGGAATGTTCTAGCATGCCTCTGGTGATGATGCTGGTTCAAAAGACAGCCAGGGTTAAGGCTACTTCTCATTCTGGCTTGTCACACCTGAAAGGAAAAGGCAGGTAGGGTGAGGAGATCTAAAGAATTAATGTATTAAAACATTTTTTTCATATTTAATTCCTGTGTTTCCATGGCAACTGAGCCATCAACCAACAAATGTGCCCTTCTTTCTTGCAAATAAAAAAAAAAATGTTTTCTTCCAAGAAGAAAATGTTAACGACACATTTATCTACCTTGATGAGTAATGTATCTGGGGAGCTTCCAAAAGAATCCACACTTTTTCCAATTTTCCCATCTTCCCCATTCTTCAAAGACTCACTCAGGAATTAAGTACTGAATGTGGACAGCAAAGCTACAGTGTAACGCAAACAAGGAGGTGCATATCTAGGAGGAGATGCAAAAGTAGGGTGCATACTTAAGAGTTTTGGTCGGCCCTTTCCTGAACCCAATGAAATTCTGAAGTTGAGGATTTTCACTGTAAGCCTGCTAGCACATGGCTGCCAAACTTTCTTAACGATATCTACTGACTGGGTCAACTTTATAACCCCATTAATCCTGTGTGGCCTTTTCCAAGTACTGTAACTAACCATGACCCAAAGCTCACCCTGAGACATCCCCGCCCCCGCTGCAGCCCTGACTGTCACATGTGCCACTCAGCTCTGCCTGCTTGTATTTCCTCCGGGAAATGGGGCTTCTCTGGTGCTTCTAGAAGTCACAGGACAGCTGATGACACCTGGCACACCCTGAGCTCAGCATCCCACCAGTGAGAGCTGAGTTTCTGCACCCTTTAAATTTGGTCTCTAGCTCCTGGTCCTCTTTTCTCCTTGTAACTCATTCGTTAGCCTAGAACTCCAGAGAGCTGCATGTGCAGCCAGCTTGCCTGATCACTCCTTGCCCTGTGTCCTGCATGCCTTTCCTGGACTGTGCCTAACTGCTGACAGTTCTGAGGAGGGGTCTAACATCCTTCAGAGTACCAGCAATTGGGATCCGCCTTCAAAATGATATTCTTAAACATATGCCTTATCTTTTAGCTCATTGCTTTGCATCTGAAAGGGGAATGGTGACTAGTCAGAGGGAAGAAATGAACCACACACAGCAGAGACAGGAAGCCACAGTGAAAAATAAACTCTAAATGAGGCCCTAGAATCAATCAATGGCAACAGAGACAAGGTCTCGAACACAACTCCTCTTAGGAGGACTTGTTTTCTGGACTTGTTTCCATGTGAATTTCCCTCACTAGTTCATCCAAGCTGCCTGATAATAGAAACAGGAAGCCCAAAAGAGAAGGGGAACAGCAGGAAGGTTCCTACCACAACTGCATAACAGTTACAGCACAGCAGTTACAGCTTCCATCCGGGAACCTGGTTTCCTAATGCCACTCTGGAACATAAGAATAAAAAAATATTCAAGGCTTGGTCCTCAATTCTGGGTCACATATAGTGAGTATAGGGTGAGTTCCACGGGTGTTTCTTCCCCTGGGCAAGCAGGCCTGAGACTCCCAACCTAGGAATTCCCAGTGCACATGGCAGGAGCCAACTCCCCATTCGTCCTACATTTCAGAGAGTCCAAGCCCATGATGACATGGGCACTAACACTAAGCTAACTCATTCTTGTACCAACTTTCTCTTTCTGCTGTACACACTACCACAAGCCGAGTAGCTAACAAAGAACTCTGATTCGTGATCTTGTTTCTATGGAGGTCCGAAGCCTGAAATCATTTCCGGGGGTTAAAACCAAGGTATTGACTGAGCTATGTCCCTTTTCAGTGGTCTAAAAGGCTCTTCTCCATGATTCATCTCCTAGTCTTTCTAGCTTCAGCTTCTAGAAGCCCCTTGTAGCTTGGTATGGTCCCAGCCCACTGTGGTACCGCTGGTCCTCCTCTCCTGGATCCCAGCTTCCTTGCCTCCATTTTCCATCCATTAGATACACTGTAATTACACTTTGTCTGGCTCGCCAGGATAACCCCGGATAATCTCTCCCATCTGAAGATCTGGACTGTAATCTCATCTGCAAAGTTCTTTTTGCCACATAGGAAAACACATTCGCCAGCTGTCCGGATTCTGTGTGGACACATCTGGAGAGTGGGGTGCCCTCATCTGCTCACCTGACTCATCTTCTAGGATTGCTGGGGGATCCAATAAGAGGACGTGAGTCTGCCAGAGGACTCTCTTCCTTAACGGAGCCTCAAAAACATCTTTAGTTTCAGCCTTCTTGCTCTTTCTGCTTCTTTTTTCTACCCCATGTTTCCTGACTGATGGTCCGCTCCCATTTCATCTCTCCTCGCCCTCATAGCCACAGAGTTCCGGATGAGACTCAGTGTTCGCTTCTGAAGGAAAGAGTCGCTCTGCCCTTGGCAAGCAAAGAAGAAAAATAATTTCAGAGCATGAGTTTACAATTTTTTTTTCAAAACAAGTTTGGAAAGCTATGCCACCAAATATTGTCAATCAGCATTCCTGGCACGCTGGCTTCATTAGATGCTATGCAAGTCAAGCGGGTCTTTATCGTTGTTGAAACAGCAAATCTGCACGTTCTGTGTGGTTCCAAATATTTGTAATAGAGCTGCTGCTAAATATATAAGCATGGCATCAGGCCTCACGTCGCAATCCTCTCTCTACAGTGACAGGGAGTATCAAACCCAGCAATATCAGTCTGGGGAGTTTTTCTCAAGATAATAGAGTATGAGAAAGGCAGAGAGAGGAACGAATGTACAACAGGGTGAGACCGGATGGGTAGTTCTCTGCGCTGAAAGAGAAACAGCTGGAAATACACTGTGGATGTTACAGAAAATAAGAAAGTTTCTTGGAAATTAAGTTCAAGGAAGATGAAATTGAAAGCACAAGGAAATAAAAAAAAAAATGCTCACTGATTAAAAAAAAAGGCATATTTAAGAAAAGCTAAAGTAATGCCACATATTCTTCCTCTGCTATTTGGGGATTGGCCAAGTGGTCTTTGTTTTCCTAGCACTGTTTCTGTCTTTTCTATTAGTTTGTAAACACTCTTTGAGTATTAGGGCTATTAACTCTTTCCCCATCAAGCTGTCTTTGCTTTACTGGTGCTAGACATCTTTTTTTCTGAGTAGAACTTTTAAATCTGTGTTCAATCAGACCTATCAATTTTTTTCTTTATGCTTTGTGAATTCATTCTTAAGATCCTGCCAAGATCATTAAAATTCCACCCACTAGTAATTAAAAATGCAAATAAAATGGAGATTTAATTTTTGCACCTACCAGATCCACTCGGTCATTTCTTCAACAAACATTTGTCAAATGCCCTCTATGTGATGAGCATGGGAAGAAAAGGTAGGAAATATAACAAAAGCTATGTCTGGGTGACATTTCTGTTGTATTGAGTCAAGAGAGGCACAGACATAAGTAAAGTGTATACTATATGAAATAATAAGCACCGTGGAATAAAGGGAAGCTGGGAAGGGGGACAGGGAGTGTGGTAGGGGAGCAGCTGGCCGTTTAAAGGCATGGCCAGGGAATGGTACTGCTACTGCGAGTAGCTATGCTGGTAACCAGGGAAAGATGGTCCAGGCAGGGCTTTTGACATGCTGCATGTGGCTGGGTACAGCTGTAAGTCTGGAAATAGGGGAGAAGAGCAGGCAGGGAGGTTTAGGACCTATCACCAAGGGCCTTGTGGTCTACTGTAAGAATTCAGCCTTTTACTCTAAGTGAAATAACACACATGTGTCAAAGGCTTAGTTCCCAAGGTAGTGGAATCTTTAAGAATTGGAGCCTAACTCAGTGATGGGGCTTGTCCTAGAAGATTGCAGGATCCCCTCTCTCCCTCTACCCTTCCTTCTCCCCCCAGTTCTCCCTTCTCCTTTCCCTCTATTTGTCCTTCCTCTCTCTCTCTCTCTCTCTCTCTCTCTCTCTCTCTCTCTCTCTCTC
>NW_021604597.1:1412704-1418511 GCF_004785775.1 Grammomys surdaster
TCTCTCTCTCTCTCTCTCTCTCTCTCTCTCTCTCTCTCTCTCTCTCTTTCTCTCTGTCTGTCTCTCTCTCCATAGAAATGAGGACAGAAGCCTTATTCTTTCCAAATGGTCTACCCCATGCTGCCTTTCTACAGGCTTTACAGCAACAGAACCAACTAATCATGCACTAGAACCTCCAATGCGAAAGTAACCTTTTATCTTTAAGGTTGACTATCTTGGATAGCTCTTGTGAGATATCAAGAGACTGGCTGGCACAGATAGCTTGGGGGGATGTTTGAGTATAGAGTGATGTTATTTTACTAATTACTATTATCTGGTTTTCCTGTTGAAATGGACTTCTAGAAATAAGACAGCTGGTTAGGTGAGAGACATCAGTGACTTGAGCCATGAGATAGCCAAGCACTGAGAGCGACAATTGAGGGAGCTAAGACTGGAGTCTTGAGCCTAGGCACACAAGACGATGAAGTTGCCAATGACTGGGAAGACCAACCTACAAGTGAAGCAGAACTGGAGTGAGGGAGTTGGTAGTGAGAGAAAGATTAAAGGCTTTACTGTCAGGTATGTTGGTCTATCCTAGAAATTTAAGCCAGGTTGTCAGGTAGTCATCTGGACCTGCAAAGCCAACTCCCTCGGCTCTCTTCCACCTCTAGGCCAGAGGCATACTTCTGGGAAAGAGTACAGGGTTGGGATTTGAGGTCCTGAGACTGCTTAGAGACTGACAAAGATTAAGGACATTGATAATACCCAATATAAACGGGTGCGCATGTTTATAATGCTTTCCTCTAAGGATAGTAACCCCTATGGGAAGCGGTTAACTCTAGACATCAAATGTCCAGGAATTTGTTTTAATAACAGAATCCAGTAGTTCAATAAGAGTAGCTAATTATTGTAGTGAAAAGCTACATGTGAAGTAAATGTAGAAGGAAGTTACACTGACATGTATAGAGTTACTGTTACACAGCTGTAAAATCTGCAGTATAAAGATTTGTATTCACATGAGCCATGGAATCTATAATCTATCCAACGGCTCAGTAAACACAGCCTAATATGTACCCTGCATTTGTGTTGTTGTCCTTAAGTTTAGGCTGTGCCCCAGGAGGGGACAATTGCAGTAATGATGAGCCCGCTCCCTGGGGTGGTCAGCTAGCATTTTATTACGAAGGCTGTACTCCAGAGGCGATTACTAAAAGCCCTTCTGTAATTCACATCTCTAATCAACAAGAAAGGTTCTGCTAATTAGCATACTGAATTTCAGAAATGGGTTTTCATAGGGGAAACTAATGGGGTGCTAATGAGCATAATGGATATTGAAAATGGGCAGTTGTTGGTGAAATTTGTGACATTCAAGAGAAGAGAATCCACTAAAATGTTCTAGGGACACTTTGTTCTCTCACATGAACACAGCAGAAAGCATTCAGAGGGGCCTGAGGCCTGTAAATGGGAAGGTTTTTCCATGAACGTCCATCCTTACCATCTGGCCATAGTTTGAATCCTAGTTATCCATTTGTGGCTGTAGAGGTAAAGGGGTCATTTTTGACCTGTAGGATTTGCCTACAGTACAAGGACTGAACCTCGTCTAGGATAAAGCATTCCCTGACTCTGGTGAACATGTAGACAGGTAAAACAGATTGTTTCTCAGCTAAATATGTGCTCAGGTTCCAGGGATCTTCCTTGTACCAGGATCAATATGACCCTGAGGTTTAGAGTTAAACCTTTATTGTCAGCTTGGAAGATGAGCCTCTGGCCATGCCTGTGGGGAATTAAGTTGCTAAGATTCACTGAGGTGAGAGGGTCTACCCACTAGTGGTAGCTTCATGATCCTAGACTGTAAGAAAGGGGAAATGTGAGCTGAGCAATGGGATCTCTTCCTCCTGACTGTAAACAAACCAACTGCTTCAGGCTCTCTGCAGCCATGGAGTGAACTGTGAACCAAAAGAAGCCCTTTCTCCTTTAAGTTGCTTTTGTCAAAGTGTTTTATCACAGCAAGAGGAAAAGTGACCAAGACATATGGTCTCCAGACAAGCCCAAAGTATGTGCAGGATTCAGGCAAACATCTGCACTGGAGGATGGGGGGAGTGTCAGAAGTAGAAATGAGACAAGCCAGTCTTCCCCAAGTATGCTGGGGTTGAGGACACTACACGTGGGAAAAGAAATGACTGGTATTGATGAACTTTTTAGTGAGAAGAAGAAAACATAAAGTGTAAGAAAACTGTCTTTTAAAAATCAAAGGTAAAAAAATAGAAAGCAGAGGGAACAAAGAATGTGGAGAGCTAGGAGTGTTAAATGAGAAAATATCTAGAGTTTCCCTCCCAGAGAGGCAGAAACTGAAACTGATGCTCCGTCCCCATTCCTGCTTCCATTCTTTGTTTAAACATTTTCTTTTCAAATCTGATTTGAGACCTAAATACCTAGAGCACTGCGTTCTCTCTCCCTCCTCTGAGGATCCGTCATCATAGCCACGAGACTGAACATGTGCATATGCTCAAACTTGGAAATATCTACATTATGTTGTTTTCTTCTTCCCCAAAGGCAGACAGCACCATTGAATTTATTTCCCATCTTTGTTTTGAGTGCTGAGATATTCTTTTGGATTGTTCAAGTGTTTTATGGTTCCCGAATCTGCCTTTCCCTTCCCTTTCTGTTCTTTCCCTGTTTGCATAAAGTAGGCCCTGATTGATTTCCCTAGATGCCCCTCTCCACCCCACCACTTCCTGTCTGTTGTTCTCCCCTCCCCTTTCCAGCTCCCATTCTCCAGCAATCCAGGGTGCTCTGAGAGAATCATAGCATGCTAAGAAACAGCCTTAAGAGAATATAGACTAGAGACTTCCTAAGAGAATTTCATGGCATAATTAGTAAGCCCTGACATTAAAAACCCAGCAAGTTTTTATAAGCCCACATTTGCTGTCAGTGAAGACTGAAAGAAAATAATAATAATCAAACAAGGCTTCCCCAAAGCACACAGCCCACACCCAGTTACTGTCTTTAAATAGAATAAGACAGGAAGACCAAACGCTCAACACAGGGATGCATCACACGCCAAGATGAGAACATAACCAAATAATACCACTTCTTCACACAGCTCTTGCAAAGAGACTTTTGATTTTCAGTCCACCAATCCCTGTTTGGAAGAGCACATGTTGCCACACAGATTATTCCGCTTTCAAATTCTCCACTGCCCTACAAACCAGTGGGAGAAGAGAAATCGCTGGCAGGAGGCGGGCTGTAAGACCCGAGATGCCTGACCCTTTTAACTGCTTTAAGTGGCTGCCTATTTCCTTTCTGCATCTTCTCTCCCCTCCTGCTGCTGTGACTGTTGTCTCTGCTTTGCAAGGACATGTCACTTTAAGTGCCCACTCCCTCCCCCTTCTTAATTGGCCTGCAGTAAAAATACAAATTGCACCACTGTACTTTTATTATTAGCCATTTGATGGGCCAAAAAATGCCTCCTAACTACTGCCTAGAGGGTATTAATCAGACCTGCTGACTCTCCTAAGCACCTACTTTGTACCTTGACTCCTAGATGAAGCCAGTGGGTAGTAATCACGGGCCCTTCCCGAGGGAGCATTTAGCTGGTCACCGCCTCTCCATCAACAAAGGCACAGCCTAAAGGTGTGGCGGCTGACCTCCATGATCCATATACACAGCCCAAACTCCTCCGCTACCCATTAGCTTTAATGCCAGTTGTACTTTATGGGCACAAAAAGTCTGCCTCCTTCTCCAGGTACTAGAGCACAGAGAGCATGCCTTGCTTCTTAGAACAGCAGCGACGCTTCATAATCTTCTCTGCCAGCTCATGCCTTGGCAAGTACAGCCTCCTTCCTTGAAGCAAAACCCCTGGGAAAGCTGGCAGCAGAGAGGAGGGAAGGAGAATGAGGTTCCCTCTTGACTGACTTAGGGCGGCAGCCCGGTAGGTACTGACCGACCTGCCTGCCGTTTCCGTCCCCTGCATCCCGCTATACATTTCAGCCTCCGCTCAGATTACATACTGAAGCCCTGACGACGTTGAAAAGATGATGATTGGGGGGCGGGGCGGGAAGGGGCAACATAAATTTCAGCTTCACAGAGCTCGATTCTTCTCACAAAACTCACCGCAAACTGCAATTAACTGAAATTCCTTTCACTGGAATGGAGGACCCAAGCACGAAGTTTTTCAACGGAATAAGAAGCAATGGAATATAGAACAAATAATGCCACCGTGGTCCAACCTCTGCCTTCACAACTCATTCCGTAACTTCTATATGAGGAGTGGACCTGTGCCTGTATGCCAGAAACTGACTCATTTTTTTTCCAGACCTTACTAGGGCGTAGCCTCAGGTGGGCACGGAATACCACAGAACTTTCACTTCATACTCACCAAACCAATGAAACAATCTCTTGTTCTGTCTAAGAATCTTTGCTCTCTGCAGATGTTCCTACCAACACTTCAGGCTTCTGTTTATAAATATTTATGATTTCTGGCCCTCTGTGGCCGCATCAAGTTTTAAAGGGTGGCGTTTCAGCTCCAAAGGGAGACTTCAGCTACAAAATACATACAATGAGTAATCAACCAATTAGAGGACCTTCCAGCATGATCTTTGTTTTCAAGTGTTCCTGTGGATTCCATGGCCATCAAAGAATAGCAGACACCCCCAAGGATTGCCTGCTGTCTTACATCCCAGGTCCTTCCTTATCTGTCCAAGCATGCTCAACACACTGGAAATTTCATGCCATGTTCCTCCAAGTAAAATTTCCTCCTCAAAAAGTCCATAGAACAGAAACAACAACATTCAAAATTATAAAGAGAATGAAAAATGATGAACAAGAAAGGGTTAAAGCTGTTCCTTAACAGCACAGCATAAAGAAAATGGTATCAACTGTTGCCTAGCATGTGTCAAGTCCTGGGTTTTGATCACAAGGGCAAGGAAATTGAGAAGATGAGAAATAGAAGAGGAGGAAAAGGAAGAAACACAAAAGCAAAAGAAAGAGTCATGGAAGTATTTCCATAAGAAAGAAAATAATAAAACAAAAAGCCCCCATAGGCTTGTAGATTTGAACAGTTGGTTAGCAGGCAGTGGTACTATTTGAAAGGGTTAAGAAGTTTGGCTACATTGGAGGAAGTAGTCCACTGGGGTGGGCTTTGAGATTTCAAAAAAGTCCATTACAAGCTTAGAGTCCCTCTTGGCCTGTTGTCTAAGAATCCAGATGTAGAACTCTCAGCTCCTTCTCCAGCACCTTCATGCCACCATGCTCCCCACCATGATGACAATGAACTAAACATTTAAAACTGTGAGTCAGCCCCAATTAAATGCTTTCCTTTACAAATGATGCTGTGGTCACGATATCTCTTTGCAACAATAGAACACTGGCTAAGACACTAAGACCAAGAGAGACCCCACAGAACCCAGATAAGCTAGGGACCAATGCCACATATTCAACAGTTTACCACTTGCTAAAACCACTCTAGAGCAGAATTTAACAGTCACTAGCTACCGTAACCTCTCACATAGAGCTGGAGAGATGAGCAGTTAGCTAGGCAGTGAAGTAGAGTATCTAAGCATTAAGCAGCTTTCAAGTGGACTTTCACATATTTTTCTACCTGGAGCACAGGAAACAGCACTCAGAATGAGGCAGATG
Organism: Grammomys surdaster; assembly: GCF_004785775.1. Classification (NCBI taxonomy): domain Eukaryota; kingdom Metazoa; phylum Chordata; class Mammalia; order Rodentia; family Muridae; genus Grammomys; species Grammomys surdaster. The sequence goes on from NW_021604597.1 coordinate 1,418,318, forward strand.
TATACAAATGCTGACGTCAAGGACAGCCATAGGAAAATGTAAGTGACGTTTGCTGAAGAAGCAATGGATAACAGAGGAAAACACAGAAGAAGATAAAGGTATTAGGCCTGAGCTCTGCCATGTCTGTAAACTATCCTGTTGCCACTCTGAGCCTTGGTCTTTAGCATGCAGATGTTTGCAGCACAAGCTCTGGT
>NW_021604597.1:1418521-1423369 GCF_004785775.1 Grammomys surdaster
TGAGCCTTGGTCTTTAGCATGCAGATGTTTGCAGCACAAGCTCTGGTGTGCTTGTGCAGAACATCACCAGTGAGCCCTCCATCGACACTGAGTCTTCACTCATCCATTACCACTGAACCTTTCCTTGTTCAAACAAAGATTCTCCCTCTCTGGATTTCAGGTCCTTCTGACTTCTTACTCTGCACTCTGGCTGCACCTAATCCTCAAAAAAATTCAACCTGACCTTCTAGAAATGTCCTTTTTCTCCAAAAGCTCATTCCTATAACACAATTGTTCTCAGCAGAATATTATAAAAGAAGCAAGAGGTTATTTGACCTCCTAGGCCTCCCTTACGTTATCCAATAACCATTAACTTGTCTGTGTTCTCGCCCTGTGAGCTGGACTAGTGTGAGATATGCTACCGACCTCTGGGGTACCCTCTCTAGGACAACCTCGTATCCATAGGGACAGCATCAATCGAGCTCCTGAGCACTAGAGCCAAAGGGAAGCTCTATCAGGAAATCAGTGAAGACAAAGACAGAATGAGAGCAGGACTTGGATCTTACTGACTGCTATCCTGGGAGGTCTCCTCTGTGCCCTTATTGAAGGCCATTGCTCCTCTCTCTGGGCCAAGCCCCACAAAGCACTTTCTTTTTAAAGTCTTGGTAACAAAACGCAGCTTCTTGTACCCTGTGCTCTTTCAGTCCAATGGTGGCTATGACTCGAAGTTGCAAGTGTAAGTTCCTGCATGACCCCCCCTGCTTGTCCTTCACCTATATATTCACATTGAGCCCTCCTAGGCCTCCCTTACATTATCCAATTTGAGTGTTTCATTTAGTACATAAAGAAGTATCTAGAGTTTAGGGAGAGAAGAAGTATTGGGGTTCATGCAATTATTTGCTGGAAGATTTTCAATTCATGTTTGCAAACCTTTAACACAGGAAGAAAAGGCTGAGGACCCTTCCTGGCCTTTAGCCTGACTATGGACAAACCCAAGTGCCCTTTACCCTCCTACGACTGTGATCTTTGACTAGGCTAGTCCAAATGTAGATCAGGCTCTGATTTCTGAATTAACAACACATCCAAAGTCCAACACAAGCTCAGAACTAATTTACCCAAGTAAGATACTTCTCCCCGAAGAACATGTCCTGTGTATTAGCTATTTCTGCCTGACAGTGACTTGAATACAGGCCAGAAGCAATGTAAGCAAAGAAAGCTTATTTGAATTCACAGTTTAGAGGAATTTCAGTTGATCATGTGGGAAAGGCGTGTGGCAGAATCAACCATTTGTTCACACGGTAGCAGAGAGAGCTAGACCAGAACCAAGAGTCACTGTAACTGTCAAAGGCTGGCCCCCTCGTAACCTACTCTTACCCACCTCCTCTGTCTCCAAACCCTCAAAATGGCATCAAAGCTGGGGAATGAACATGAAAAACATCAGCCTTTAGGGGACATTTCAGATTCAAACACTGGCATCCTAGTTCAGTGGTTCTCAGCCTTCCTAACGCTGAAACCCTTTAGTTCAGTTCCCCGTGTTGTGGTGACCCCCAAACATAAAATGATTTTTGTTGCTGCTTCATAACTATAATGTTGCTCCTGTTATGAAACATTAAGTAAATATTTTTGGAGATAGAAGTATGTCAAAGGGGTCAAGACCCACAGGTTGAGACTCACACTGCTTGTTCTGTCTGTTTCAAATGATCAATGCTGAACAGACCTCAAAGGAGAGGTACCAACCTTCCTCTCATGGGAAGCTTCTCTTTATGAGGCAGGCATCGACACACCATGGCACTTGGCCTCTGTGAACTCCTAAAGAAAGAATCATCAGGCCAGTCAGGAAAGGGGGCTCAGCCAGCTAGATTCAGCCATCACCCTAACACACCCCAATTCTAACAGGTGTGGCTTTCGAGGAAGGTAACACCAGCTTCTTGACAGGTCTTTTTATATTGTCTGCTACAGAATTTTTTTTCCCTTGACCTGATTTTGTAATCACTTTGCTTAGCAAGCACCATATTTGGAAGTCTTGGGCTTTCTGTTCCACAGAAGCTCCTGAAAATAGAGACATTCTTCTTATTCACATATAGCAAATGTCTCATTCCTACCCCTAAATAGTCTAGGTTAATTGCCTCACTTAATAACCCACAGCAGCAAATCCTACAGCCTAATTTGATATTGCTCTAGCAAAAAGAAAGAAAAAATATCTCTTTCTGTAAAACTGCTGGGATTCCAAGTTAGACTACAGGAAAAAGGTATAATGTGTTAGCATTTGCCTCTTTGCCAGACAAATGGTGTCTTGATTAATGGTCTCCAGAGCAAAAGGAGGGCACCTCTCATTCTCCCCTTCACGAAGCCAACTCAACATGCGTGCATCAGGCGGAAGCCAGCTCTGTAAGGCCAAGCAAGAGAAGCCTCAATCTCTGTATATAAATCACGTCTCCTTCCAGTGACAAGTCATGTCCAGGCAAAGCTTATTACAAATTCAGTTTGAAATCTCAAGAAGGAATAGGAGAAAAATAACAACAGCTTTATGGCACTATCCTCAGGAAATGACTTGAACTCATCCCAATTTTAAAGTTCCCTCTATACAACAAGCAGCTAAAACCCCATTTTGTGGGGGAACTGCCCGTACAGGGAAGGTGTGGCGAAGCCATCTGCTGCTTTAAACTGATGGTTTCCAGCCTTGTTTTCCTGGTCCAGCTATGAAATTGCACTAACCACAGAGACAGACTGCTTGGCCAGGAAACACTGTGTGCCAGATACAAGTGAATTTAAGCCCACATGTATTGAAGCTGCAAGCTTACTTTGCAATTTATGTGCAAGTGGTTTTGGATTTATTGATCTGGACCGAGTGCAGGTCCTATAGGGGACGTATGACAGATTTCATCTGTCTGACAGCCAAGTCTAATTGTGTTTTCAGTCTGAAATGACCAAAGACAAAAGTGCACATGTCTCAGGTCTTTGCTCCGGTGCCATATGGAGTATTTGATACAGGGCTGTGGTCACTGTAAGTGTTCGTTTTAATAACTAGATACACACTGAATCCTGAGCAGAGCAAGCAGGAGAGGTGAGGTTTTAATGCAAATGTGAATTAATAGGCCATCTGATCCTGCCTGGATGTGGGTGGGCCATTTTAAAGAGTGTCTTTTTATAGATATGATTGGGGGGATTTAAAAGATGTGTCATATATTACTGATTCATCTGCACCATGAAACATCCAAGCCAAAAGTCAAGTGCTTCCCACAATGGTTGTCACTAATATTATATCCAATACTTCTGGGAAGGCTAGCATGATACAAAAAGAAAAAAATCTAAGAACATCATCTAGAATATTACAATCTAGTTGCAAAGATTAACTGCACCCAAGGGGGCAGTGAGCTATGTTTCCCTCTGCGTCCATCTCTCTTTGTCTCTGTGTGTAATTGTGTCCTTCTGTCTATGTCCCACACATACACATAACATCATCCTCATGCACATACATACTCAGGTGTGAACATACATACGCATGATTGAAAAAGCATACACACACAGAAAAGCATACACACACACACACACACACAGAAACTATTATCTGACTATATATAGACAGTGGATATCAATGCATATGTTGGAAGAATGTCAACATGAACCAGGCTCTTCAGAAGGCCAGACAAGGCTCTGAATTTGGATTTGCCCATCTTGTACCGATGCCTTTAGACTCTCTCTTTCCCTTCCATTCCCTGACTTTTGTGACAGCTGCCAACCCCACAACAAACCCTCTATCCTCTTTACCCTCTCCTCTGGCTTCTTTCCTTAAGTGTGCATATGATATAAAGGAGTGTGGATATCTTACATAACTTCTCTTTTCTCTACTTATCACCACTTAAAAATGATGCTATCATAGTAAACAGAAAATATGAACCTTTGCTTAGAAAATTAAATTGTTAATATTAAAAGCCAGTGCTGGTGCTGTTAGAATAGGCACTGGGTGAATTATCTTGGCCCTCCCTCCTCCACTGCCATTTTCAGACTGCCTCAAAAGAATCTTTCCTATTACAGCAACTTCCAGAGCACATCTGCAACACTAGCTCCTCATGTGTAATTCAGTCTATTAACCTAATTATTACCTGCCAATCCACTCTCTTCCCATGTTCTTCCAAGTCCCAGAACCTGGCTTTTCTAGTGATGCTCCAATTTCAGTCTGTTGGTCACTTTTCTACTGTCTTGATAAAATACCATGGCCCAAAGCTACTTACAAAAGAAGTGTTTATTTGGACTAATGGTTCCAGAAAATAGGAATCCATCATTGGGGGGGTGAAAGGCTGGTGAGATGACTCAGTAGTTAAGAGCACTGACTACTCTCCTAAAGGTCCTGAGTTCAATTCCCAGTAACCACATGGTGGCTCACCACCATGTACAAAGGGATCCCCCTTCTGGCATGCATATGTATATGCAGACAGAACTCACATACATTAAAAATAAATAAATAAAGTAAAAACTTTTTTAAAAAAAAGAGTCCTGTCATGGCGATGAGGCATGGCAGCAAATGGTAGACATGACAGCAGGGCTGGGAACCCTCGCAGCTCAACCACAAGCTCTAACAGAGTCAACTGAAAGTAGGTCAAGCTGTTAAGCTCAAAGCCCCACAGTGATACACTTCTTCCAGAGGCTACACCAAACCTCTTCAAACATCACCCTCAACTGTCAACCAAGTGTTCAAATGCTCAAGGCTGTGGGACATCTCTTATTCAGACCATAATACTCCTTAGCAATAACACAACTCACCTGTCCAGACTGCTGTTCTTCCCTACAGTCTATGGCCCTCTGTCTTTCCATCTTTCTCTTTTTCAGAACTGGTCTCTCTCTCTCTCTCTCTCTCTCTCTCTCTCTCTC
>NW_021604597.1:1423469-1475735 GCF_004785775.1 Grammomys surdaster
CTTCATATAATCCCAACTCCTCATCTTATTTTGTTACAGGTCAGAAGTTGGAATGAGTTTCACAGAGCTCAAATCAAGTGGTTGGCAAGGTTGTGTCTTCTAGAAGCTCTAGAGGAGGTTTGTTTCCTTGGTTTTCAGTTGCATCTTCTGAGGTCCTCCTACATTCTCCACCTATGGCCTCCTTCCTCTCTCCTCAGGGTCGGCAGAGTCCTCCAGGTACTTCTTGCTTCTCTCCCACTTACAAGCACTTACAAGCATCCCTGCAATCACTTGGGCCCAGCAGATGGTTTAGGAAAATCTCCCTGTCCAAAGACTCTTAGCCTTAATCACTTCTGCAAAGTCCCAGTTCGCAAAGGACTCTGTGGAATAAGACGTTAAAATTTGGGGAGAAGTGAAATGAAAAGATTATTTTACTTTCTACATTTTCTTCACCAGTCTTTTTTCATACAATTGTCCCTTGCTTTTCTATGGATACCAGGCCCACTAATGCCTGTATAAATCCTCAAATAAACCATGGTTATCTCTGCCATAGGACCTATGTGCATCCTGTTTTCTCTTCAGTTAATGTGCTCTTAACTATCACCAAGGCAGGTCAAATGCTCTAGTCAAACATGGATACACATAATAGCACCATATCTTTTCTCTTAATGCATGTCATGGTTTTCCATTATATTTGTATAATTGTTTGGTTAATATCTGTCTATTCAATCAGACTGAGAGAACAGAGAATATTCCTGATTTTTTTTCTCAATTTCATTCTAGAATAAACAACACATAGTTAGGATTTGCTGAATACTTGCTCAATGCTGTAATGGTCTTGTTGGCCCTGAACTGTCATGTGTAACCATGGTAAGGCATTCAATTACACACACACACACACACACACACACACACACACACCCTACATGTCTCAGAATTTACAATGAGCCATAAATTGTCTTACTTCATCTGATCCTCCTAATATATTCAACCCCTATTCTATAGAGTAAGAATTCAATGCTCAACTAGAAACAGCAAGCACAAAGCTATCCAGAACCTTCTTAAATGCACCAGGGCATAAACTAGGAAAGGCTAAAGGGAAAACTCAGAAGAAAAAACTTAATACAGAGTGGCGACATCACTAGATTCCATCAACTTAATGAAAACAGCACCTGAGGCTTTTTTACTCCCTCACCAGCCCTACAGCCAAGGTACACGAAAGTTGTTAAGTCTCCTTGCAAGGCTATGGTGATATTAAAACAAAACCAAACAGCAATACCAGCAGCTGAGGAGGTGCCCCCAAGAAGAGTCAATAAACTTGGCTGAGTTCAGCATATGCAGCATCAGAAGTCAAAGGCGAAGAGAACAAGGCCAGGGGGCTCCAGAAAGCCACAGGCTTCATCGGCGATGACCCAGCTTCATCTAGAAGAATCTTCCAAGAAAATAAATAGTGGATGGAGAGAAGAACCAAGAATATGTTGGAGTGCAGTGGAAGAAACACAGGATGAAGTCAGTTCTTCCAATCTCAGGAGGGCTTGGGATGAGACTGTCTAAGCATGGCCACTCCCCAAACAAGCCTATTTACCAGACAGGAAAAAAAATGAGCTCCATTTCATCCTCCAATTACCCATACTGAGATTCCTGGAGGTTGTGGGTTTTACTGAAGAAAGAATTCAGTGATGGGCACAGAGGAAATTTAGTGAGAAAAAGTTTATTGGACCAACATTTTAAAAGTAAACTCTGAAGACACAAAGAGAATGTGCACTGGAGAACAAACTGCCTTGAGGGGTCTTTGTGGCAGAGTGAGAGCTATCAGGGTTAGACCTGTGCATCCTAACTCTTTCCCATACATGGGGCAGGAGAGGCTCTTGTGACCCTAAATCATCAAACCAGCCCTGTCACGGTATGTAGGCAATAGAGACTTTTCTCAGTCTTGATGGTAACTGCCAGGTAATCATCCCAAAGGTGCGGAGATGTCAACATGAGCACAGTAAATACTGTGCTGGGACTTTCCATTCCCCAAGGGTTATGTGCCAACAGGATGCAGCTGTGAGCTGCAGGTGTCTCTGTGGGCACGCACAGGGATTGGACCAGGATGTGGTTGAACAACAGAACCCATGCTATTGTTCTCAGTCAGATGTCCCCACCTTAACATAAGACTCCTCCACGATCTAGGTCAACTCTGCTACTCTATCCAAAGTCTCAATAAAAAGACAGACTGCAGCAAGCATTAGAGTATTTGTTTAGCATGTAAATTCCCAGGATGTATCCTCTGCATAGGATAAATCTCTGTAGCGAGAAGTGGGCTACTTTTGATTTTAAAGTGGTGTAATCATTTACTATAGGAATTTTTCTATGTTAGAGAGACAACAACAGAAGAGATCAAAGACTAAAATTTAAGGGATGTGTATAATATGTGTTTGGTCTTTCCTCCTGGATCTTAACAGAGAGCCTGTAAAGCCTATGGAATTCCCTGGATTCCAGGAGTGCCTTTGAGTCCTGAGCTATTTATACTAATGAGCAGCCAAGGTCGGGAAGGGACCTAGATGGATGGAGGGTGAGGAGTTGAACACGAGAAACACCCAATATTCCTGTCCCCATTACTCCCACCACAGGCCTCCAGAAGAGAGTGGGAAGTTGGATATTTAATTATGAAAATTCTTCAACAATACAAGTGAAAGATGTTCCAGGCTTGGGGACCACATTGAGGTCTTAAGTTGTATCAATGATAATAGGTCACAAGCAATGTCATCTCTTTAGTTCTATGTCTCATCCTCTCAAACTCTCAAGCCTGAGGAAGGTGTTAGAATACATGGACTCATAGCTAGCTGCTCAATCAGAAATACAGATGGCCTTGTCCTTTCCTCCAGCCCCTGAAATGGAGGCAATTTGTAGGATTCAACTCTAATCCTGGGGGTGGGAGTCAACTTCAGGGTTCAAGTGAAGTCAATTATTTGGTGCCCATTGGAGATGGGGAGAATTGCTTAGGGTCAATTACTTGGAATCAGAGGGAATCAGACAGATGAGTATAAATCAGAGATGGAAGGCAGTTGTCTTTTCGATGGGCAAACTAGAATCCATACAAGAACCAGGAAATGCTACCTTTGCTGTTAGACACCTACACCCGGGGCTTGCCAGCCAGGTCCTGACTGTCAGACTAGGATTTGGATACTTCCTAGCACTGAGTTTATGAAAAGCCGCTGCCAACTTTTTTGACTTTTGAGCTTCTCTTATCACAGAGGAAATTTCTAGCAATGGCAGCAATAACAAATTTGTTAAATATATGCACATATCAAATAAGAAAGCATTTGATTTTTGTTTGTTTGCTTTGGGTTTTGTTTTATTTTGTGGAGTTATTTTAGTCTTGAGACAGTGGCACTCCACATAGTCCAGAACTTTTGATCCTCCTGCCTCAGTCTCCCAAGTGCTAGAATCAGCATACCACCACATCCAGCAACTGTTTTGTTGTTGTTGTTGTTGATGATGATGATGATGATGATGATGACAATGTTGTTTATAACCACACATATTAATACTGGTAATTAGCATGGATATATAAAATACCTTGTTGAATTCAACTTCATTGAATTTTCACCACATAGTCAAAGTTAGTCCAGAGATTTCACGGAAAGATCTTAATCGTGACTTCAACACGATTAAATTAATTCTAAAGTAGCATTAACTCCAGAACACTTCATGAGCTTCTCATGTTAGCCTTTCTTAGCAAAGCAGTTGGCTTCATTAAGCCATGACTTAATCAACTTTTCTCTTTCTTCTTTTTTGTCTCTTTTGAGACAGGGTCTTGGCTGGCCTGGAACTTGCTAGAAACTTGTAGCAATCCTCCTGTCTCTGCCTCCCAGCCACAACATTATCAAGTTTTAAAGAAATGAATAGGGCCTAGGATCCTTCTTATGTGAAGAATTGTTGTCAACTCAGCTGAAACAAATTCCAAGTTCAGCCCCTAATGCTTTTCGTGAACTTAAAAGACGAATTTTGCTCAGGAGGACAACCAATCATTGTGGGTGTGAGAAGCTGATAAGCATTTCATCTTCTATAGCCTTTAGTGAACAATTCTGAATTCCACTGAAACTGTATACTGATAGCTTTGTGCTCTGATGCAAAGACTGACCTGGTAGAAACAGGCCAAATTATTTACAGCCTTATTACACAGGACTGTATACAAACAACCACACATAAACCTTTATAAACTGAGTCAAGTTTTTGGAGAGGGGAGTCCATAAAAGGACAGATGATAAGACACAAGACCTGAAGGCACTCTGCTGAGTGGGAGCACTAGTCAAATGGTTCAGGATTCTATCATGGACAACAAAGTCCTCTTCTCAAACAAACTTGTGGGTCTAAGCCATGTAGAAGGAGTTCTTGGCACTGTGTAATTCAAAACTAATTTGTTTTTATCATTTCCTCTTGCTACAGTGCCACAAAGAGCTGGTTTTCTCTTGCAGTTTCTAAAAGAAGCTGGGGAGGCTGTGGTTGTCTCCATGAACATCCAATGAATGATTCATCCTCGCTCAAGTGTAACCCATGGGAGACGTTGCCAATAACATGCTTTACTTCTTATCTTCAGCTCTCAGCAGACAACATATTTGTCTATATTTTTTACAAAGAGTCATAAATTTTTCAGTGAGTGTACAAATAATAACACTATGTAATTTCCATTTTGTCTCTTTCCTTGGGGTTTTAGGAGAGGAGAGGGAAAATGGGGTCACCTTGATTGACATCAACAGTGGGGGCTGTGATTCCTGCAGCCTGCTAGGAAGTGCAGGAATAGGGTAGAGGAAGAACCATGTGCAGTAGCTGTAAATCCTCAGATGCACTGTCAAAGCAGCAGGCATCAAGTAGCCAGAGGACTCCAGCCCCTGTGACAAGGCGAGACCAGAGGATGAAGATGGTCAGCCTCCCGCAGCCATTACACTCACGAGTGGTGTTCCAATGGCCAATGTGAAGGATACCTGGAAACTGGAATCCCTGCCTCCTCCTCGGCTCCTCTGCCAAACTATTTCACAACTGTATAAAAAAGACTGGAAAAAACGCAGGATTACATCGCAGTTTAATTAATACTTCAGGTAAATTGTCTAATATGTTATCCATGACACTGACTGGTCTGAGATATCAGGCTGATTATCCATACCAACTCCTCCAGGTACAGGGGTGATAATCACAGCCCTCTGCCCAAACCTAATTAAACATAAACTTAATTCCAATTATGGCCATCCCAAGTCCATAGAAAGATGTGTTTTGAGCTATAACTGGTATTTTGGGGACCCAGTGTAAATCTCTCCATGCATCCATCCAGAATGAAATTGGACCCCGTTATTTGTAGGGGCAGCCATTGTGAGCTAGTAAGACTCTAACCAGGGCTTTATATGGTGGATCCTTCTTTGATTCAGAGGAAGCAGTTAGAAAATACAAACACTTATTCTTCAGCCCCACCAGCCCCTGCAATAGGAACTCAAGTTCCTTCCCTACAAGGGACCCCTTTTGACCCACAGCCTGCCCCCATGGTAACCTTTTACCTAAAAGACCAGCACTCACGCAGCCATGTGAGGACAATATTGCCTGGATTCCTCTCCATTCCAAGGCTTGGAGTAGCATCATTTTTTGCTTCGCTCACCTCCCTACCCACCAGTCAACAAGCCCTCTCCCAGCATTTCGTCTGTTTCAGTATTCTCCGATGAAGAAAAGCATTCACTCGGAGACATGCTTTGAAGCAATAAACAGCTCACTTCTTTGTGGAAAAATAGGCAATTTTCGAGTAACCTTTGGAAGCATCTAAATAACCCACACATATTTATGGCTGAGTGACTCTTTGGATTGAAGAAACTTTCAGCCTGCGTTTGCAAAGACTTCCATTAACGTCTTTGAGCAGCCTCTCATCTCATTTTAAAACAAATGGCTAGCTCGCAGAAAAGAATTTGGTTTGTTTGTTTCAGGTTTTTTTTTTCCTCTCCCTCTCTCTCTCCTCCTCCTTCAGCTTGCCAGAGATTTGATGCATGCATGAATCAGGGGAAGAAGTTCAATCGGTGACTCTTCACCCACAGATCTCGAGGTCCTGGGAGGCAGAAGCTCCGTGGGGTCATAGGTCAGACTTACACTCTCATTTTGAAAGAAGCTCCATTTCGTTTGCCCACTCCTTCTTCTTTGCAGGAATAATTCTTCAAGGAACAGAGGAGGCTCCAGGTTTCCTCTCACCCAACAAAGCCTCCTAAATGCACTGTTTTTAAAAGGTTCGTTCTTGGGGGGTTGGGGGGAATGCTAGAAGCTATATTTATCTTCAGCTAATCCATTTCTCCCTCTACTCCTAGATTAAGGAATTAATAGATGTTACAGCTGCTGTCCTTAGCAATTACTGTAAATTGGTTACAGCCTTTAAAAAAATCCACTCACCGTCAATGGTAAGAGTCCAAAGTTCTATGCCAAGCACCGGGGACAGAGCCTAAGTAATAAATTAGTGTGTCATAAGACCCAGGATCTACATAGCCTAGGCACTGAGGTTTCAACCACAGAGGCAGGGGGAAGTAGTTGAGGGTGGGGATATATGTTATTTGTATGCACAAGTCCTCTTAAGGCCCGTGATGGATCCAATATCAAGGAAATTTCTTCTTTGTTGATAAAAGCTTGCATTGCTGCAGGCACTTTTAGGTCATTTCTCAGTGTGCTGGCTATTCTAACATCTGCTTCGATCTTTGCAGCAGGACACAGTAAACACTGGGTGCCAGTAGGACGTGTCTTCCCAGATTCCCTTGCCTCCTATATCTGGAAGATGACACATCGCATCCCACAGGTCACACCCATCCAGTGTCAAAATCTACCACTTGCCTTTATTTCTATTATAGTCTATATCATATCTGCCTGTATCAGTTAGGTCCTCCTAGAGGACCAGAACCAGCAGAGCATGTTATTTGTGGTATGCATAATATATCATGCTTTCTCATTCATGATAGGAGGCTAAGTAGAGCAGCAGTGGCCATGTATATACTCCAGAGGCTGAGAAACCAGCTGCTACTCCATCCCAGAAGCTAGTACACGGTCTACCAACCATGAAGTTCCCAACTAAAGGCTTAAGGATTAGATGTTTCCAGGAGACTCACTGGCAGAGAAAGCATGGGTGGAAAGCCTGAAGATTCTAGAGTTTGATACCCAAGGGAAATGGCTGTAGCAATCGAAGCTAAAGAAGGGTGTGGCTTGCTCACACTGGATGGCTTTCTCTTCTTCCACCTTATTCCATCACAGCCCAAAACTTTTTGGATGGTACCATCAACATTCAGGGTGGGTGTTTCTGCTTCAGTCCCCATCTCGCACTTCAGTTTCTATCTCTGGAAAGACCCTCGGACACACGGAGAACTAGGCATTACTAGTGCTAGGCATCTATCTCCTCAGTCCTGTCTACAATCAAAACTACCCATCACACTGCCCAATTCTTTATTTGCTACAGTATAGACCTGCAACATATCCCAAAGGCACACACAGTGAAGACCTGGTCTTCAACTCGGGATCACTAGGATATAGTAGACACTAAGAGATGGGGCCTATTGGGAGGATTTAGGTTAAGGGGAACATGGTCCTAGAATGGAATATGGGATACTAGTTTCTTTCTTTTGCTGTAAGTGAATTATCCTTGATATAAATATGAACAATGAATTAATCAGGTGACTGTATTTCTTTACCTTATGCTATTCCCTAATAACTACACAAAAAAATTTTTTTTCAAAATTCAAAACTGCACGTCAAGAGCTGAGCAGTTAGATGATCTACCTTTACTTTCTACGCTAACCTGCCTACCTCCCAGCCCCATCCCATAATACTTGCATATTATTATTGATCTGGCTCTTCGGACCCCTTCTTCATGGCTCCAATTCCTCCATCCTGCCACTTATCTGAATCTACCTCTCTCCCTCTCTTTTTCCTCTGCTTGGCAGATGTCCCACCCTCTTCTCTCCTCTGACCAGTCAATTGGATGGTCAGCATTTATTGACAAGGCAGAGAATAGATGGTAAGAATTGTTGACACAAAGTTGAGACTGTAGATTCTTGATATAATCATTACAAAGCTATGTCCAGATTGAAACAAGATAGTAAGAGCAGAGAAATCAGAATTTGAGTAACACAAGGGTAAACTTTATACTGTATACAAAAAACATAATGTCAACATCTCCCTTCAATGTCCCAGTTATTAGATGGACAATTCACTCTGCCACATCTTCCTGCCATGAGGGGTTGCCTTGGCAAAGTATCTAAGACAAAGTAGTCCAGCTGACCATAAAGTAAGCCTCCCAAAATTATGAGCCAACATAAACCTTTTTACTTCATAAGTTCATCTATCATAGGTATTTTGTTATAGTAATGTAAAGCTATCAAACTTATTACTTAACAAAACTTCAGTAGTTCTTGAGCCTCCGAGTCTATGTTGCCTCCTCTTGGAAACTGTTTCTTTGCCCTTGTTCTACCTCCATGTTTCCAGGGAACTTAAATCTGGGTTCTCAGTTTCCCTTCCCCATTCACCTTGTGAAGTTGAACCAATTGCATCTTGTTCTTTGGCCAACCTGTGAATGAATGGCCTTGATGTCTCACAGGAAAAGGATGGGGTGCCATGGTACAAAATATGGGTGTGCTCACTTGCCAGGGATTTGGGGTACAGGCAGAAGAAACATGCACCTCTGAGATATCTGCTCAGATGCTACTCTGTGTCCTAGCAGGTAGCAAAAGCTTCTCACTGGGACAATTATTTTCCCTATGGGGTCAGGTACAGAGAAACATACTGAGCAAAGGCTGAACATAGATGAGACATCTCCAGGTAGAAACCCATTTAGAGATTTATTTTCACTCAGACCAAGCAGATAAGCAACATGGAAATCACTGTTGTTCCCTGATGGGGGTCGACCAGTAACCCATGTTTTCTTTCTCTGTAGTTCACTTGAGAGTCAAACCTACCACTTAGCTGATAACAGCTCCTTGTAGCTTTAACCAAAACAGCAATAATCCTTCTGGTTTCAGCCTGCTTCTTTGACCTCTCCTTAAAATAATTGCCGAGTTGGGCTTTAAAAGTCTAGAAGAGAATCAGATAAAAAGCATCAATGGGATTAATGCAACATTCCAGCATTGCTGTAACAATAATCACCTCCCAAAGTTGAAATTCACCTCTGGTCTCCACAGATCCCAGGCCTCAGAGGCCACGGTACACTTTGCATGCCCTCTGACATAGGGTAAACACATAAAGCTCTATCAACAGTAACCCTGGTACTACTCACTTTCTATTACTCCCTGAAATGTTTCTCCTCTTCCTCTCCCGCCCTCTGTTACTCCCTTTTCAATGTTCAATACTAATCAAGGATTTTATTTATAAAACTGCTTTGCAACATCCTGGGGCTGCAAAGAGGAAAAGAGGACAGGATGTTGAACACTGAGAAAGCTGTTACAGATGTATCCACTCGTTCCTTTAAAAAAAAAAAAAGTATTTAGAGCTCTGTGGACACACAAGGAACTCGGGTGTGTGTATGTGTCTGTGTATATAGTATATGTGGGTGTGCATGTGTGTGCATATGCATGTATGAAAAAGAGAGAGAGGGAGGGGGGAAGGAGAGAGAGGGAGAGAAAGAGAGAGAGAGAGAGAGAGAGAGAGAGAGAGAGAGAGAGAGAGAGAGAGAGAGAGGCATGTTCACAGACGTGTTGCATCTTGTTTTGTTGTTGATGGTGGGCTCGTTTGATTTTTTTTGTTGGGTTGGGTTGGGTTGGGTTGGGTTGGGTTGGGTTGGGTTGGGTTGGGTTAGATTTGAGACAGAGATTCACAGTGGCTAAGAGCTCACAAAGCAATCTAGGATAGCTCACCAATGAAATTTAGCATCCTCCTCTCTTCACTACCCAGCTCTGGGCAAAAGCTTCCAGCCTTTCCCCATAGGTTCTAAGGTTCAAATTTAGGTCCTCAGACTTAGAAGAAAATTCACTGACTAAGCTATCATCCTACTCAGAATGCAGATTTTAAAGGGACTAAGAGATGTTCCAGTGTTGGCCAGTTTCACACTCACCAGCAGCAGTTGCTTTGTCTTTATGGTACCAATATTGAATGTGGCAGAGAAACGGTCACTTTACAAACCTGCCTGGCAAAGCATCACACAAAGAGCTTGCTGAATGTGTGCGCTCCAGAAGCCTACCCCACCAAGTAAGTCAGGATTGCCAGCATAGAGCCCTGAGAGGAATTTTTCACATGGTCCTCATCAACCGACTAGCTGGAAACAGAATTTGACAGAATCTCTGCTGGCTCTTCTAAGCACATCTCACTGTTGTAGAGGTGCCTACCTCAGCTGCACAGGGAAGTTGCCCAGGGAGCTTCATATACACCACAATGTTCCAACCCAGCCTAATTCAGGAAGAAGTTATGGGGGTGAGGGAGGGGGCAAGTGCTTAAGTGTGGACATGAAGCCATCTAGGAGAGGCTAAAGTCTAGACGATGACTTTCCTGAAAGATAGCCCACTGTTTTTTCTCAAGGTCTGCAGTGGGTGAGCCCAATTTCAAGAACCAAAGTAACTTATCTCAGGATTGCTTCTTGCAGCTGAAATGCCTTCCTTGTTTTTATTAAATTAATATAATAATCCCTGGCCATTAGTTCACCCTATTAATCTGATTTCCTACAGACAAACATAAACATGAAATTTCATGAATTAATGCTGTTTAGATGAATTAATGATTGCATAGAATTCCTGATTTGATTCAAATAATTTTAGGAAGAAAGTTTTAAGAGATGGCCTTAGTTGCTTTGCTAGAAAGATGTAATAAAGTTAGAACCAAGAATAGAATGTGCCCACTCCTCATATAGTAAGTAAAGGCTGCATAAAAAATACAATGAGATTTCATGATCACACTAAAAAGAGAAATTGGCTTGAGATAAATTTGTGTTCAAGGAAAAACATTTAGCTCCAAGGATAAAGCTATAGGTGTGCACTATGCTAAGGCAAGGTATGTAAAAACTGTTGCTTTGAACTTATAATGAGCTTACAGTATGAAACAGTGCTTTGAACTTTTATTGATATCCTTTTGTTACTCCCATTTTATATCGCATTTTATCTATGAGGTAATTTTTTTAAACAACCTTTTGTCTAAGAAGATATAAAAAGGCCAAAGAAAAAAAATAAAGTTGTTGGATGGTTTGGCTTGGTGGGCTTTGCCACACCCATCAATTCACCCATCTATCCATCCATCCATTCATCCAAATGTATGTGTCTATTTGTTTATAAGTAAGTATGTAGGTATATGTGTATGTATGTCAGCGTGCATGAACACTTGTGGAGTTGATGAGAGAGATGGCTGGACCCAGTCAGAATTTGTGTATATCAATGTATGTCTAAAGCTATATCCTGGGCAGGAGGGAGGGGAAAAATGGTCCTGGGTGAGAAATGGGGTAAGGGGATAACATCTGAAATGTAAATAAAATATCCAATAAAAAAAGGAAAAAAAGCTATAAAAAAACTGAAAGCAATAAATAAAAGGTGATGTAGACATTTTCTGCTTAATCCAGTGTATCTGTTTTCCCTGTGAGCAACTTCTTTCTTTTCTGGTTTACAAAGACTTAACCAGCCAAGTCAGTAAGGGGCTCCAGGCTGCTCAGCCAGAGAAGGGAGTGTGGAAATAAATCCTTTACCTACCCCTACCCCAGTGTTAGCAACATGTGTCAATAGGTCTAGAGGCCTGAAGCTTCTGACCTCAGAGTAACTTACCCAAGATGGGTATATGTTATTATAGAATGCAGTCCTATTCTCTCTCAAAAACAAATCTTGTCCCCACCAATGCTCTTTCTCCTCTACTACCTCCAAGAAAGAACCAGAGCTCTGGAGCTGGCCTCCAGCAAATATGTAGTATATGTGTACTGTGTACCTTGTGTACCTGCAGAGGCCAGAGGATGCCAAATACCCTGCTTCACTCTCTACTGTATTCCCATAAGGCCAGGGTCTCTCACTGAGCCTGGAGCTAGGCTGGTAGTCAGCAAGGCCCAGGATGCTCCTGTCTCTCCCTCCCCAAAGTGCCAGGTTCTGTGTGTATGTAATTGTACCCAGGTTTTCACATGAGTGCTGAGATTCAAACTCAGGTCTTCACGGTTGTGCAGCAAGCACTCTTCCCCACAAAGCCATCTTCCCAGACCCAGCCTGGGAATTCCCATTCTCATCCATACTGCCATTTCTGTTTATATCTACAGCCATGGACATGATCCACGGGTACAGCGTTAGCTTTACATGATACTCCAGGTACAAGCTAGAGTTCTCAAATAAATGATGTGCCAAAGGTGCTGATTTACTAGTCTTTGTGATGGTTTGTGTTGGAAATGTCCTCCTGTGTGTTTGAATATTTGGTTCCCACCTTGTGGTTCTTTTGGGAGGTTGTGTAACTCTTAGAACATAGGGTCTAGCTAGCCAAAGTAGGACCCTGAAGGCCAGCCTTGAAGGTAGTGGATTCTATGCAGAATTCACTGTCTCTGGTTCCAGTCAGAGTTCACCACTTCCTGTCTGCCACCACAGTTGGGCCCTGCCCAGCCTTCCCTCTCCACACGGTGGACCACATCCTCTGAAGTATGAGTCAAAACAAGCCATTCCTCCCTTAAGTTGCTTCTGCCTAGTATCTTATCACTAGAAAATTCGGTAATACAACTGTCTTTTGTATTCCCAATCAAAACAGTCATATCAAAGATTCTGGAAGTCCAACAACAAGGTCCCAAATTAATTTTTTTGTTTATAAATTTTAAAATTGTGTAAACCTATTTAAGACTGTTTTCAAAATTTAATTGCTTACAAATTAATTTTGCTGCTTCTTAATTTTTAAAGTTGTATAAACCTATTTAACTCCATTCTCCAAGTTTAATTGCCTAGGAAGAGAACTTGTTCCATTGGCATGTTTGCGTGGTTGGATGGAGGGCTGTTTTATATGTCACGTGGCCACCTAACCTGTGTAGCAGGGATGCACATAGGAATGGGAATGAAGAACACCTTAAATGTTGCAGTCTGGTTTGTATCAACTGCTGAATCATAAGGCTGCTTCCATTGGCTCTTTACTTCTGTTTCTATTTGCTATATATTTTGTGTCAGCCCTTTCTCCTGATCATGTCTCAGCACTGACCCTCCAGGCCTCCGGGTTCTCCCTTAAGGAAGCTGACTGAGACAATACACTTACCCCTTCTTCTCCATTCACCCTCAGCTACTGCCTAGTGGAAGAACCAGCCCTGCATCTGCAGAGATGCTCCTCAGAGCTTCATCCAGGCCACATCCCACTTGCTGTTTTGTTTTGCTTTTTAGAGAGAGGCTGTTCCTATGCAGTCCGGGCTGCACAGAACTCACAATTCTTTTCCTACTCACAGTTGTCAAAGTTACTATTTCCAAGTTACCAAGTCCAAGCAAGAAAGGAATGGGAAAAGAGGAAAGCAGAAGCCATGCATGCCCTGGAGTTGCCCCGAGTCGAATCTCCACTGCCAGAAAATGAATATAGGAAGGAGGGGTGACCACAGTCCCTTCCAGGTGCACGCTTCCAAGACTGGCCAATTTCCTGAAGAGGCAAGCCATTAAAACACTTGAGGAGAACAGAGTGGAAAATAATGGATTCTATGAGGGGGACCAGGGAGGAAGTGGTGGGGAGAGAGGGAGAGGGAGGAAGGGAGGACGGGAGGGAAAGAGGGAAGGAGGGAAGGAGGGAGGGAGGGAGGGAGAGAGAGAGAGAGTTCAACTTAACTGCATTGACTGGATGCAATTCCTTTCTGGAATATGAAGTAGAGTCATGGCTCTGAGTGCTCCCTGAGTACTCCCTGAGTGCTCCCTGTCACAGCAGCTCTCCAAGCAGCCCCACCGCCACTCTTTACATTTCCTCTGGTTCTAGCATTTCTTGTGGGGCTCCCAAGTTATCTCCATTCCTTGCCTGTATCTACTAGACCTCAAGAGCAAGTTGGCCCATTGCCACCTAGCTATGGCAGCCAGAAATGTCCCCTTGCCTTGTTGCATGTCCCTTGGGGTAAAATCACATCAGGGGAAGAGTCATTCTGGAGCAAAGTCCTGCCTAGAAAACATTATAAATCGATAGGAAAAGGCAAGTAATTAAATCATGGCCTTTCTTCAAGTTAATTTAGTTATATAACAAAATAAGGATAATTAAGCACAAATAATCTTTGAAGAAAGAACCTAAGCCTTATTTCTTATAAAATAGATGTTCTTTGCTAGGCACGGTGATGAATGCCTGTGATCAGGGCTTGGACGATACAAACAGTAGTATCTCAACTTTATGTCTAGCCTGGGCTACACCTGGAGACCCTGTCTTAACAAGCAAAACAAAAATGTTAATTACCATTTGCAAATGCTAACATTTAAAAAAAATAATCTTTTCAAAAACTCTAAAACTTACAATTTGTCCCGCATGCAAGATATGCTGTGATAAAAGTGGTGTAGAAATTGTGGGAGTGGCCAACCAATGATTGGTCCAGCTTGAGACCCATGTCATGAGTGGAAGCCCTCCTCTGACACTTCCTGGAAGGCCAGGACCCAGATGCTGGATAGCCGAGACCTTGGATAAAACCAAATGTGAATGGCAAAAAAAAAAAAAAAAAGTCAATGAAATGACTTTTGATTCCTACTGATATTCTGCTTCTCATAGATTGGTGCCTAGACCGATTGTCACCAGAGAGGCTTCATCTAGCAACTGATGTAAATGATACAGAGACTCACAGCAAAAGACTAGGCAGAGCTCCAGGATCCTATAGAAGACGGAAGGAAGGATTGTAAAAGCCAGCGAGATCAAGGACACCACAAGAAAACCTACAGAATCAACTAACCTGGGCTCATAGGGGCTCACAGAGACTGAACCAACAATCAAGGAGCGTACATGTGTCTGACCTAGGCCCTCTGCATATATGTTATGGTTGTGTAGCTTGGTTTTCTTGTGGGATGCTTAACAGTGGGGTGGGGACTGTCTCCGACTCTTTTGCCTGCTCTTAGTACTCTTTTTCTCCTACTGTGTTGCCTTGTCCAGCCCTAGTGTGAGGGAGGTGCCTAGTCTTACTGCAAGTCGATAAGCCACATTTGGTTGATACCCAAAAGGCCTACCCTTTTATGAGTAGAAATAGAGGAGTGGATCTGGCAGAGGACAGACAGAAGGGAGGTATGAGGGAGAGTGACTTAGAGAAAAGAAGGGAGAAAAAACTGTGGCCGAGATGTAAAAATAATGATAATAATAAAAAGTAGAAGAAAAAATTCTCAAAGAACTAATAAAAATGAGGACTAAAAAGAGCAGTCTTCAGCTACCCAGAAAAGGAAGGGGCAAGACACAAGCAAGAAGACAAGTGTACAGGCTCAATTTAGACTTTATTTTTAATTTCCATCGAAGCTAAATTATGATTTTGCTATATCAAAGTTTAAACTTCAAAATGTAACTGAAAAACAAAAAGCGAAAATTAAAATATGTCACAAGAATTAACATTCAACATATGAAGAGTTTATCAAATCAATTGTATAAAAATATCAAACATGAAGGCTGCAATATGTAAGTAGCCAGAAATACCTGGAAAACTCACAGAAGAGGACATTCAGTAAAAGAGCAGGAATGAGCAACTAAAATCTCCAGCCTCACTGGAAAATAATTTCTTAATTAAGTGCAGTTTTGCCTATAAGATTATTATGTTTGAAATAAAAAAAGATTTCTTCACTGATGTGAATAAGAAGAAAACAGCACTCAAGATTTGCAGACGCTTTTACAAGTAACACAATTATAAGGTTTAAATAGACTCACTTTGCATAATCTGTCCTAAAAAATTGATACTAATTGTTGCAAGAACTCAAAGATGTTCATTATAGGTAATGAACATTAACATTAGGTAAAATAATGAAAAATCAAGTATCACTTAAATGCCCAGTAAGTAAGCTGTGTTACAGAAGTCACATGGTAGCGATGCAATGTAGTGCCAGGAAGCCATTTAAAAACCGCTTAAAATAACAAGTATGAGAATCGTATTAAAAGCATTACTGCGACGATACACATAGATAGATTATAATAGATTGATGACAGAAGGCTAATAAATATATAGATGATGATACGATAATGGATGATAGCTATAGAGACACAGGTGCTAGATATATGGATGAAATAGTGATAGATCTATAAATATATGATATAGAGACATGATAGGTAGATATAAATGAATAGATTACATATGAATAAATTAGATGATAAATAGGCAAATACTAGGTAGATATTAGATAGATAATAGCTAGTTAATGATGATGAAGGTAGAGACAGACAGACAGACAGACAGACAGATGAAGATAGATAGATAGATAGATAGATAGATAGATAGATAGATAGATACACACAGTGACAGATGAAGATAGATAGATTGACACATACATACATACATACATACATACATACATACATACATACATAGGTACATAGGTATTTTAAAAAGTACCAACCACTGAAAGTCTGGCCTTCATTACCTCCAGGTGGCTTAGCATGGGCAAAATTTTTCATTCCTTTTATTTCATTTTTCTAAATTATTTGTAGTGCACATGTATTACTTTCATCATGGAAAACATAAACTCCTCAGAAAATGGTCCTGTTTTCTAAAAGCACAGGCCTGTGTACTGAGGCATTAAAATCAGTGGCCCTTCAGTCATGTTTTCTTCAAACTGAGCTATTTTAAAAACACATTCAGATCATATAAAGGCTGATTGAAGCCAAGGAAACCTAATCTGCTCTAATAACAGGGTCATGACCCTTTCGGTCACACAAACACCTGGGAAAGATGGTTCCGGAACACTCAAAAGAAGCTTTACGTTGAAGGGAGGAGTTTTGTGGTTTTTTTTTTTATTCCTTAGCCACAATCTTTTCACTGCACACATCAAACGTCTTCCCCAGATGTCAACAGGAAATTCCAAACAGAGAAAATAACATCAAGTCAGTTCGTGCCCCGAGTTAACCTATTCTTAAAAGAGAAAAGAAAATTAAAAGACAGAATGGATACACAGCGCACTGTCGGAGTTGATGACACTGATCAGTAATACTTGTCATTGCTCTGCTTCCTTTATCGTATTGTTCGTAAGACATGAGAGTCAGGCATGATCCACGAAATGGCCCCAATTCTGAGCTAGATCATTGGGAGGGAAAAAGGGTAGATTAGTTAAAGAATCACTAATAATTAACAGTGCAACTTGGAAGCTCCATGGAGCTAACCTAGCTTTATTTTGTACAGGCTTTCATGTTAAAATACAGAAATCCATAGCCCGTGTTAAAATACAGAAATCCATAGAAGATCATTACTGATGTCAAAGCAGCCACAAAAATGAGAAGACACGCCCACCACCACCCCCCATAGAATCCTAGTCCCAGATTAAAGTAAATCGCACAATGGAAACAGTAGTAGAGGTCTTCAGCCATCAAAGGCAGGACTGTTCTCCACTCAGAAGCAATCACCCAGGTTCTTAAGGAGGATAATTTTGGTACTATCGTCTGTCCTTTATCCATTGCTGGATTATATTCCAAGTGATGGGTCTTCCCTAGAACTCCAGCATCTGTCTCACTTTCCAGTTCCCATCAATCTAATTAGAGGATGGAAAGGGAACACGACACCATTATTCCGGGCAGAAAGTAGTCTAAAGTAGGAGGCAAACTAAATGTTAAGACACACGAGGAGGTTACTAAGAAGAGAGGTACAACTTGAGGACGGGTTCAATATAACATGGTGCCCATGTTTTCTGAATCAAAAAGAAAAAGAGAAATGCATGACCCAACAACCACAGAGGGAGTTTTGAGTTAAATGGGGCAGAATATTTTCCATTGGGGCTAACGCAGAAAAATCCATAGAGCTCTGTGGTTTTTATTTTTTTTTCATTGAGCGTGGCTGGGAGTTATAGAGTGTAGGTCAGGATGAAAGAGTGGGGAGGACCAGGTAGAAAGGGAAGAAAGGAAGCCCCCCTAAGCTTTGAGTACTAGGTTATTTTCTTTCTCTATTCAAGCATGTTCTCTTCTGCAGGAAAAATGCTTTGTTAAACTGATCTGAGGTCGTTTCCATCCTCTTGAGAAATCTGATGCAGTATTTCATCCTAAACATTATAAAGCCTGGCATTAAAAGCTTCCCAAAGTCTATTTTCCCCTGGAGTCAGGTACAGTTTGTCATTTGCTCACACATTCCTTCTGGCAGACGGCTTTACGATGATTCCCATGGGCAGCTGTGGGCTGGAGAGCATCCTTCACACATGACTTCCCACAGAGTCCAGAGGCCAACGGGCACAAGGAGAGAGCCAGGTCCCTGCTATTGATGATCCCTCCCATCTAGAACCCATGTGTTATAGCATCTCTTCATACTGCTTACCTGAGTTTATCACACACTATCAAAACTCAGAAACACATAAACTCAAACCCGAGAATACGTTCATATTTAAAACAGTTGTTCCTCCCTGTATGTCCAAGTGTTATTTTTTAAGTGCTTACTGAAGCCTATCCTTCTGCAGAAACACTGACTCCTCACTGTTGTCTATGTGTGAGAGCAGAAAGGCTGTGACCCAGGATTTTGAATAGAATATAACCCCAAATATGGTAGTAGTGTGGTTTAAACAAGAAATGTTCTCCTTAGAGTTTTCTATTTGAACACTTGGCCCCCAGTGTTCTAAAGTAGGAAATAAGACGCAGAACTAAATGATAAGACACACAAGGAGGTTACCAAGAAGAGAGGTAAGACTTGAGGACTGGTTCCATATAACATGGTGCCCATGTCTTATTGAACTGTTTTGATAACGACAATGGCACTTTGGGAAAATGGTGGATCCTTAGAGAGACAGACCTTTGCTGGAAGATTTGAGTCTATGGGAGTCTTGAAGTTTGATAGCCAAACGCAACTTCCTGCTCACTCTTGGTTTCCTCAATGTAGATGTCTCTTGCTCTAGCTAGTACGCCCTCCCTGCCATGGTGAACAATGCATTTATCTCTCTGAAACTGTAAGCCACACTGTAAGCTATCTCCCTTACATCGCTTCTGTTGCGATATCTTATCACAATAATAAGAAGTGAAATTGATTTTTTAAATTTATTTATTATTATATATGTAAGTAGACGGTCACTGTCTTCAAACACATCAGAAAAGGGCATCGGATCCCATTACAGATGCTTGTGAGCCACCACGTGGTTGCTAAGAATTGAATTCAGGACCTGTGGAAGAGGAGTCAGTGCTCTTAACCACTGAACCATCTCTCCAGCCCCCTCACAACAATAAGAAAATAAACTAAGGCAGGTGGCTATGTTTTCTGAAACAAAAAACCTGATATTTATGTTCTGAAGGATATATTACCCTTAATACAGTGGAGATGCTATTCTTAAAATTAGAACAGAAAACTCATGGCAGTGGTCACTAAAGCAGCACGATCCTATGGGGAACAATCATGTTTTAACTTTGATTTCTATATGATTTTTAAACCATAAGTTATTAAATTTGGGAGAAGGAAAGGCAAGGGAGAGAACACTGGGATTATATATCTTAACTAATTGAGTTGGCAAGCCACCTGTGTGTTTTGTAAATATAGTGTGTGGTGTAGAAGAGGGATGCGTTTGCTCTACCACATAACTCCTCAACACACTTCCAGCCTGAAACATAAAAACAAATATGGAACGCAAACCCTTCTGGGAGTTGTGGGAAGTGAAAAGAGCATTCATTTCTTTCTCACCTTGTGACAAGGAAGAATGGTGGGGGATGACTAGAGAGAGACCTGGAGACTAAAATAGCAGCTTTACAGTCTTGTGGGTGAGGCAGTGGTCAGAATGTGCACTTCAGAGGCAGAAGTAACTGGAGGCTGTGGAGTCCAGAGAAGATGATCTCCAAACACAACTTTGCAGCTGGTGTCTGAATCGGAGACAAAGGTTCTGTTATTATCTATTAATGCAATTGATTAAACCAAATGCTTTCAGGTATCCAGGACACAGTTTGCATTTAACATATTTCTTTTAAATAAAGATTTTTTTTCTAGACCTTACAGCTTCCCGCTATTGATTGGCAATTTTTTTCTGTTCAAAGGGCAACTGTGATGTGGAAAGGACTCCCAGTCTGGGTAGCCAACCGGGATTTCTGGGCCAGTAGAAAGGGCCTCTGTGAACCTGAAAACCATAGCTACGGTGCTCACTTTTCATATGAATGGCCCAGGAGCAGACTCCTGCTTTAGAAACCCATAGTCCAGGTTTGAGAATTCTCTCCGGACATTCCAGGTGCTATACCAAAAGACCTGAGACTGAGCCATAGATAGGTGCAGAAATGCACTTCACATGGTTCAAAGTCCAGGTCAAGACCTCAGCACCTTTAGTGTGGGCTGCTCTCTCTGTCCAAGGTGGAGCCTCCGTGCTGTGTTATCACAGAGCAGAAAGGTGCAGGCTGGTGGAAGTAGGACCAACATTTGATATTGTGGCACAGTGATGTCATCTACCGTGTTCATGCTCCAGAAAAGCACAGTAGATAGCAAAACTAATGAGATGAAACCTCATGCTTTAAGTGAGTCAACGATTTTGTATCAGGCTTCATTCATAGCTTGAGTCACAGGTTAGACACATGCAGCTAATGCCCTCAAGCTGTATTATAAGGGCACAAATCCCACTGGGAAGGATAGAAACTTCCTGGCTTAATCATCTGCTAACAGGCTTCTTGATACTGAGTCTCAGGCTCCAACATAGGAATCTGGGTACACATACATGCAAGCCATGAGCAAGCATGAGTCTGGGACACCTTCTTAGGTACAGGTATTTTGCATGAGAAGAAACTCTGTGCTTTGGGGCAGTGGGGTGGGGTAGAGAACTCTTCTGGGCAAAAGCGATGCTTTTCCGGGAAGATGTTCCTCTTGACAGGCAAAAGTCAGCTCTGGAAGAAAAAAAACTGGGCGTAAACTATCAAATGCTAGACAAGATTGTAGGGGAAGAGACTAGCATCACTCTGTACCACACACATCAGGGTCATCATCACACACAGGTTTGTTTTCTTCTTGTTGAGTTCAAACAGCAACCCACAAAGCAAATTCTAGACACTATGCCCCAGGACTACCTGTCTATAAAGTCACAAACACAGCCAGCCAGACGGCTCAGCAATGAAAGTGCCTTCCATGAAGCCTTCCGATCTAAGATTAATTCCTGGCACCCACATGGTGAGAGGAGAGAACTGACTTTCACAAGTTGTCCTATGACCTTTGAACACATACATGTGCATGCACTTGAGCACACACACTCACTCAAGCACATGCGCACACATGCACACACACATCCATGCACATACACAAGTAAATAAATGTAATGAAGTAAATAGCAGAGATATCAATGGGTACACTCTTCAAGGGCCAGGTAGTAGCATTTTTCAAAAGCCTTAAATCATACGTACTATTAGACCAAGCGCGAAAAGAAAAGTCAGAAATACATGTAAAGAGGCACCTAGAGGGGAGGATATTCAGCCTACAATTCTTTACAATACCAAAAAAGTAGAAACAACCAAATATCCAGTATTGGGGGACTAAATAAATAATTCCTAGTATATTGATAGGAAAGGTTGTATATCATTTAAAACTAATATAAAAGGAGATTATTTAGTATCATGGTATGTTAACTTAAAGAAAGATTATAACATCATATGGAAAACTTGGATTCCATCTGGGGGCTCTATAAAAAGTACAAGTAAGGAAAATTAAGAAAATCAAGTTCTTTACTTCTTTGTTAATATTCTGCTGTCATTTTCTAAAATCTGTGCAATGAAGATGGAGGGTCTGAATTAAAACAAAACAAAATGTTATAGCTACTACTTTTAAGTTTCTAAAAATGAAATATTTCTCAGTATTAATTATCAGCTGGTTGGAGATAAAAAGGGAAATTAACGTGAGTTTTCCTACATATTTTTAATTTCTTATTGTGTTGAAATTTAGGCTTAACCCAACCTAAAAACCTGTCTCTTCTAGTTCATAGCAAAGATAATTAAAATTGTATCTTCTAGCGAGAAAGCTAGAGGGAGATGCTTGACTTCTCTGAATCCTTCCACGTTAAAACTCTGATTAAATGATTTCCTCTGCTTGCTAAACTGGGTGGATTCTGTAGTTATATCTTTTTTCCTGAAGTAAAGGTGTTAATTTGCATTACCTCTGATTACTCAGTCAAAAGAATGTGCATGTTGCATCTACTATATACTATGCAGTGGACTGTTAACTATCTGTCGAGACAAAGCAGCACAAATAATACAAATCCGTAGAGAATGCCCAAACTTGGTGTTAGCCAGAAGTGTCAGCCGTTTGCCAGCGTTGTTAGCAAGGAACAAAGCTGATTTGAGTTTAATCTCACAACTCCCTCCCATATGCTTGAAGATTACACTAAGAAGAGAAATGACCAGCCACAGAGGCAGCCCTAGGTAATTCCTAGTCAGGAAAATTGGTTTCTGATTAATCAAGATTTGGCAGAATTGGAGAACAGACATGGAACTGTCTTCCAGCAGAGATCCTAAATATTCACTGTGAAAAGTAAACCAAACCAATCAACTGAACAAACAAACAAAACAGAAAACACTCTTCACTGGTCTACGGGGCAAAGTGTCTACCATCAACGCATGAAAACATAATAAGTTCAGCCCCCATAAGGAGGCAGAGACAGGAGGCTTTCTGGCTACCCAGCCAGTCTAGCTAAGTAGGTTAACTTCATGTTGAGTGAGAGACCAGCCTCAAAGAATAAAAGCAAGAGCAATGAGGGGTACTCCTGATGTTGACCTCTGACCTTCATACAATCATGTGTGCACACATATACACACATGCACATTCATAGACACACAGAAAAGTTTCCATCTGCTGTGTAATGTGCTCAGGAGCACTAGCCTCACTCATGGGTCACAGAAACATGAACCACATCCCCCATGCACAGAATAGACAGTGAACTCATGTTTTCTTTCCTATTATCCCCCCAAAAAATAATAAAATTAAAATATCTAACTATATATAATTTATAGTCATTGCAGTTCTGTATTCCAGATTGATCCAGTTTGAAAATATGCAATGAGCCTAAAACTCAACATCCTGTAATTATGAGTTTTGAATACTCAGGAGAAACACACATCCTTCCTTGACCTTTCTTGAGGCTGTGCAAGCCAGAGACATTCTGTACTGTCCACCCACAGACTCAAACCCAAATAGACCCTAGCAGTGTGCATGACTTGATTTAACAGATGTCACTGGTACCCCCTATATCCAATATATCACTTTAAAACTGAAATTAAGAAAGCTAAGTCAGGTCTTTTCAGATCTTATAAGAAATACTGTTTCTCCGAAAATACTTTCTCTTTAAGAAGTATCATAAGTTGACTGACAAGTATGCCACTACATTAACTTTTTAAGACTTTTTTTCAAGTCAAGCCTCCTTGAGATAACTATACATTTAAATTGGTATGACTGTGTATCTTTCTTCTCCCACAACAAATATGAAAAAGACACATTGTACTAAAAACCCGTTGGTGTTTTATTGACTAACAGCCAATAATAAGATAAGAAAGCTCCCCAAGCAGAGTCTAACACCAGCATCATGGCCTGGCTGTAAACTGCTTCAGTACACAAGAGTACAGATCAGTGGCCTCATCCAGGCTTTACAACAAGAACTTTCTGGTCTTTTTGCAAAGTGATAATAAGAATTTCTTTGACTAGTTTGTATGGAACGAATGTTTCTCTCCAAGGAAAACATCCCACTTTCCTCCAAAATGAAAAAATTAGGAGGCGTTCTGAACAGCAGGTGGCTTACTCGTTAGTGGTCCTAGCAGTGCACTATGCTTCTTATTTTGATTATTACAAGTTATTGCCGTGAACTGAAAAGCCAAACCTGAGCGGCCATCGTCAGTCACTTTAGTGTTTCAACTTCAAGAAGTTTCCAGGCTGGGGGATTTTTTGGTGAATTAAGAAGTGCTAGGCACACAAGCGTGATCCCCATCACACACCTCAAAAGCCAGACATGGTGGAGTACACTCTGCAGAGGCATTAAGGGGTTGATTTGGCACTCATTGCCCAGCCAGTCTACGTGAATCAGTGAGCTCCAGGTTCAGTAAGAGACCGTGTCTCAAAGGGAGATTAAGGAAGACACCCAGTGTCCACCTCTGGCCTTCACACACACAAATGTATGCACACACATGGAACTCACGTACAAAGGCAGAGGGGGAAGAAGGAGAGGGAGGAGGGAGAGGAAGGGGAGGAGCTTCACAGAAGGGAAATAGGTTGCCAACATAGGTTTCTTGGGCTATGGATTTGCTTTCCCTTGTCGACTTCCTTGCTTTAATAATAGGGTGTTTTCTCCTTACGTACAAAGGGCATAGCTTTCCTCTGTGTGTAGCTATTTCCACTAAGCCTGACACATCTTTGAGGTACAAGGGAAAAGAGTCAATACACTACAGTATTACTCAGAGATTTCTAGCATTTATTTATGAGTTTTCACGTACTTTCTCCCCAAGTTTTTTTTTTTTAAGACGAATGTATACTTCTAACCTAGATACAACCCAGACAGACTTATTACAGCATTTCCACATCCCATAAAATTAAGCTTTAACACTGACTGCTCTTTCAGGGCTCCAAAATGCCCCAACTATTTTCCAAAAATAAAGCTTCCAAGAAGTAGAATTGGGAAAGAAATAAATAAATAAGAAAGTCATTGAGCTAAATATGAAGGAAGGAGCCATATGTAGGCCTGATACACTTCAGGCATTCAATAATTGCTAATTTTAAAGAAACCACATCCTAGTGGTGATGACAGAGAATATTGTGCCTTCTGTGATTAAAAAATACGATGCTAATTCATGACTCAAAGCTTTCCTGAATTGGCAACGTCCTTTTTTCCCATTTTTATTTTTAACGCTTTCCTTACATAGTTACCTCATTTCAACCTGTTGGAATAATCTTGGACACAGCAAGCTTTGCCTTTAAAGAGGGCATGTGTGCATATCTCAGAGTCAGCCTGAAATTAGAGGCCAGCTAAAGGATAGTTGTCACATACATCCAAATCCCTGTAGGCAGCTGCCCCTTCTACCTTGTTCCAAAAGCTAATGCCTGACTATTACCCCTCCTGTCACATAAGAAGGGCACCAGGATGGACAGCAGCTATATGTGCTCCAGATAGCAAACAGCATCAGTGAGGCCCCTTTACTGAGGGCTCTGAAGTGATACACTGTTTCACACAAAGAAAACAAATCAACCAAAATATGCCACTTCCTGAGTTTCACACTAACTTTTACGAGAAATTGAAATTTATCACTTTTTAAAAAAAAAAATAGTGATTGAAACATGTTTTGTGAAAAAAAAAAAAGGACTGGCAGATTCCACTGTTCACTTAGGTTAAGTGTTCACTGGTCCTGTCTCTGTTACAAGTCACACCTATTTTAAACCAACATATTAAACTAAATCGGGCCCTTTGTCTTGGCAATTTTTAAAATTCAAAAAACGGCCAAGATAAAGGGGAAATACTTTTATATATTCTCTACACTGGGATCCCAGAAATAACCCTTTAATTTGTTTTATGTAGTTGTGTTAGCTACAGCAAACATGCAAACCAAAAGGACTTTGGCTTGCTTATTGTATGGGTTCGGTTCTGTTTTGAGAATGGGTTTCTCTGTGGCCCAGGCTAGCCTGGAGCTGGCTGTATAGCTCAGACTATCCCCTAACTCCCAGACCTGTAACTCACAGTGAGTATCCTGACTTAGCCATCCAAGCACACTTGGGTTATAGTGAAGGCCCACCAGCCCAGGTTTGATTTCTCAATAATAATAATAAATACTCTGGGACATGAGATATCTAGATAGCAACTTCTCACTTTACCTCAAGCCTAGAATGACACTATAATTAGAATCCCTTCCCATTCCACCAGTAAACTTCTCTAGAGAAAAGTCCTAAGTACTTTCCTTTGCCTCCTTCTCTCTCCAAAGGCTAGAAAACCTGGCTGCTACCCCCACCTCTAGCTGACTTCATTAATGTTACCGGTGAATATCTCACTGATGAACCTTGAAGACGGTTTAGTCCTTGTCCCAATTATATAATCTAGCCCTTCGTCCATCACCCACCCTCAAAAGACTGCACCAAGATGACCTGCTCCTTGAGACCTTCTCAAGTCCCAACTGGTGACCTTGGGGCCCCATCCCCCGAGCTATACAAAGGCACCTTTGTGTGTTCTGAGAGCCGTTAGCACACGGCCAGGTACTATTTATTTTTCTCCCCACCACCTATGAGAGACGGCAAAGGTGTTTCAGCCTTATTTGTCTTTATACCCATGCCACCTGCCCGGCCTCTAGACTTGGCTAGCAAATGAGGCGTTTCAATGTGGGAAGTGAAGCAGACAGCCCAGGCAGCCCTGAGTGGTCGTTATTCCTCGTGACATCAAGACACATAGATTTAGCCTAATTTTTTTTCAAGCCACAAATCTGTACACATTTGTCCATACATTCTTCATTCCAGACAAAAAGGATACCACCTCAGACCACTCCATTATGCAGAAAACCCAAATTCCTTTTGTACTTGAAGAGAAGCCTGGACGAAAACGGATGTATGCTGTAAGAATCCAGGAAGTTTGGGGATATATCTATTATCCCTGCTACCTTCCTCTTCTCCACGCATCTGCATCTCTTTCCCAAGCACAGGCACCTCCTAACCATCTAATCAAGACAGATCTTTCACGCTGTAATTAAAATACAGCTCATCTTCAAGGGGAAGAGAAAAACAAAGGCTGAGACAATTAGCTAACTGTGCCAAACAGCATGGTTCTCCCCCCTCCAGCCCCACCTCCGTCCCCAACCCCTCCCCAACTTCCTCCAATTGCTTGCTTTTAAGTATTTTCACAGGAAGGAGAAACTTCATTCCTGCTGAAAGGTAAGAGAACAGACAGCCTGGAAAATGGTTTAATTCAATTTCATATGCAAAACGCTCAGCACTACTTAAGACAGACGTTGGGTTCCCTGCTCGCTGGAGTCACATTAGGTGGGAAAGAGGACAAGAGACACTGACTAATCTGTAACTGTCAGGTTAGGACAGAATATAGCATTAGCAGGACACAGACCTGCAATACAAGGAGTGGCAAGGTATCCCAGAGTGAGCTCTGCAGAGCAGAGAGGCAAACTGTCTTCTTAATGGCTCAGAAGGTGGAGAAGGTACGCCCACCCCACAAGGCTATGTGTGCCTTGATTACATTAGCACAACTTGTAGCATTCTGCAGAGAACGCACCTTGATTCTATTATAGTTCTGAATCGTCTGTAAAGGCCACTGTTTTATTTGGCTCCCCCACACCACCTGCCTTTCCTACAACATCCCCTACCGACATATTCAAGCATTAGCAGTTGGGATTTCTAAATTCTTTTAGCCATTGATGGCCGCCAGCAGTCAAATTAAATTCAAAGGGTTTAGTATAGCTCTGGGTTTTAGCTATATAATTTACTAAGAATGCCCAAAGCACTTGCAATCCAGTTTTCAGTTCAGCAATGAATACCATTTCCTAACAAAATCTGCCTGAAATCTCCTTTGGAGGCTCTGGGAAACGGGGTGGAAAAAGTGTGTCCTCCTTCTGGCACTGGCTCAAAAAAAAAGGGGGGGTGGGAGAGATTTCCTACCTAGAGAAAAAAAATATCCCTAATACAGTGAACGAACATGGTGCTGAATATGGAATGGAAAGAATGGAGTGGTGTGGATGGATGGCCAGGGCATCTGGGCTAGTTGTAGACATCTGCACTTTCTTTTCTATATTTTTTTCCACATTCTAAATCCAATGCCGTATCAGTTGCATCTCCACTATCAACCAGCATAGACCTAACCAAAGTCATGGTTCTCTAAAACTAAAGAAAACTTTGGTGGAAACTCCAGGTCTGATGATAACTTCCGTCTACTTTCAATGGAAGAGAAGACGGTCAAGCCCTAGACGTGATTCTAATCTCATCATTAACATTTAGCACTAACAAAGGACCATGGCTCATGGTTTCTTCACGCCTCCATCTCAGCCCCCCTTAAAAGGCAACGAGACGGTGACAAGAGAGCATGCAGCAACTTTGCAGAGTGTCTCTCCTAGCACTCATGGGGCAAGGGCAAGATAGAAAGAGCATGAGTTTGAGGCCAAGGTAGGCTATGTAATGAGACTTTTGTCTTTCAAGGGCAACTTGAAATCCACAGTTATCACTGAGCATTGCTTGCCTTCTTCCATGAGAAGATGGCCTTCTAAATGGGGCATCTACTTGATGGCCTCCGAGGCTTTTGGAGGAGGGGGCAGGAAGAAGAATGTGAGAAACAAATGGTGGGGAAGAGAGCTATGGAACGCTGGCTTCTGGACCTGAAAGGGCTGTCACACTGTCCCTCTCACAGTGGTTGTGGCCATCAACATTCCACCATGAGTGGGAGAAGGGAAAACAAGGATCCACCCTCCCCAGGGAGCTATTAGTCATTAATGCTTGCTGGAAAATGGGATTTTTTTTCTTCTGTGGCTTAACCACCATTCCAGTTGCCCTGTTCCAGCAAAGAACCCCCAGTCCATGTTCATGCGTACGACCCTAACTAAACTTAGTGTGCCAGAAAGAAAAACAAAGTCATGAGAACGGGGGGGAGGGGGCTTATGGGATACTCAAATAATAATAATAATAATAATAATAATAATAATAAAGTTTTAAGATAGTCTTTTGATACGAGATTTGAAAAGGCATGAGGGAATAGTTAGAAAACGTTTAGAGTCACCTGTTGTGTCTGAAAACAGCCAGTACCATTAAATCTTGCTTTTAGATTTCGTCCCCTCTCACACTGGCATATGGGAGTTCTGCGTTCTAGCCATATGGACAAAGTAGCTGAGGGCAGTGCAGCTGACAGTTGCCAGGTGAAAGAGATACATGTGCACTCTCCCTGTCACAGACACAGGACGCTCCACTAAAAGGAGGCAGTGGCAATCAAATCATCAGGCTGAATTAATTTAATTAATAAATGGCAAAATTCGGAAACCCATTAGGAGAAGTCAGAGATGTTGGCTATCTACCCAGAGCAGTGGTAATCACTCACCATCAAGTCAGCTAAATGCAACTCCAGAAATCAGACCGTTAAAGGATAAATTGAAAAGAGCCAAGCTCCTAATGGCTCTAATGATCTAATTCTGTTTGTTGATCTCACGCCTATGATTTTCCACTCAATAAGCCCCCTTATATCTTACAATAAACTGTACAGTTTATAAAATTTAAAAACACTAGCTGGGAAGCTCTTTTATGTGGCTTTTAAAGCCCACCAAGATATCAGCCCTGGCACAGGAAACCAGGACCGCCACCAGCTCACACCCTCTCTGCCTCACCTACACCCTAAACAGTCCATGACCAGTGCTCTGAAGGTGTGGCAGGAAACAAAACAAAGGCCAGCGCTTTGATGTCTTCTTGCTAAGATGAAGGAATTAAAGTCAAAACTAACCAGTTTTGTACACTGTAAATGAGTCTGTCTCCGAGCGTCTCCACTCCTGGCTGAACCCGTCTCCACCCACTTCAGTTCCAAACAAGAAACCACATTTATTTCAGAGAGCAGCAGACAGAAAATTAATATAGTCAGCATTTCACTTTCCAATTAATTTAGTAAGGCAGTAACTAAATAATCGAATTCGATCAAGTCTGCATATGAGAAGATCAGCTGCAAGAAGACCTGGTAGATGTGGGGGCAGGAAGGTAGCTAGCGTTTTTAATCTTATTTTTAATTACATTAATTGAGGGTAGAGGCTACATGCCACAGTGCTTATCTGGAGGTCAACCGGCAACTCAAAATAGTTGGTTGACTCCTTCCACCAAATCCCTTCCAGGGATCAGACTCAGACCATCAGATTTAATAGAAAGCGCTTTTCACATTTCCGCAGTGAGCCGTCTCACCTGTCCTAAACAGTAGTTGTAAAGGACTTCTGTGCCAGGTTAGTAGGCCCCTACACATAGTATTTCAATTTCGTCTCTGTAAGAACCCTACAAGGAAGAATTTATTATGTCTATTTTACATAAGCTCTCCTTACATAGGAACTTTAAATAACTTCTCAAGAATCACAGGAGAATGTGGCAGAGCTGGGACAGCATCCAATGTCTGAGTCCTAAAATTAAAATAAAAATGAACGAATAATAAGGATTACTGTATTTGATGCATCGTTATTCATGGGATGCAGATATTTACCTGATGGTTTTCATTATCTTTTCTTTGTGTGTGTTGTGTGTGTTGGTGAGTGTGTGGGTGGGTACTTGCATACCTTGGTGCATTTATGAAGATGACGTCTTTCAGGGGATTGGTTCTCTCCTTTTACCTTGATTCTGTGGCAAAGTCTCTCTTGTTGTCTCTGGGCTGCATACTCTTGGCTAACAAGTCCTAGGGCTTCTGATTGATTCTCCTGAGTTTGTTTCCCAGTTCACTGCAGGAATGATGGCATTGTGCTTGCATACCATCCCATCCAGCTTCTTAAAAACATGTGTCAAGAGCTCAAACTCAGGTCACTAGGTTTGCATGGAAAGCATCTGATGACCATCTCTCCAGACACGCCTGATGCTTTTAACAATTCAGTGTAATGCCTTTGTCATTGTTTCATGGCTGCCTTCAATGTCTTCTCTTACTGCATGAGGAACAACTCAGCCTATTTTCATGTTTTTTCCTTTGTTATCTTCACATTTTCTTTATCACTCAAAGATTTGGGCAGGGAAGATGATAAAGACTATGACTTCCTGAGGGGGCGGGGAATAAGGAATTGAGTTTCATTTTTCATTAACTCTGAGTATGGTTTGTTACGTCTTACAGACACATGCTCGCATGCATTTTTTTTTACTAGGATAGCATTACAGAGGATTAGTGTCCAATAAAACCCACACGATGAATGGATGTGCATCAGAGGCCTGAAAATTCTCCCGAAAGCAATTGCGCTGAGTACCGTCTAATAATAAATCCACATGGACGGCCATGATCCAGGCTGCATGCATTCCCTTACAGCTCTGCCCCAACCTGACTCCACACTGCAGTCTTTGCTTGACGCTCTGTGAGAGAGCAGATGTTCTGCTTTGGGTTGAGAAATCAACGGTTACCATTCATATGTTCCAAAAATTCAAGGGCCTAGTGCTGCTGTTTTAAGGATGCTAATTAATTCCAGCCCTTCTGCTCCAATGTGCTCACAGTTTCAATCAACTGCAATCTCAAAGGACCTCAGTCTCCACTGTCTCCCCTGAAAGCCTGTGGAGAAAAGCAAGCAGGAAACGCACACTTCACTGACGTAGCACAGACAAGGGAATCATCCAATATGCTCTGAGTTTGTATGCTTTCCCATGCTGGCATTGTTGCCATCCTTCCTGGTGTATCAGCTGGAGCAGGTAGGCACAGACCGGGTGATACGCACAATTGAAACAATGCCTACATATGCCTTTGGGTCATTTTCTTGTGTTTATTTATCATTCAAACAGACTGATTTTGGAATGATGATTTTAAAAAAAAAAGCTGTTTTGTTTGGTTTTGAATCTGGAGGTGCTTGTCTGTAACACTCAGCAAGTTAAGAAAACAGGTTGATGGTTTCAAGGCCCACGGAACAACACGGCTGTAGAGATGGCTCAGTGGGTGAAGTGCCTGCTACACAAACCCAAGGAGAGCCTGTGTGCATGCGCCAGAATCCATGTCAAAAATGGCAGGCAGTGGGAAGCCATCAGTATTCCTACTACCAGTGAAATGGACACAGAGGAATCCAGAAGACCAGGCTTGCTGGTCTATCACTCTAACCAGCCAGAAAGTTCCAGGTTGAGCTAAAGACCTTGCTCGAAAACTAAGTTGGAGGGGCTAAAAAGATGGCTCGGTGAGTTAGAGCACTTAGCTTCTCTTACAGAGGACCAGAGTTTGCTTCTCAGCACCCATGCTGTGTGGCTCACAGCTACTTGTGCTGTGTAACACTATTCCTAGATAACCTTGAACAAACAAGACAGAAAACCAACGACAGATCAAAGGAAGGATACCACCCAAATCCAACTTGGTGAACCAATGAGTTTTATTGGGGTTACTTATAGGAGTGAGGGTAAAGAGTTACTTACAGGAGCAGAAATGACTCAAAGACAGCTGCATCACCAAAACCCGCCCACCTCAACATGAGTGACAGCTCAGGAACACTGGGACCCAGGAGCTCACTTGCAGAACTGGCTCGAGAGTGTCTCTCATCAGTCCTTTCTGTATAACAGATGCTTACAGAGAGAAGAGCTTGAAAAGTTCCTTAACTTGGGCGCATTTCTTAATTTGAAGCAATAAAAATACTTTTTTAAATGTCAAGAATCAAGTAGAATATAGTCAAAATACATGGCACAAAGTAAAGGTATAAAGAATGAACCATAGGAATATTGTCTCCTTGGCTGAGGAAGGGGCCTGTGAACCTTTCATATGAGTAAATTCAAAAGATTATTTGTGTTTTGTTGGAGGAGCACAGGGGGTTAGATTTTTTATCTTAAAAAAATGGAGGTAGGTAGATGGTTTGGTCAGTAAATGCTTTCCTTTGCAAGCATGAAGATCTGAGGTTCAGGTCCCCCATACTCACACTAAAACCTGAGCATAGCACATTTGCAATCCCAGCTCTGTGAAAGCAGAGGTCGGTAGAACTCTGGGGCTTACACAGCTTAGCCTACTTAGAGAGTTTCAGGCCAATGAGAGAAACCCCCACCTCTATCTCACAAAGAAAAAGAAGGGTGGACAGTGTTTAGATTGTCCTCCGGCCTCCATAGGCATGTACACACACGAATTCATATCAATCCACCTGCATACACGTAAGCAAGCAGACATACATGCACAAACAAAAAAAATTATATAAAAGGCTTAAGTGAGAGACAGGTGAAATGAATAACAGATATTAAAAACTGAACACTCCCTAAAATCCCTCAGATGACATTCTAAGCCCTAATGTGATGGAGTAAGGAAATGGGACCGCTGAGAAAAATCATTTTATGAGGATGCAGCCCTTGTGAATGGGGTTAGCACCCTGAAAACCAAAAACCAGAAAAAGTGTGGACACTAGTTTTGCCATGTGCGAATATAAAATGTCAGTTATCTGCATTCTAGAGAAAGCCCCCATCAGAATCTTACGGTGAACTTGGACCTTCAAGAACTGTGATAAATAAATGTTTTTGTTTGAGCCAGCCAGTCTATGATACAGTGTCATGGCAACCTGCACTAAGATGTGAGGGGATAATAGTTCTCATCCGCTCCCTACCTCTGACATCATGCTGTATCCAAGGAAGGGAACAGTTAGGGCCAGCATAGGAAGGATCAGCTTGTTAAAGAGACTTATTTGAAAACCCATGCCCAAGTGGTGATGTTTTAGAGCCCAGAGCCCAAAAAGGCAGTGAATCACAGATAGACAGACAGGAAAAGGGAGATGGGGAGGGGAGGAAGGAGGGAGAGATTCCCCATTTCTCTGTGGTTACCTGGGGAGGAGCTTGGTTATAAGAATTGCTAGCCTTACAGGAACCATTATTATAAATGTCAGTGTACCTGAGGGCTATGAGTTCAGACATTACCATACAGAGTAAAGTATGTAATTTCCAGCAATAAAATTCAGCAGTAAAGTGAGACACACACATACACATGCACACCTGGAAAGTCTATGCAGAGAAAGTTCGAGGCCCTGCTGAAGTAGTAAGGACCAAGAGCTCTGAGTTCTTAATACCAACGTACCTTTCTGAGCATCCACAGAGTATTCAGAGTAATGATTTTTATTATAAATGTTTATATTCATCCCAGAGGGAAACCATCTAAGCAAGAGCAGAGAACAGGAAGAGCATTTTCTTCCCCAGAATTCAATGTCAAAATATATGTTCAAATGGTGGTAGCTACCATTTCTATGCGGGCTTAGTTGTCACTAACCGAGCAAACTATGTTAACATGTATCACACAGACTCCTCATCTGTGGACGAGCCTTGTTGACAGAGGCCCTGAGACTAGATATGGGAAGATCAAGATAACTCAAGATAATATATGGAGGACAAACAACAAAAGCTGAGAAATGTAGAGGTTGGCCTATAACTGATGGTGAAATAGTGCAGCCATCTGTAAATTATATTGCATTCTGATGGATGGATGGATGGATAGATAGATAGATAGATAGATAGATAGAAGATAGATAGATAGATAGATAGATAGATAGATAGATAGATAGACCTGTGTGACTCTGCCAAGAACAAAGAGACCTTGAGTGAGTCCTTTGAACCCTCTAAATCTCTCTCTCCTGCTTTGTAAAGTGAAGAGGACCATGAGGTCTGTTTCATCCCAAGGGTTCCAGGTAGAGTGTCCTGGCTCCAACAACTAAAACTACATTCCCCTCAAGATGCAGAAGGATTTGCATCACCCAGGGCGCTCACAAGAATCCAAATTTTGGTTGGAACCTTCTGTGAGCAAAGCACTGGAAATCCTTGACAGGCACTTTACAGTCATTTGGTGATGAAGACCTACGAGCAGCCCTCTTAAGTACACCCGGATGTCTCCACCACTTGGATGTGTGGTTAAAAGTTAATGTTTGACTTACGGATGTGCACAAAGGTGCCTTTCTCGTGTTATAGTCACAGCATTGCAGAGCCAATAGGGCAGCTCCACAAAGAGGATGGCACGCTGTCGCTAGCATCTTACCAATGACACTCTATGTAGAGCTTGACACACTATGTTTGTGCACACTCTCTCCTCAATAAATATTTGCTGCATAGCTTTCCTAAGCCAGGCTACAGAGAAGGAAGAAGAAAATGCAAAGATATTACACACACACACACACACACACACACACACACACACACACCCCACTCACTACAGAAGAGGAATCTACTCGAAAAACACAGGTACACAAACAATTCCAAAATGACTCTCCACAATCTCACAGAGTTTGGGATAGAAATGTATTCATTGTCTTCTTTCAGCAATGTGAACCACTAGTTCTATGTGATTAGTGCTCCAAGACTTCTTCAATGAAAGGAGAATACATGGATGAACAGAAATGAAGTGTGACTTGGGAGGATGCTCACACCAGGAAGGGGAATCCATACAAACATTGAGGCAGGAAACCTCAGAGCAACCAGGATATAAGAAACTGAAACTTGCAACTTTGTTCAACCACCTATAGGTCCCTAATCACTGTGCCTCTCCCTCCCTCATTAAATCCTGTCTAATACCATCACACCAATCACTAGAAACACCTCCTTAACCCAAAGTGCTTTGTTTCTTTCACCAGAATCACTCATTTTATGAAGGGAACTGGCTAGCTACTGGGCGTTGATTTAGAGGTCTGAAGGGCCAACTTGTCCACTAACGTGGGGAAAGAAAGGACCTTCCCAGTTTTGTTCACATGAAGAAAGAATATAGAGGTGTGTGCTCTGTCCTCCTCTCTATCCCCTTACCTTCCGGTGAATTATCTGCCTGTGGCTGATCCATTCATTTCCATCCACAAAAAAGCATGGCATATGTCAGGAGCATAAGAAGCAGAAAGCTGAAGCATTGGGAGTGCCAGTGGAAGACGGTGTGCAGAAATACAGAGAGGACTGTATACAGCAGTATAGCACTGCTCTGCTGAGCAAGTTATTATATTATTAGCCGTAGCCATAGATGTCACCATGTCTCCATAAAGAACTTCCTTTGAAAATCAACAGGACCTAAAGCACAAGATAGCATCAGCTTCACGTCACGGTCAGAAGTAAACTGAGAGCCAAGGCCGACCAAGAACAAATGTAAAAAGTGAATGAGTTGTATAAACATATTCCAACCCAAGATGTACAGTGGCCCCAAAAGACTATAGATTTTAAAGTCCTATTGCCTAGTGATGCTTTAGTACTGTACATGCTCACATTTGCAATGAAGTTGAGGTAGCCAAACTTGTAACACTGCAGTCACATAGGAGGATAGCATTTAAACATGCACAATTACAGTACACTTGATAATGATAACAACTATGCGACTGGCTTATGCACTTACCATGCCAACCCTTTATCATTGTTTCAGAGTGTAATCAAAAACCCTTTTATTTTAAATGTTTGCTAGGAACCACTATGCTGAGGTAATATGTCTCTTCAGTGGACCAAGAAGCCATGCTGCATAGTTGGCCTTGACCATCTAAGCTGTGTGCTGATGCTCAAGTAATAACAAACTCACTGGATGGCATACTCCCCAGCAGTAGCTCTGCCATTAAGCTGCACATAGAACAAAATCTAAGCTGTTTTCAGACACACTCAGCAGTGACCTTGCTCACAACCAAGTTAGCCTAAACCATACCATTTCCAAGGGTTAGAGCCCTTTAAAATCTTGTTTTAAAAGACTTTTTTTTAATAAATAAATTACTTTCCTTGCAAGGTTTCTGCCTCAATTAGCTTCTGAAACATTGTGGGTCTATTGCTTTAAAGTATGATGCCGGCCCTTCACCTTCCACACTCCACCCTTTGACAAGCTCCTCTCAACCGGCAGCTTCTATTTATATTTCAACATATTAGTATAACAAATTTAAATAAAATTCTCCACTTGCATCATTAATTAGCATTTGGCAATGGGCCTGATTAAATGCCCTTGGCAACAAAATGATTTAAATATCGAAAAGGTTATTTTTATCATGTATTAAAAATGCCTGTTCGGCAACTCTTCCCACCAGCTTCCCCTCCTCTGCTCAGAGGCCAACTGTGGTTCTTAGTATACCTCTCCAGGTTGGATTGTGTAACTGTCAGTCAGCCCAGTCCACTCCTTTAACAAATGAAGAAAGCTCACAATGAGAACAGCTCAAATCTTTTTTTTTTTTTTTAGTTTAGATGAATAAAATAATCCTCTTTTAGTCCAAGCTAAACTTCTAAGAAAATAGATTTTCCTTCTGGTTATCAATATTTTACAGAACTATAAACTATTTAACCAGAAGAGCTAATGGGGAACCATTGTGAAATAAAGGGACTTAGTCACATACCGGAATTGACTATGAGCTGTGCACAATACAGAAAACCCGGGCTGGGTAACTCTGAACTTTCATTAATGGGACTCTCATGTTCACACCTGACTTTCTAGCACATGACCCAGTGCCTAGCAAACTGTAAAGACTCTACAAAAAAGGGTTGAAGAAGGAAGTGACAACCCATTCATTCTACACCAAAGGTTGAGCAGGAGAGATGGTTCCAATTGGAGAGCTTGCTGCTCTTCCAGTGAACCTGAAATCAGTTCAGGATAGCCATACCAGACTGCTTAAACCCATATAATGCATAATTCCAGGGGGCCTGGTACCCTTTTCTAGCCTCCGTGGGCACCTGTGCATGCATGGCTTACATTCACACAGACACACACCCATAGACACAAAAAATACATCTTAAAAAGTAAATAAGAGATATAGTTAAGTTATTCTCCTGGCTTGTGATTTTAATTAAAAGTGAGATGTAGTTATCTACAATAAATAATGTGAATGGAAAATATTGGGAGGAAGCAATACAAGAAACCTTAGAAAACCACATTTCCCCATTGATGAGGTGATCTGAGTAAAGGAACTAGAGAAGCAGAGAAAAGGTAGAAGAAAGAGAATAAACAGAAGTTTGTCCATAACTGACATAAGGAAATATTAAACTTAAATAACTCTCCTCACTGAGTCATGTATGAGATGCTTAAGATCATCATTGTATGAAATGACTAAAAATACCCATTTACTGTGATATTCTCAGAGTGTTTTGTAATTTTCTGACACATCAGGGGAGTTAGAAAAGTTGTCCCAGGATAACTAACGATTTGGTCATTAGAATAAAGATTTAAATGCAAGAAATAAAGACTTTTACTTAATAAAACTTCTTTTGAATGTTCCCTTTACATAAAAGTAAATATTTATGGAGCAAAGAAATAGAAGACAAAGAAAAATAGAGAGTTGAATGGTCACGTGTCTGAGAAACCCTCAAAAAAAAAACAAAAAAGAAGCTGGGCATGGTGACAGTGACCTTTACTCTCAGAACTCTGCGGGGCAGAGGCAGGCAGATCTCTGAGTTTGAGGCTAACCTGGTCTACAGAGCCAGTTCCAGGACAGCAAAGGCTACACAGATAAGCCCTGTTTCTAAAAGAAAAACAAAAAAAGGAAAGGAAGGAGGGAGAAAGGGAAGGAGAGAGGGAGAGAGAAAGAGAGAGAAGCAAAGAATAAGACAAAGAAAGAAACAAAGAAAGAGAAACTGGAAATGTCTAGGGCAAGATAAGAAACTACACATGATGAACTGAACATCACAGGCTAGAGACAGGGTAGTCAGAAAGCACCCACCATCTTTTGTCATAAGGGTGTAACTCAACTTTCAGCAAAAAGAAAAACCCAAATATGGATAGAAATCAGAGTTGATCTAAGATTCACTGTTAATCAGACATTCACAAGCAGAACATGACTACCTTTCAGTCATAACTCACCAGTGAAGAAGGCCAGTTTTAGGACAAGTTATATAGGATTGAAATTACCCTCTGAATATCAATGCTAATTTTCATATCCTCCCCAGAACATTCAATTTCCACCACTTTAGGAAATACACATTGCTGTGATTGGTTGCAATTTCTTAATTTTCTTCTCTCCTTTCTTTGGTGCTAAGAATGCAAGTTTAATTCAGCACTCAGGTCAGACGGCTTGCAATAGCCTGTAACTCTTCCTCCAACACCCTCTTCTACCCTCTGCAGGCACTGCCACACATGTATGCTTGCTCATCATAGATACACATACATTCACATAAATAAAAATTAAAATAAACATAAAATAATAAAGCAATAAGCGAATGGATGGACTTCCCTACATGGTGAGAAAAGGGAAAATGTGGATTAAAAAATGATCTTGCCAGATGTTGTCCTAAGGATATTACATGTATTATCGCTCTTAATCTGTACATCCCTGAAATTAGTATACTAGTAAGAATATTATTTCTATTTCATGGATAAAAGAATTTTAAATCAAGAGGATTTACCATTTTTCACAAAGCTGACAATCAGAGTCAGTTGGAGCAAAAGCAGCTATGGTCCCCGCTAGACCATGCAGTGTCCAGGATGAGAGAGGGGCTCAGGATAACTTCCATGCACTTATCCTGGGCCACAAATATACACCCATCTTTATATAATCTTTTTTGGGCTCACTACCAATGACTGCCCTCAGCTGCTTCTGCCAGTTTTGCCCTGTACCCTAGAAATAATTGTCACACGTGAGGATAGTGACCCTTGTGAGTACTTTTTAACTAAAGCTCTTGTGAGGTGAATATTGCCTCTGAATGCTGAGTTTGTCTACTAGTCTTATACTGGTCTTATAATCTTTCCTACCACAACTGCACCAGGACCAGATTGTATCTTCTTATTCTCTGCAGGTTCTACTGCAGTACCTTGCAAAGAACTCTAGCAAATGGCTGCTGAACTGCACTGAAATCTAATGAAGTGAACTGAATTGTCGTGAATTGCAGAACCGCATAGCTGAGTCTTCATCATCTTTTATCCAGGTATTTCCTGTGCCCCAATTTTGTGCTTGGTGATATCATGATTCTATCCTAGTGCGATTTCGTTTTTCCTCTTAATCCATACATCCCTGAAATTAGTATACTAGTAAGAATATTATTTCTGTTTCAGAGATAAAAGAATTTAAGATCAAGAAGAAGTATCCAATATCCTTTTAGTTTAGGGTTTGGGTCAAGTTGTTGTTGTTGCTGTTAAGACAGGTTAAGACAGGGTCTCTGTAGCCCAGGCTGGTTTTCAACTCACTATGTAGCTTAGGCTGGCCTTGAACTCACTATTCTTCCTGCCTAGCCTTCCCAAATGTTGAGATTAGGTAGCTATGACACCTAAATCAATATCTTTTAAACAGAAAATAAAACCATTATAGGCACCTATGAACATAGACATAATAGATTTTTATACCTTTAACCTTTGTTACTGCTAGATACAAGTTAGTACCACAAACAAATGCAGGTAGTCTTTCTAGTGATAATTTCCCTATTAGGGAAGTATAAAGTGAAC
The DNA here is from genome assembly GCF_004785775.1 of Grammomys surdaster. NCBI lineage: Eukaryota > Metazoa > Chordata > Mammalia > Rodentia > Muridae > Grammomys > Grammomys surdaster. Next base: position 1,463,384 of record NW_021604597.1, read on the forward strand.
ATTTTATTCCAGAATCCTTTCAATTACGATGATTCAGTTCTGGGAACAGCATTCAATTCTTACAAGTTAGGAGAAGAGAACAGGAATGGGAAACATCAGGGCACATTGTGATTCACTCCCTTTCTCGTTCAGGTTTCCTCCCCATATTTGGTTAGTTCTGAGACCCACCGACCCCACCCCCAAGTCATTTAATCAGCCCATTTCTGATTCTTTTCTTCTCCACACAGTGGAGAATTGCCACATGGCCATTCTGGTGGTTAAGATATGCGAATTCTTGGGGATATAATTAAGGAGCCACTGAGATGCTTCCATCAAAGGACAGCTCCTCCTCAGCTGCCTGGCTGCTTTTTGTGCAGGTTAACTGCTTAACAGTCCTTTCATGTCCAGAGTCAATCTGTGTTTAAAGGCTGGAGGTGAGTGGGAGGACCGGGCAGTTTATCGTCTCTGCCTCCTCATTTATTATCACAGGGTACTACCTTAACTGATCAAAATCAAGGGCCACATATCACCCAAGTTATTGGGATGAAAGGCAAAATACATTCTTTGTTCCTTCTCCATAAGAGTATTTCAAATAATCACGGCAATAAATCTGATTTTAAAAATACCCCAAAAATAGATTTGGCTTCCTCAAGAGCAGAATGACTATGGGTTTGGCTTTCCCAGAGCAATTGTAGGCATTTTTCCAACATACAATTTTCCAGTGTACGAATATTCCTTTTTAAACATTTTCATCAGGCTATGACTATTCTTACTTATCAGGTCAGCTTGTAGAACTGTGTCAGTCTGAACTCTCTGCCTGCAGCCTACACATCTGCTCTTGATTTACACAGGGAATGATGGGTTATCAGCACGGTGAGTTCATCTCTAATCTGCTGCCTGACATAAGGCCATAACCCTCTGAAACACCTCAATGTGCATATGGCCCAGTAAAATAGTATTCATTCAAATTGCGCCTTCTCTGCATCTGACCTGAAATTTAACGTGATCAAAATTTTATGAGGAGCCTATAGTGTTCCTATAGGGTCAGTATCAGAGCCACGGAGAGCCTTGCTTAAAAAGCAGACTGGATAGGGAAGCTCAGAGGTAGAGTGTGTGCTTAGCATACGTGGACCCTGGATTCAGTCCTCAGCATCAAAAAACGGAGGAGGAGGAGGACAACAACAACAACAAGGACACACATGGAAGAGACAGAGGCAAGTAAACACTTGGACAGATAAAAGACCAAAACTACAACTTTCAAAGAAATCCTGAAGACTTTTTTAAATACCTGAAATCAGTCCACAAGCATCAAACAAGGACAAAAACTGAAAGATTTTTTTTCTTAATCTATCAAGAAGACACGACAAGTTTTGACATTGAGAAGAAATGACATAAATGTGACAACCTCAGACCCTTAACACAGAAAACTTGAAGCAAAACCCTTTGCCAGAGAGACAGATGGAACACATCATTCAGTCTCAGCATCCTAAAATACACACCATCGCTCTGAACCATGAGAGTAACATCATTTAACACAATCATTAAATGCAAGAGCCATAACATGCATAACAACCATGTGTAGGTGATAGCAGCCTGCTGGAAAAACACCCAGGACATCTCAGACTCTGCTGGCAGACTGAACAAAGAGAGCTTCACACGACTCCCACACAGTGTTGGAAAGCGGAGTGATCCACAGAAAGCAATTGAGGAAAGATGACAAGCGCCAGCTTAGCATCATTCAGCAAGCTCATGATCAGGAATAACTCAGCTGAGAATGGCTCTGTGTGCCCACGGATCGAGCACAGGCTAACCGTACAGATGGTGGGTACAAAGGAGGAGGCCTAAGTGGTCATTTTGAGGACAAGATATGCCTCTTCTAGGGGTCTCCAAAATAAAGTATTTTTGAAATGGAATGTTATCTGTGAACAAGCCAATGCAGCCCACGACAGTATGAACTAACAAAGCCTGAAGGCCAGTGAGGCCACCTTCTCAGCCTGTTTTATTATCTGTTGACACGGTTGCTATGACAACTTTTCAGAGGTCTTATTGAGAATCAAGAAAAACCTCTATAGGTACCAATCTTGTCAATAGCACATGAAAGAGCTGGTCAGTTTGGTGGAGGTTAACTGGTCAGGACAGCTCACAAGCACTACTTAGAAACCCTCCATCTCAAATTTCAAAAATTGTCTGAAATATTCACTTATATTGTCATAAAAGTATATAAAAGATTCCTTATAAACCTTGATATAATAATTCCACAGAGCCCCCCAAAGACTGCCCTTTCTGATTCCTAGACTCAAAATGAAGTGTTCTTCTGTCTCAGTGTGAGCATCCCAAGCGGAAAGAGGATTTTGTTTGTTGGTTCGTTTGTTTGCTTGTTTGGTAGGTTGGTGGTGGTGGTTTCTTGGACCACTTGGCATCCAACCTCATGAGAAGGAGACCTTTGATGCAGAAAACCAAATAGGAAATGGAGCTCAGAAAGTCCCCATGGCACTGACTCCATGGTCAAGGACATGCAACCAAAGTAAAACAGAGAGGGAAGAATGTCTCCTTGTTGTCCCGTTCTACCAAGAACCATGCTGATTCCCCTCTGTGATTATTTACTTCCCATTTTCCCCAGTGCAGTTCTCACGATAATTGCTAACTTTGTGAGATGACAGAAGACGGCCACTTATGTAAAGCAAAGTGCCTTTCGACATTTATGAAGCACAGATTCTCTATAAATACAAGAGAGTGCTAATCACCCAAGCACTCCTAGGCACAGTAGATCAATACTGAAGATGAATACTCCTCTTTCATTGAAATTCGGAAGGAAAAGAATCCATTTGTTACCTCTCTGATAAACTAGCACACTCTGTAACATGCCAAATAAAATTTAAGATCAGAGCTATTGCTCAGACACAGAAATTTTAGGGAGAAAACAATCATGGGTCAACCTGGACTATATCCTCTCCCTGTCTAGATCTACAGATCTATGAACACAAGCACCTTTGGAGAGAGATAGCGGCAGCAAGCCTGTCACTCACCTTGTGAGCTCTTAGAAAATAAAATCATCCATTTGTGAGTAACCTGCAACATAAAATAAGCAGCGATACACATCACAAAATGGCTTGAAACACAGATAAGCCTCAAAGGTGATTTGGGGAATATTAAGTGTGAATTTCACTTCCACCTTAGAGGGATACTTTCTTTCCTCCAAGACAGAGGCTTGTGTTGAGATGCTGGCTGGTGTGTCTTTGGAGGGTACACCGTGTCTGTATCTGAAGCTTCTGGGGGTCTGAAGATGGACATTGAGGCGTATTTGTCTTTAGGCAGTAAAGTACGTGCTACACCAGCAGAGGCTGTGCCTATCTCTCAAATGGAGTGAACAACAGTTCTATTACAGCGTCTCACAGCCCCTCCACTCATCAGATCTGAATATCTTAAGGGATCAAGACTCTAACTACTGTACAGAAGGCTCTGATTAGACACAAGTGATGTAGGTGTCTGAAGATATACCAAACCTCCAAGGAAGAGTGTCCATGAGGAATTGTCTCGATTAGGGTAGCCTATGTGCATGCCTGTGAAAGATTTTAATTGGATTCATCGAAGTGGGAAGAACTACCCTGAGTGTTAATGGTGCACTTCAAGGGCTGGGCCCTGGGCTGAATGAAAAAGGAAACTTATACTGAACCCTGGAATGCATACATAAATTCACCACTCTCTGCTCTTACTTTAGATGCAATGTGCATAGCTTCTTCAAGTTCCTGCTACCTTGACTACCCTACTTTGATGGGCTGTGGCCTGGAAATATGAGCCAAAGAAACACTTTCTCTCTTAAACTGTTTTTGTCAGAGAATTTTATTATAGTAACATGAAACAAAACTAAGACACCAAGCAACATTTCTCAATGGTTGAACTGTATTCGTGGATAATTACTGAATCTGTATAAACTAGATCGGGTAGCACACTGATGCAAAGTGTCCATCTGGGAGCCTGACCATCCTATGCAAATCCTAGATCCACCATTTGCTAACTCAAGTAGCCTTGTCAGACTCAATTTCCTTGGCAGGAAAACGGAAATAAGAGTGTCCTGGCTTTATGCCTGTGAGGGTGAAGTAAACTGGCAGCTCCAAGCACCTTGACAGAGCCTAGAATGAACATACCTGGATAATCAGCTGAGGTCTCACCAAACACCTACTGACATCCAGTACCCTAGGAAGTTAGAGGCCTCCAACTTCACATAGACCTGGATAATCAGCTGAGGTCTCACCAAACACCTACTGACATCCAGTACCCCAGGAAGTTAGGGATCTCCAACTTCATATAGACTGTTCAAAGGGACATTCGTTCTTTCATATTTTTCTCTCTTAAACAAAGATGTCCAGCCTATCATACAGTAAGCTGTTAATTGCAAAATAGCCTTTCTAAGATATTTATCATAACTGACTTCATCAGGTCAACTATCTTTTAAAGACTGTTAACTCCAACTTCAAAAAGGAAATGCTCAAGTCTGGAGATGCAGATCAATTGCTAAGTACTTGCCTAGCATATATAAAATCCTAGACCCAACCCTCAACACATAAAACCAGACCTGGTGACACACACTGGTAATCCCAGCACCCAGAAAGTGAAGGCTGGAGGATTAGATGTTCAAGGTCATACCCCAGGGCATATTAAGTTTGAAAATAGATTCAGATACATGATACCCTGTCTGAAAGAAAAATGAGGAACAAAGACAAAGAGGGAGGGGAGAAGGGAGGAAGGAGGGGAAAAAGAAAACATCAAACACTAACTTTCCAATGTATAACCCAATTAGAAATAATAATTACAACAAATATTGGTCTTTTATGGACTAGTCACTTCCTGTTAGGCATGTTCTTAAGCACCTGAAGTCTTCATTTTGTTTAATCTTCAGAAACGTCCACAGGAAGTTATGAGCTCTTCTGGCTCATAAACCAGAGAGGAAGCTGATTAGGACCAACTCACCGAAAATCACACCTGTACTAGAATAACACATGAAGCTGTGACAGAGAAACCCCGAATCTTAGCTGCAGGACAAAAGCTTTGCTGCTTGTGGGTCAGCTTGATGCAGGAGCAGGAGGGTGGTGGGGCTGTACCTCAAATGCATCCAAGGGCCAAAGCTCTTTCAATCTTCTTAGACCTCTTCCAAGTCTCCCTCAACAACTCGCCTTTCATCTGGCTCAGAGGGAAGAGAGCAAGGATCTCATGAGTCTTTCTATTCTCAGCCCAGAGAATGGTTAAGACTGTTCCTAGATTCATTCCAAGGGCCATGTCATGTCATATACCACTGACATCTCAAGGATGCTGTGGAATGGAGCCATCCTTGACACTCTTGGTGTCAAGATTCACGGCCAGGAAACAGAGGAGCTGGGGCCTGAACACCCAGGCTCACGAGACCTTACTATCCACCACTACGCTATTCCTATTCCGCATTAGCCTTGCAGATTTCCCCCGCATCGCCCTGCCAGCTGCCTTCTCAACAGCTTGTTAAGACTCTCTCACTCCAGCTAAAGTTGTACTTGTGAATTTTTCTTAAAGTTTATATATATATATGAACACAGGCACACATAGTTGTATTTAACTGTCTTGACTTGGTTTGTTGATCTCAAGGAAAAGTTGAAAGCACTGTATGACTCACATTGACCTACCTCCGTTTTCATCAGACTTCCATCCCACCAACATGGACCATCTCTACCCAAGATGATGTCTCCTCAAAGTCTACATCAGAAAGAATTTTACTAAATTTAAATTTTCGACAACAAAGATTGACTACTGTTTCATCATTTTTGTGTATCTATTAATTGCATTCTTCTTTTTCAACTAAGGAAATAAGATATGTGATGGCTCGTGTCATCTGTATGTGATAAACATGAGATAATATTAAAAGACGATGTCCTTTGTGATGAGATGCCACAGTGACAAGCAATTGAAAAAGTGGCTCTGAAAGTTTATTCTAAATCTAAGAAGGTCTATAGAATGATTAAGCATTAGAGAATTCGTGGTTGTGTATAAAGAAGCACCATAGGAGCCAGAAACAATACACTCAAGAATGACATACGTCTTGAACATGACTGGTTAATTCTGAAACTTGAACAAAGCACTGCTAAAAACCCATTCAGTAAAGCCATCAATTCCTAACCATGAAACACTTTATTATCAGCGATAAAAGTGAAAAACTTATTAACATCGTTATTCCTAATATCCAAATATTTTCAGTTTTCTACTTGCTTAACAAAGGTGAGTTCATTTTCCACCCTCCCTTGAAATTAGAATGGTCACAAATGACTTGCAGGGGCTTATGGGATGTAAGAAAATGTAACAATTGGTATGCCCACACAGATTTAAGAGCAGGTGCTCCAGTCTCATTTTTCCTTCTATGGTGGACTTTTAAAAATAGCTACAAATTCTCTGAGTCTTCTCACATCAAAAACTGGAACGTGTTTCTTCCCTGCTATCTGAGCTAGCCCACAAGAAGCCTTGACATATGACCTCTCATTCTTACTTAGGACAAAGCTGAGGTGTACTCAAGGCCAGGTTAGATTCCATTAAAGATGAAACAGCAGATGTTAGGAGAGACACAGCTTTCCCAGGGATCCCCAGACATATGAGTGAGACCAACAGCCAGTGCTCCTCAGCCAACAGTCAAGAGATGGAGTGTATGCAAGTGCTCAGGATAACAGTTGCCTAAATAAACACAAGCCAAGCTGCAAATCAGCAAATAAGTAAATAGTGACTTTTAATCACTATTAAGATAAAAACTTGCTTGTATTTAACAAGTAGCTGAGACATCAGCCTGGGCAACTGACTATAAAAGTGTATGCGGCATCCATCAGCCTGGGTCTCCTAGCCCAAGATAACTACTGTAATAACACTAAGAAATAACCCTTTGTCAATTAAGACATTGAGAATTGTTTTTAATTTGTTCTCTCTGTGTGTATCTCTCTGTCTTTGTCTGTCTCTCACTCACTCCGTGTGTGTGTGTGTGTGTGTGTGTGTGTGTGTGTGTGTGTGTACATGTAAGGCCAGAGATGAATCTTGCTTTTTGGAAACAGTCTTTCTCTGGCCTGAAACTTACCAGGCTATTCTAGCCCCAAGGCTTTCCCTGTCTCTTCTACCCCAGTACCAACACTACACGTAAACACTACCGCACCTGTCTTTTTTACATGGGTCCTGGAATCACATTCATGTTCTCATGGTTGTTTGGGAGGCAGTGTACTGACTGAGCTTCCTCCTGTTTGCTGCATAGCTTAGTCATTCTGGACAAATTCAGAACTTAGTATCAGGTGAATGTCTATTATAACAATAGAAATCTAAAATGAAAGTTACACAACAGGACGGACAGGAAATTACTTTTAGAAACTGCAACATTGGCAACATTTATTGCTCCGAGACACAGTGCTTGGCAAAATATTCACATGTGCTCCAATTTGGTGAGAATCTCCCCCAAATGCTAATGTGTTGAAGACCTGACCCCTGTTGAGGACACTTGTGAAAAATGAAGAGTAGCTTTGAATGCTTCTCTGCTCTTTCTGGCATTCCAGCAATGGAGTGGCTGGGTTTATTCTGCTCCACTTTCTCTACCAGGATGTGGTCCAAATAACAGGGCTAGTGATTCTCAGACCAAAATCCCCCAAAACTAACAGCCATATCTGCACTGACTGTCTCAGGTATTTTATGATAAAAAGTTGAGTCCCACAGTCTGTGAAAACTCACATGGCAGAAAACACATGAAATGGTGTGCCGCTCTAAGGAAAACTGAGAAGACACTGGGGAAAGTCCCTTAGCCACCCTACAATATGGACGCGGAGCACGGACTGAAACACAGCAACCTCCTGTGTTTAAGACACTGAAACATTTGTAGCTTACTGTTACAAAAGCTGACTGTCCAAGCAGCCCAGGAGCCACTCCTAACACTAAAGTCATGATCTATCCGCATTCAAAGGCAGAGAGGGCACCCCATCACTGCTGTGCTACGGCCTGGCCTGCAGAAGATGTTCACCTCCAAGGGTAGCATAGGAAACACTGGGATGAGAGAAAGGACTGGGCTCTGGAATGCTGGGAAGTGCGACCGGATACCAGATGTTCAGACCTCTCCGATAAAGAAAGCACCAGGTTGGATTACAGGCTACAAATTGGGAGTCCCTTAGAGAAAGCGTAGGAAGGGCTAGTTTAGGATTTTCCTTCTCTCTCATGTTCAAGATTTTACAATCCTCCAATTGTTTTTGTGAGAGTTTTGCAAAGTCATTGTGAAACTGCGTGGTTCCATACCATGGCTCACTTTTTGTTCAATAAGCAACCAAAACTGCGGTCTCCAGCCACACTTGGTTTACAATAATCTCCCTTCTTAACCTATCATCTCCCTGTCCTGGTCTGCACGCGCCCTGTTCTACGCATGTGCCATGCTACCCTCCAGCGTTCCCTTTTCCCTGTCGTGACACATAAGGGTAATGTTCCCTTACCCTTCCATGCTCTTCTTCAAGACCACATTTTTCAAGTCCCACAGTCTCCTTTCTATTGTCATGAACTATGCACACGCTCACTCCTGAAACATAAATATCCATGTACAAAAGTTAGAAGCTGAGCTCCTCATACGAGGGGAAAGATGCCATATTTCTCCTTCCAAGCCTGGGTTAGCCTTACTACTTTGTTTTTCAATTCCATACATTTTACTGAAATCTTCATAATATCATTTTTCTTTATGGCTGAATAAAGTCCCGCAGTGTCTATGTACAACATTTTTATCATCTAATCATCTGTTTATGGACATCTAGGATGATTGAATTTCCTTCTTCTTTGTAATAGAGCAGTAATAACCATGGATGTGTAAGTATCTCTGGGGTGGGGCGGAGTCCTTCTGGTACATGCCCAGGAGTGATATATCTGGGTCATATGGTTGCCCTGGCTTTTGTGCTTTGAGAAACTTTCACTGATTTCCATAGGGGTTGTAGCAGTTTGTATTCCTCTTTTCCTCCATCAGCTAGAATGTCTGTCTCCTGCCTCGAATTTGACAGCCCCATCCCCAACCCTTGCAAGCCTTTCAGTTCCTCTTTCTCTTACGGTCCTTTCACTGTTTCCTTGGGTGTTTTGTTTTGTTTTGTTTTGTTTTTTGTTTTGTTTTGTTTTGTTTTGTTTTAACACAGGGCTCTTGGGTTATAATTCAATATTCTTTGCATAATCTAAGAAATCTAGCTGTCTCCTTACCACCAGAATGGGCTCTGAATTCAACTTAAAAGACAACAAAAGTGAGACTGTGTACTCTGGCCAGTTTTTCCCTGAAATTCTATCTCAAGTTCTGTTTCTTGTCCAGGCTAAAAGATACAGATGACCATTTAATCTCTCTAAAGTGGTGTTGGTCATGAACTTTCCAGTCTGAGGTTAGCTTAACGCAATCTTTAAGCAGCCAGAGGGCAAAAGCTCTGGTTTGAATATTCCTATTCCATATCTGGTGGAAGAACTTCGTGTTAGTGGCAACTCTTCAGAAAACACATCTTCGAAAGAGAAGAGTCATGTTCTAATTCTTTTTATCAATATGTAAGATGGGTGCAAGCAAACACACACCTGGGGTGTTGTGTGACTTTAACTTAGAATGAGAGACAGCATTGCTTTTTTTATTTGGATTTAAGTTCATTTGGGAGAAAAAATATGATTTTTGCGAGACAGCAGGGCAGGGAAAAACTGGTTTTAAAACGTTTTTATACTAATTCTTCAACCTACCCAAGCTTTCCCCTGATGTTTTTATAGACCTGACCTCCACTCAACCTTTCTTCCTCCTGTAACTGCAGCCTCCATACTTGAAGTGTGCAGAAGAGGCCTTAGACATCAGCAGGAAGTGCAGGTGGGGGACTGAGATTTAAGTGCAATTGATAACAGGCATCAGATAAATCTCAGCCAAGGGAATGAGTCTGTCCCTTCTCAAGCAGCAGGCTTAACCATGCCCACATCTGGGATTGATAGATGTGTGCCGCCGCTTCATACACACCAAGGTGACCCCTTTCACTCAGCCTGCCATGGCAGTGATTCCTGAATAAATGTCCCCAGCCGAGAAAGAAGTGCAAGAAGTGATTCTAGCAAGCCAGACTCATCATCGAGCCGGCATCTCTGAGCTCCAGTGACTGCACCAAACCAGGCGTGCCCTGCAGAGCCCAGGACTTCATCAGTCACACTTCGTACAAGCATACACTTCCCCCAGAAACTCTGCCGACTCTCATGGAAACCAGCATCCCAATATTAAAGCCAGCCAGGCAGCTAATAAAGTAACTACCCTTAACCCAAAAAGGGCATTAATCTTGCCTCAAGACAGAGAGTGGGTCAAGAGGAAAACAATGAGGAAGGGGTATAGCTCATTAAATAAAACCCAGCTAGATGCATGAAGACCTGAGTTCTACACCCCAGTACCCATGTAAAATGCTGAGTGGAGTGATGCAGGCTTGTAATCCCAGTACCCAGCAGGCAGAAACAGATGACTTCCTGGAGCTTGCTGCCACCCTACTTACTCTAATCTGCAAATCCTGGGTCTCAGTCAAAGATGGTGTGTGTGTGTGTGTGTGTGTGTGTGTGTGTGTGTGTGTGTGTGTACAATGTTGTTGGCTGTTTTCTGCTGATCTCCAGTGCACACACATGAGAGTGCATGCACACAGGCACACACACAGGCACACACACACAGGCACACACAAACACACATACACACACACACACACACTCAAGCAGAGAAGCCCAAAAGAGGACAAGAGTAACACTCCAGAAGAAATAAACCCAGACTGGGCAATGCTAAACTATCTGGTCACTTAACTGGAACAGAGTTAAATTAGTGAAAATTTGCAGTGTTTAGAATTGAAAAGCCTCAGGTATTTTTCCAACAAAAACAGGCACTCGCACAGAATCCTAATAGTATGCTTTCTTAGTGCATGTGCCATTTGGGTTGAATCACTCTTTTTTAGTAATATCTGTCAGCCGAGAGATGTGGGGGTTACTGATACTACATAATTATCAACCTGTGAGTTATGTGATTTTGTTATTTATCGTAGCCTTTAGAAATGTAAGGCTGAAATGATTTTTTGGCACTTGGATTTTTTCCATAGGGGTGTTTGAAATATTCATATGCAGCCCAATCTATGCTACCACCTCCAAACTCAGTAATATGGTAATTCTAAGCCATCCATCTTTGGAGACTCTATGAACAAAAGATCTTCCTGTCATGACTCCTAAGACAAGACTACAAGTAAATGTCAAAAGGCCTCGAAGGGCATTAAAGGGACAATGGGGTAGATTGGAGAGGATGCCGTAGTTCAAATCTTGAGTGGTCCTCAAAGACTTAGTTCCTAACTGATGGAGCTGTTTGGGAACTGATAGAAGAAATTAAACCACTAGGCACATGTCACTGAGTAAGTACTGGAAGCTAGCTTCCCAAGTACACAGCAGTTCCGGTCTCCATTTTCTGAAGGACTGAGCAGGCAGCTTGAATTTTGTTCCTTTGAGTTCTCAGAGCACTGCTACTTTGAGCGAGTTATGACTAGGCTAAAGAGTATCACTGACTAGAGAGCCAGGCAGGGGTGTCACCACATTAGGCAGCCCAAGTCAGTCCTGCTCTGCTCAGCGTTTCTTCATGGATGCCTGATAAGATGGAGTCCTATTAAGACCCTAGCCCCGGAGCAAATTTTCTCTGTGTATATTGCCTAGGAATGTTTATCAAAGCCAAAATAGATCTCAATCTCTCTTTATGAGAAAGGTAATCACTATTTGCATTCTGGATCCAGAGAAGAGGGTGGAGTAAGGCAGTTGGCCACCTGGCCAGGGAATTTAGGAGCTACAGAATGAACACTGGAAAGATGGGAAGGGGAGAAGCAGGAGAATAATTAGAAAATCAATCCAAAAATACACTGGCTTGTTAGCCAAAGGGTGTCTTTAGTATCTAGATGCTTTAAAGACATTACGAATTGACAGCTTATCAGATGAGAGAGTTGGGGGAAACATAAAAATACCAAATACCATTCTATTCCTTTTTGATATGCTCACAGTAGAAATGTTTGAAGAGAGGCTATGGAGATGCTCACTTGATAAAATGCTTGCTGAACAAGTACATGTACCTGAGTTCAAGTCCCCAGCAGCCACATAAACAGCTGGGTTAGGCACAGCCACATCTGAAATCTCAGGCTGGGTATACTGAGAGAGGAGGTTCCATGGCATTTGCTGACCCACCAGCCTGACCTAATCAAGCAAGCCCAGGTCCCAGTTAAATGACCTGTCTCAAACACGGGGTAGATAAACATTTACTACCGGCTTCCTTATGCATGTGCACTCACAGAGATTGAAAAGGGAAGGAAGGGGAGAGAGAGAGAGAGAGAGAGAGAGAGAGAGAGAGAGAGAGAGAGAG
>NW_021604597.1:1475745-1486596 GCF_004785775.1 Grammomys surdaster
GAGAGAGAGAGAGAGAGAGAGAGAGAGAGAGAGAGAGAGAGAGAGAGAGATTGATTCAAAGGGGGAAACAATTCAATGTCTGTGGTGTGTGTGTATATACGAATAAAAAGCCACACTTGATAATGGTGCATAGATTGGAGAAAAAAATGAAGGACCCATTTAAGCATGGTAGTGGTATTCAGGAGGTTCAGGAGGCAGAGGCAGAGCTCTCTATGAGTTCAAAGCCAGTCTGGTCGGTATAGTCAGTTCCAGGCTAGCCAGAACTACAAAGTGTGACCTTGTATAAGAACAAACAATGAAAAGAATTTCACATTAACAGTCCACCTTACATTTCATAGGCATATGTTAGTCATGGAGAATTCAAGGTCAAGGTTATATGAACTATACCTGCATCAAGGTGATATTTAGAAAATATAAGGGTTAGCAAATGGACAAGTGCATGTTGCAGTGTCACTGTGTTCTATTACACCAGGAAGTCTTCAAGACCTTCAAGTAGGAGGCCTTGGTCTCAATGGTTGGACTCCATAATGGTTTCTGAATTCAAACGGAAAGTATTTGTTTTATGCTATTTCAACTGTTCTGTGATTTACTACAGCAATAAATCAGCGTGGATCTAATTATAATTCCACCAATCACATCTGTATCTAGTTTCGTGGACAGGAAAGCACAAGGTAAAAGACACAAGACTAAATCACTACACACAGGGCCACTCTATTACAACCTCCTGAAGTTTTACACTTAAGTTTTGTATAGGTCCATGGCGTTTTCCTGGAGAGACTTACTTAGCTGGACTTTTATCCAACTCTCTGAAGACTGCTGCATACCCTAAAACTAAGGCACAGAACATTTGTCCAACTAATCAGCCCTTTCAAAGGCAGACTATCCTTGGAAGATAGGGATATCTTTCACAGTGTTCAGGATCTTGGTGGCCCTGCACAGTGTCAGCTGGAAGGGAAGCTTTTACTCACAGCCTGTCCCTTAGGTTCATGTCCATGGCCCCAGGTCAGACGAAAAAATCCACTCACTTGCCCTGTTAGGTGTCAGCAGATGCTATGGGGGATGAAGGGGGCGGGGCTTGGTCTGTGGCCTCCTCTCAGAAAGATTTCCTTTCTCATCCACCAATCCTCCAAAGGGGCCGTGGGGAAAGCCAGGAAGCTCCCGAGCTTCTCAGTTCAGCTAGAACTTTACACATTGAGTGTGAAAATAGAGCTTACATTCTTGTCAAATTCCTCCCCATGAGATGTGATGTTAGACAGTGACTTCAGAAAAAAATTTAATTCCTTATCATGTTAGATGATTTTGACCTTTTGATGTAGATTGTTCGATTGACAATTTCATCTGTGATTTTATAATATAATACTGAACACCGCAATTTTATTGAATCCAATCCATTAAAATATGGCTCTTTCTCAAATATACATCAGCATAAATTTGCAAATAGTCCTCTTTTGGGCTCAACTATTTTTACTGTAAAGTTGTATATCTACATCACAACTTATAGGTATTCAGCTATCTTTTATTTCATAAAATTATAGCCTTACAAGCTGAATAAAATACCTGATATTCTAGAGCTTTCAACGTTTTCATTCTTCATAAATTCCCAAAGCCTAGCACTGAGAAATACCATGACTAACTTATCAGCTTTATTTCTACATAAAGAAGTGTTTAAGGGGGCTACAAGGATGGCTCAGTGGATAAGACACCCACTTCGCAAGCATGAGGACTTGAGTTCAAATCCCCAACACGCATGTCCAAGTCCGGATGTGTTTGTGCGCATGCACACACGAAATGCATGCACCTGTAACCCTTGCGCTGGAGGAAGGTGGAGAGAGAAGAATCATGGGACATGCTGGCTGCATGATTCTAGGCTCAGTGAGTGACTCTGTCAGGAGGGATTAAAGCAAACACACGACATACTCCTTTGGTCTCCATGCAAACATAACCCAGAAGGTAGTTGGTATTTATGTCCTAAATAACTAATTAAGTAAACAACAAAGGTGATAAGAGAAGATAGGAAGAGGGGCTGACCGGAGTCTGGGTCTTAGTCTGTTTTCTGCTGCTGAAACTGGGTAAGCTATAAAGGACCAAAAATGATTTTTTGTCTCAGGTCTAGAGACTGTTAGGTGTCTAAAGGCACCAGTGCCTGGTGTTGATCTTCACTGCATCTCTGTAAGGAAGAACATGGAAGGATAAAAGGTATCATAACCACTCCCCAAAGCTCTTTTCATACCAGCCTTAGTGTACATGTGAGAACAGAGCCTGTCTGCAACACTTCATCAAGCCCTCAGTCCCATCATCATGGCAATGAGGGATTTGGTTTCCAGAGCAGGAATTTGGGGTGACACATTAAGTCTGAGACCCAAGTGGTGGCTCTCTGGGTAAAGGCCCTTTCCACCAGTCCAGTAACCCACATGGGTAACAGAAGAGAGCTGATTAGCCCATGTTTTCCTCTGACCTCCATGTGTTCACTGTGGCACAAACATAGTCCCCATGTACACATACACATCATACATGCATATAAATAAATATATTTTTAATTAAAAGGGGTTCACATAAGTAGAACATTCTTGTGGAGCACTGAAAGATGTAGCAATGTGGGTACCAAAGGAAAATGGGAGGTCTGCCAAACACATTCCAATTCTTCTGTCGTGTTACTAATGACCTGTCCTGCCTGCCAGGTTATGCCTGTGATAATAACCGTACAAGATTGCTAAAAGCTCCTAATGGAAAGACTTGGCTGGTTTTATGTAAAATTAACAGTTGTTCATTATCTGAAATGTTTGTTTATAGGGGACTCTGGAAGTTTTTTACTTTATTTACAGGAATTCTGCCACATTGAGAATGCCTCATTATCTAAGGATAAATAGAATACCACTTTAAAATACACATCCCATTTTGTCTATTAAACAAATCTTAAAGAAACCATCAGTCTTGCCTTTGCAGTTGACTTGAGCTCGGTGCTCTGGCCACATGGTGTAGAATTTTCTGCTCTATCTCTTCCTGCTTGTTTTCCAAATACTGAATCATCAATCCCTCTACTTCTCAGCAAATATTTATTTAGAACGAACTGGATCTTCCAATTCCATCTCATTCAACTGGCTGATGCACACACCAGTCAAGCAAGGACATTGGATCTTTAAATATCAAGGCCATATTTGTGCTATATGGGAAATGTGTCCTTTCATTTCTGAAAATGAGGCAGAAAGATGAATCAGCAGTTAACAGCACATTCTACTCTTGCAAAGAACCTAAGTTCAGTTCCTAGCATCTACACTGGGCCATTCAACTGCTTGTACCTCCAGTTCTAGGTGAACCAACATGCTCTTTTGGTCTCTGAGGGTATGTGCACTCATATGCACATAACCACACACCAATCCACATACAAACACATAATTGAAAACAAGATAAATCTTTCTATTTCTAGAAGTTCTAGAGCAAATTTGCTGTATGTGTCTTTACACATACTTGCGTGTGTGTGTGTGTGTGTGTGTGTGTGTGTGTGTGTTCATTTTAATAACTGTGGACATCAGTCTGAGAAGTGACCAGTCACCCTGAAGTTGAAATCTCTCTGGACCACTCACTGCCCTTGGCTTAAAACAAAAAGCCCCATTTTGTAACTATGTAAAATGTTCTTATAAAAACAAAATACTCTTAATCTATCTCAAACAAATATTGGAAGGATGAGTAAACATTGCCTTCAAACTTGCTTTTAAACAGTGCTATGGAAATAGAAGAGAATGTTGTGACTGTCATATTGTTACTTTTTTTTAATACCACGGAAAGGATAGCATTACATCAAAAATAAAATCATAAAAGTAAATTTCCTTGAAGCAGCCATTCTGGGGACACAAAACATATCTGTGCTAGAAAAGCCTTTTCTTTCTAGGTTCCCTTCTCCTTTGCTCCCCACCAGGTTCACGCCCAAGACACCCGAAAGTTCTGCAGCCAAGGGCTAAGAGAAGAACCAAGACATGCAACAGCAATGAATAATGAGAAAGCATCAGAGGACCAAAGTATAGAAGCTATCACAAGAGAAGATTTCTGATAGCCTGTAATTCAACCTCTCAGTTCTTCTAAAAGAAGCCTGGAGTTGAAGCAGCATTCTAAACATTACACAGATCACTAGAGAATAAGCACCGTAAGCCTTAGATACAACCAAAGGAGTGGGAAAGGCGTGGAAAAAATCACCAACGGCAGTGTCAACCACATCAGTTGTATAGCACACCTCATGTTCAAGTTCATGAAGAAGGGCATCTAGGCCCTGGGTTTCTACAGCAGAGGACACCAGTCCAATTCTGTCCTAATTCATTTCTGTTACTATGATAAACTACTCTGACCAAAAGTGACTTGGGAGAGCAAAGGGTTTGTCTTGGTTCACAATTCTGGGCTACAATTCATCACTACAGAGAAGTCATAGAACCAGGAGCTTCAGACAGCTCACCACAACACATCCACAGCCAATGGCAGAAGGAAATGGTTTGCATGCTCAACTCAACTTCTCTACACTCTTACACAGTTCAGGGCCTCATGCCTAGGGAATAGTGCTGCCCACAGTAGTCTGAGCCTTCCCACGTCAATTAACTTAACTAAAGCAAACTCCCAAAAACTTGCCCATAGGCCAACCCGATGTAGACAATTCTTCACACTTACTCCCTTCTCTGGTATTTCTAAGTTGTGTGGAGTTGACAAACCAACAATTTCAACCCCCTTATGAAGGACAAATAACCTCCCCAAAAGTATTTTCCCTGAGCTGAGAAAGATCCAAGCAGGGCCTATTTACTTGTAGAGTTATTGAGAAGATTAAAGGAGACTCTGCAATGTTTAGCAGAGTAGAATGATAATTGTCGCTTTTAGTGTCCCGAGATAACAAAATTAAATGAGAAAGTACAAATAAAGCATTTGTCAAAGGGCCGACATCATAATAAGTGCTCAGAAAATATTGGGCAATATTATTACTGCATACTCCTACACAAGCATTCATGTAACAAGTATTTGTTGAATTCTTACCAGCGGCGGGAGCTATGATAGTCTCTGGAGCAGGGTCACACTCACTGAGCTCCACTTGCCCATGGTCAAACAGAAGACGAAGGTGTGAGTCCAAATCAATCTCCTACTCCAAAGGCAGGCAGGTGAAGCCCAAATGTCAACTCCATGTGTATTTTTCTGGCTGACTTTTATAGTTTTCAATGTTTAAGAGGAAAAAATAAAATGAGAAAGAATATTTCATGCTACGTACAGCGTATATGCAACCCAAATTTTAGAGTCCATAATTAAACGTTATTGGAGCACAGCCAGGCTTGTTCGTTTACATATTGCCTATGACTATTTCACCCCATGACAGCCAAGTGGAATAGTTGTAGCAAAGACCATATGGACAGCAAAATCTGAAATTGTTATGATCTGGTTCTTTACATAATAATCTGCAGCCCTGTTCTGTTTCTTGGTAGACACTCTAATACAGCTGAGTCCTCCAGGCTATAATAGATGTTCCAGGTAAGGGGCAGGAGATATCTAACCTGTCTTGGAACATGGGGAGACACTGCCAAGGAAGAAGGAGGAGCAGTAAAGAATGAGGAGGGTTTTATCAGATGGAAAAAAGAGACCCAGCATCATTACAGAGCAAAGGAGGGTCTGGAAAAAGAGAAGATGCTCATTGCTTTTCCAGGCTAACCCTGACCTCACTGCCCTAGCAGGATTCGTAAATGTCATCACACACACACACACACACACACACACACTCCTGGTCTGCAACTGTCTACTAATCTCTGAGGCTTTGTCTTTAATGCCAGAGCAATTATCTTCTCTGAGGAAAAAAAAAAATCACATAGAACTTTTGATCCCTCTGAGGTTTTCGAGTTTCTGATGGAAATGAGACGTAATGGCCTCATTTGAATATGTTCCTGTCTGTGTCTGTGTCCAGTCTTATTAGCATGTGCCACAGGACTAACCTGTAACTGTGACTGGTTCTCGCTGCAGCTACTGAAACTAGGCTGGACTACCAAGCTTTAAGGGGCACTGAGGCACGCACTCCATCAAGAACAACAAGCTGAGGAAAGAGTAAACGAGACAAGAGCAGGACTTCCAGGGGATCACCACAACACTCAGAAGCACGAGAAAGAATGGGTAATGGAGGGACACAACACGAATCATTAGAAGATGCACCTGAACATGAGGAGAAGCAAAGAGCATATGCCTAGATGACATCGGTCATGGAAGCCCTTGACACAGTCAGCACTCACTTGCTAGTAGAAAGCCATGTTCTTGTAAACTCAAAGGCTGCAATAAACTTAAGAACGCTTGACAGACTAGAAAACACTAGATGCAACTTCGGAATGCACAGACACATGCATGCAATATGGACACACACGCCTGCTGATGCCTCCTTCTCGATGACTGGGAAAGGCTAGTTCACGGTCAGGTGACTTCCCAGGGCAGATCAGTCCTTCATCTTCCACAATTACACAGCACTTTACACCACCTCTGCCAAGGACCCCAAGGCAGCAACAGCTTTACGTCATTCTCCCAGGAGAAGGGCTTCTCCATGAGAAGGGTGCTAGAGTGATTCGGACGGTACTCTAGAGAATGAGAGATAAACTACTCCTCTCCTGGAGCCCTTCCTTTTGAGAAAGCAGTTGTAACCAGCCTCCTGGAGCCCCTCTAAGCATGATCTACAGTGAGCAGGGAAGTGAAATGGACAGTTGTTTGTTCTTATGGTCTCTTGTTAGTTCCTATGGTCTGCATAGTTTCTATTTTTTTATATAGTATTGCTAAACAGATCTGACTTTTGCTTCTAGCCAGGAGTTCAGAAAGACTGCACATGGGAGGAAAATGCAAGTCACAAACAGCCCATAATACTCAGAGCATTCCCACCTCCTCCTGAATCAATCTTGTCATGCTTGGCTCTTCTCTCCTTCACTAAAGATAAATTTCATCACAGGATTATCCTCCGTGACTCTGCAGTAGACTTCAGTGGACATCCCTAAACAGGTCTTCAGAGAGGCCCAGACATGTCCTCCCTGCAGCAGGGAACACCAGTTAACTTCCCTGGGAGCCTGCACAGCCCAGTAGGACTTGCCTCTCAGCAGCCTCGCTCCTGCTTCGTTAGTCGTGCTGGGCATGCCTGAACTGCTCTTTGAAGCAAGCCAGCGTGCCAGCTACAGCCACATCCAAATATCACTTACTGAGTGACCCTGGAAGAAAAGAAAATGTGCAGCTTGGGTGGCTGGGATCAAAATTGAATCTGGGCTACATATTTATCGTCCTCTTACCAATATCCACACCATAAATCAAACTCTAGCTCTTTGTAGAAAAATGCTTTCAGGGATAAAGCGCCTTCATGTTATGCTCGTCACCCCCAAAACAGTGTATTTTCTTAAATTCAGAGCCAGGGCCAGCAAACCATTCAACTAAATAAGGGAACACTCTTAATGCAAGAAATGTTCCCCACAATGCCTAACTGCAATAAAAGCTGAATGAAAACTACACATCCTTGCCCTCAATATAAAGAATGAGCAAGTTTTGTTTTTTTCTTGTTTAAAAGAATGAGGGGCCCCCTTACAGCTTCTCTTGCAGTCACAATCGAACAAATGACCCGCTCTTTGTAAAGAGCAACCGCAGGAGCTGGGGTGGAGGGCAGTGGTGGCGCAGTGGTGGCGCTCCACGTGCAGGAGGCGCTTCCATCCCTAGCAGCAAAAAGAAAAGCAACATGAACAAAGACTACAAAGGAACCCCCTTCAATCAAAATAGAACATTGTTATTTTCATATTTATGCGCGTGTCAACAGAATTCAGAGGCTTACACAGTAAATAACATTGTCTGCCCTAAGGACCTTTACCATCAAACGTATAAATAAAACAAGAAGGTAGCCTACAGGGCAGCTGAGAAATGGCAGCCGGAGGTGGGAAGCCTCGGGCAGTCTGTGGGCTGCCCCAGCTTCGAGGACTGTGAAAATAAAAGCAGTTGTGATGAGGAGGATAGAGATGTGGCTGTGGAAGAGAAAAAGATGGCCATCATTAGGAAGTGAGTGTCTGCTGCCAGGGACCCCTCGAAGCAGCCCTGAGCAGAGACAGTGGCTGGGTGTAGTCTCAGAGAAGACACTGGGAAGTCATTGTGGGTAATTTGGGTCCAAACTCTTGATCTGCTCCTAAACTGTCACATGGAATGATAATAGTTACACTCACTCTCTTAGACACCCTGGGCTCCACGCTGATGAAATGAAATAATGAATAATGAATAATGAATATATATATATATATATATATATTTTTTTTTTTTTTTTTTTTTTTTTTTTTTTTTTGCGTTCCCCCCCCCCCCCCCCCCCCCCGCCCTCCCGCCCGTGTCTTTGTGTGTGTGTGTGTGTGTGTGTGTGTGTGTGTGTGTGTGTGCGCGCGCGCGCGCGCACGCTTCTATAAGTGCTTATGTGCATGCAGGTTCTTGTGTGTATGTTGTGTGCACATGCCTGTGGCAGCTGGAGATCAGCCTATGTGATCCTTCATCAAGAACCATCCAGCTTTCTTTTTTCTTTTTTCTTTTTATTTGATACAGAGCCTCCCATTGGCCTAGAGCAGACAAAACTGATGGAACTGTCTGTCCCCATGCCCCCAGAACTGAGATTGTAATATAGTTCCTGCTAACTCTGGGGTCAAATTCTTTCACTGAAAACAAAAAATATTGGTCCAAACTATCTTGGGCTAAATGTAAAGATCCTTCACATCTTTAGATAATTCTCTGACTCTGAGTTTAAAGCCATAGTTCATTAAATAAGTCACATTTGTTGCCAAAAAATACCAAGTGCCATATGGCTCTTCTTGCTGTCTGTAATCTGGATTCAGTGTTGCCATAAATCACAATATGTCTCTCGAGGTACAACTTGTGCCAGGCTTCAGTAGGTGTGTTTGTCCCACTCTCTACAGTTGCTACAAGAAGGGCCTGGCATCTTTCATAGAGTACAACACCAATCCCAACAACTCTGGCTGCTCCTTATTCTGTAAGTCACATGACCAACACTTCACTGAGTAATCAGAGTTGGCATCCATAGCCTTCTATCTGTAGAGAAGCATTCAAGGCCTGGACTTATGAAATAATAATTCAAAGTCTTCCTAAGTCTAGTGCCACCAAAATAAAAGATGTAATGCTTGCTCTGGACAATAAAAATGCCATTAGAATTGCATGATCATTACGCTAAAAAAAAAAATATGTCAAGGAACTTATCAAGGAAAATCTCTAGCTGTGGGCGGTTCCTATGATCCAGGTTGTAGTGCTGAGTAGCAGCTGAGGTCTCACCACCATCAGGCCACACTTACGCTCTGTAGCTAACCACTAAGTAGCATCTCACTGTCTTAGTGTCTTGCAGGCATTTTGAAATCCAGCAACAAAGGATGACATGGAACAAATATGTGAGATTTATCTAAAAACCCATTTGTGTTAAGCAATCAAGCTATCCACAGAAGTCCCCCTTGGAGAAGATTATGCGGGATACACTTAGGCAGCAACATACAGAAGCCACGATAGATGACTGCTTAAGCAGCAGGTTCAATGGTGCCCTCGCCTCCCCTCTCTTTGGCAGCCCAAGTCCCATTGATCTTAGCTCATTTCTATAGAGTCAGTTGAATGGGCTGCTTCCTCTCACCTGTGAATTAAATTAAATGTTCTAACAGCTAAAGCTAGTGTGCCAGCCAAGAGAAGCCAAACTCTGCCTGCCTCACTGTGCTTACAATAATACCTGTTGAGTTTTGTTCAGTTTTAGCGGCTGAGGAGTGTTTCAGTTTTTGAAATGCAACACATAAAATAAAAAACGAGCCTCATACTAAGTTTAATCACTGTGCCGAACCAATGAGAAGACTTGACAGCATGTGTGTAACTTACAGCTGTGTGTAAGTTAGGAGCATCCTGCCCCACCACTTATAAACGTATTCCTAGACTCAGATGACTCTTGGTGAAGCAAAAGATGGGAACTCGCCATGTGGGATCACTGTGTAGATTAAATGAAGAAACTCGGACCATGTAAATAAGAGATATGATTCTTTTAACTAATCAGCATCATGGAGACACACATAGAGTTGAGGATGGATGGATGGATGGATGGATGGATGGATGGATGGATGGATGGAGAGAGAGAAAGAGAGTGAGAGAGAGAGAGAGAGAGAGAGAGAGAGAGAGAATTACTAGCATGAAGACCTAGTGCTATGCATACATAAGTAATATATGCCTACATGTTATATTTTGTTGTTATAAATAAAAATCCAGATCTAGGGAGATGGCAAGAGGACTTGAGTTCAAAGTCTCAGCATGTAAAAGCTTGACATGGCCATACATGCCTCTATCCCCAACACTGGGGGTAGAGACAAGCAGATACCAGGAGCTGGCTGCCAGTCAGCCTAAGGTAAATGGATAGCTCTAGGTTCAGAAAGACCCTACCTCAAAAGATAAGGTTCAGAGAAATAGAGGAAGACACATGATGACCTCCCCTGACCTCTGAGAGTACACACATGAACACACAACACAACATAAATAATCAAGTGTTAAAATTCATTGGATCTCTAGGGAAAATATAAAATGGTGGTTGCCAGGGGTTGGTAGAAAGGGAAATTGAGAATTATTGTTTAATATTAGAGTTGTGCTTTTATTAGATGAAAACGGCTGTGAACGTGGATAGCAGGAATCGCTGGGGAATTTTAAGAGCACATCGATACCACTGAACTGTGCAGTTCAGAATGAGTAAGATGGGAACTGTCGCTTTCTGATTGCCATGGCGATACTGACAGAAGCAGCAAAAGGAAGAAAGGAAGGAAGGAAGGAAGGAAGGAAGGAAGGAAGGAAGGAAGGCAAGAAGGAAGGAAGGAAGGAAGGAAG
>NW_021604597.1:1486696-1494012 GCF_004785775.1 Grammomys surdaster
AGACAGAGAGAGGAATGCTGCTGCTCAGCTTCTAGTTGCTTCCTATGATGTCTAAGACCCCAGGTCGTGGACGAGTGCTGTCCACATTTAAGGTGGACTTTCCCACCTCAATCAACCCAATCTAGACCTCACTTAAAGATGTACCAAAGTCTGTCTCTGACTCTAGATCCCGCCAAGCTGACAATCAATACCAATATCATAGTAACCTACATTTTATCCATCTTAGCAACATAGTGGAATTTTTGACAAAAAGACTACATGGTTAATGTGCTCTGTGGCCTGTTTTAGCCAAGTAGATGAGAAGGAGATCTAGCCATACTCCACTCAAAAGAGACACGCCCTGGCACAATGCTGAGTCTGCCAAGAGGCTGGGATACCTGTTTCTCATTTGCATGATCTTTATGTGGGTGAGCTGTGAACACGATCACAATTATCTCATCAAGACCACAGAGAACTCCCAAAAGTACTGCCTCCCCATTCCTCCAAATTAGGCAACAGTCTAAAAAACTAATGTAATTGTCTAAGAAGATGTATCCTAAATCAAGGTCTTAGACCAAGTTGGCCTACGCAATGTCTAGCTCACAGCAGCAACTTAAGAACCAAGGAATTCTCAAGGAAGTGCTAAGCAGCGTAACACAGGAGGACACCACAAAGATTCTCTGCAGACATTTAATTTTGTACTCATTTATAACACAGATCCTGAATCCTCAAAGGGGTGATGTTATGCCTGTGACCTCCTACAGGCTGGAGTATAGCTGAGTGGGTGGAGCCTGGTTAGTATTCATGAATCCCTGGGTTCCAACCTAACACGGCGAAAACCAGGTGTGGTGCCACAAGCCTAGAACCCTGGCACTTGGAAGGTAGAGACAAGATGATGAGAAGGTCAAAGTCACCTGTGGCTACACAGTGAGTTTGAGCCAGCCTAGGCCAAATGCCACGTTGTCTCAAAAAATAAAATAGTATACAAAGCAGACCTAACTCTTGACTGGATAGAACACACAAACATCTAATCTGTCCATCATAATACTCTGAATATAAGAAGTGAAGCACATATATAGCTAAATAAACCCAGTGAAGGATTAAGAGGAATGAGGGCAGAAACAGAGAACTAACAAGGTTTTCTAACTTGAATTCCTAAGCTGATGAAAGATTCAGATAAGTGCTCTCAAAAGGATTTTCATGAAGCTGAGAGGGCAGCTAGCCCTGCATATGGAGCAGAAAATAGCAAAAGACCCTTTCTCAAATACGGTGGAAGACAAGGAAAAACACCGAAGGAGGCACTCTATACACACACACACATACACAAACTCACACTGACACTCATAAATACACAAATACACACACATACACACTCACAAGTACACAGAGATACTCATACATGAACATACATACACACACACTCATAAACACACAGAGATACTCCCACACATAGTCACATACATGAACACACATATACACACACTCATAAACATACCCAGAGACACACATACAAACACACAGGCAGACTCACAAACACAGACAAACACATAAACACACATATACTCACATACAAGCACACACTCACACAGACTCATAGACTCACACAAAGACACACACATGGACACACACACATATACACACATACTCACACACACACATACACACACAAACACACGCACACTCACCATCATATTCAAATGTTAAAAAGAAAAAGGAGTTTTGGTAAATCTTCTGCCCTGGGACATGATGGACAGGGACAGGATGGAACAGACAACTGTAGCATCTACATCTTGTAGAAGAGACTCAGGGATCATAGCAAATGAAACCCTCTAAACCAAAGAAACCCACTGGTGAAAATCAAATGGTCAAGAGTTTGGGAAAGACAAGACAAGGGACAGTATATAAGCATAGGGGACTCTGAACAAAAAAAACAGCAAAACAGATGGACTCTGTCTCTGACTGTGGACATGTTGGGTTTGTTTTGTCTTTGAAAGGACCAAGGTCAGAAGAAATGGGAGAATCTGAGCCTGGGGTTCTACGGGCTGACAAGTGAGCAAAGGAAGCATCTGTATGAGACCCACCCTCACACTAGGAAATGGTCCAGGAGTGAGTCTCCCGGACTGTCAGCTCAGGGCTTTCTACAGCCAAGCTTTATCACATATCTTCCATCTGCCAGTCTGTCAAACAAGGCAGTCAAGTCCAAGGGCTGCCCAAACTCAAGGGAAGGGAAGAACAGAGCCAGCCTCTGTGTCAGAGTAGCCATGTC
Source organism: Grammomys surdaster (assembly GCF_004785775.1). Taxonomy (NCBI): domain Eukaryota; kingdom Metazoa; phylum Chordata; class Mammalia; order Rodentia; family Muridae; genus Grammomys; species Grammomys surdaster. The sequence continues at coordinate 1,488,942 of NW_021604597.1, forward strand.
TTAGAAAATTATGTAGACTAGAAAATATAGCCCTTGCTATCTGTATTTATCCGTGTCTCATATCACTTAGCAAATGTTCTTGTGTTTCAGGTATATTGTGTCAAATTCCTTTTTGTTCTAAAGACAGAATGTCAGTCACTCTTGTAGCTCTATCTGGCCTCAGACTCACAAAGATCTATCTATCTCTGCCTCTCAAGTACTGGGATTAAAGACCAGTGCCCCCACACACAGTTTACATTTCATTCTTTTTAAAGTGTAAGGATATTCCATAGTATGTATATACCAGATGTATACATTTGTCTGTCAGTGGGCATTTGGGTTCGTCTCATCATTTGGCTATTGTAAATAAGGCTACAATGAATATAGAGAATAGATCTTTCCCAGGGTCCCTATTTTTAATTCTTCCAGAAGCACACTGAGAAGTAGAAGGCCTTTTTATCGTGTTCAGCAGATTAGGAAATGGCTAAATAAATTATAAGCCCCTTGGTAGTGTCTTCCTTAGAGGACCCAAGAGCCCTCACGTGCTGCACATCTTCCCCATCGCTGGCATCCCACCAGCTCTTGCCTCTGCCATAGCTCATGTCCCTCCTGATGTCTTCCCCTTGTTTCCTAGACTAGAGATCTGTCGGGAGACAGATTGTATCTTCAGACCCAATTCCTCAATACCTGGCATGCAATATGAGCTTAGTCAGTGTTGACTGAGTAAAAAATAGATGAGCTAGAAATAGAACAGTCGTAAACCACCTGGTACTAAACTTGATTCAGATGTTATTGGCTGTCTATCAAGGATATGGGCCTACACTGTGATTTAAGGAACACAAAAGGAAAATCTTAAAACAGCTAGAAAAATCTTAGGAGACAGTGTCAGCATAGCTAGCACTGGAAGGAATCACAGTGGGCTGTTTTCTTTTCATATTTAATACCCACAGATATGGTGCATAAGGTCCTGGAAAAGCCTAGATTCTTGGAGGGGACGGGGCAGGTGAGTCCTTCCCACACACGCATTCACATCTGCACACTGTTCTTCTGTTTCTATTCAGCAGCTGTGAGTACAAACACACAGGTATGATAATTTTTTGCCGAGTCTGGCATGGCCTTGGTGGGGACAAAATGACACTATTCCTGACCCTGAGACAGGGCCAGTGGGCATGAATATCAATGAGCATCGATGACTGCCATAGGCATAAGGCTTGTTTTATAATGATGTACATATTTTCATGTTCCTCCAAAGAGTCTCCTCCCTATGACTCCATGACAATCAGAGACAGCATGAGTTCAGGGGGCGAAGGTGTGGCTAATGTCTCAGCAAAATTGTAAATGCTGGGACCTTCAGGACAGCCCTTAAGTGAAAAAGAACCCTAAAAATATGAGTTCAAAAACTTAATTTCTCAACTATGCAACCATATAAGGTTGCAATATGTATTATATACAAGCTTTACAGATCTAAAGGAACAAAGGCAGCTGCTTTGACAAGCCAGCTTGTCAGAAAGGTACAAAGGCAGGCAGATTCCTGAGTTTAAATTCAGTCTGGGACACAGTGAGTCCAGGCCCAGGTGTAGTGATTCCAGGATGGGGTTCCACATTGCTAGTTTATCCTCTGTGCTTAACAGAGGCAGGCAGATCTCTGAATTCTTTTGCAATGCTAAAAGACAATGTGTGCCTGTAGAGGGAAAAGTTATGGATACTGGGTATATAGAATCCTTTTTAGATATAAAATATTCTTTAGGCTTTCTTTAGGAATGTGGAAAGACGAGTCACCACTACTGGAACTGGCCGACCCGCAAAGAGAAAGGAAAGAATGCAATTTAGTCAGGTGGAACCAAGCTGAGAACCATAGTGACAGGGCAAGGCCGAAGTGACAGGGCAAGGCGGAAGTGTCAGGGCAGGACTACATTCTTGAGAAAGATAAGTGTATAGAGAGTTTTCATCTGATCCTGACTCATGTAGGTTGGGTTCCTTTGGAATGTTCCACTATTTTTATGTTATACCACCCTAGCAACCCCCTCACCCCCTCCTCATTTCCTTGGTTTGTGGTTTTTCCCTTTAAAAACACCCCTCAAACTGGCAGTCGGGGTCAATTCAGCTCCTGTGTGGGCATGCGAATTGACCGGCAGCTAGTTGTCACGCCCTAATAAATAACCTCGCAATTGCTCCGGTATATGGTGTCTCGAGTAGATTACTGGGTGGTCGCGACTTTCTGAGACTTGAGAGAGGGTCTCCCCTCTGCGGAGGTCTTCATGCCCACTGTCTCCTAAGACTTGAGGGGCTGGAGTCAAGGAATGCTGATTCTTAGGAAAATCAAAAGGGAACTTGGAGTAAATGATCGGATGGATACGTAAAATAAAAGTCTGGGCTTAGGATCTGCAGGAGATGAGCTATCCAGAGAATTTTTTAGAATAGCAAGAGAGAACTGCTTGGAGAACTGTCTCAAGCAGAACATAGAGAGAGCTGTCTGGAGATCTCCAGAGAAAGCAGATCAGACAGAGAGAAAGCAGATCAGACAGAGAGAAAGCAGATCAGACAGAGAGAAAGCAGTCTAGAAAGCTGTCTCCAGCAGAGCACAGGCCGCCAGCTTGGGCCCACGTTTTGACTTTGAGTTTGTTTTCCATGCTTCTAGACACCCTTTCTCTCAGAACCCCTTTCCAAACTGAGGCTGGTCCTTGGCAAATTTTCACCTACAGATATGATAATAAATATCCAACATTCTAAAATCCTGAGGCAATAACATATTTAATCCACTTTTAAATATCAAAAAATGATTTTTATATGTCAGGAAATTCCAAGTCTAGTTAAGTCTAGAATGTCCCTCTTCTCACTTAATCTCACATCCTCTGCAAAGGCAGGACAGACCCCATTGTCACATCTTTTGTCCTTTAAGAAGCCTTCTCTAGGGCTGGAGAGATGACTCAGAAAAAAAAATTGTAATCCAGCAACCACTTCAGGAGGCTCACAACTGCCTGTAACTGCAGTTCCAGGAGATTGGATGCCTTCTTCTCATCCACAGACCCCTGTACTCACCTACATACACTCACACAGACAGAGAGAATCTTAAAATAAAGTGATGTCTTTAAAAGAAACTTCCAGTCCTTACCAGCCTCAGAGCACAGACAGCCTCTCTGGGACTGCTCCCAGCATGCCATGTACTTATGGAGTCCATCCTTCTTCAATTCTATGCTTCAATTTTAAGGATGTATACTCTTTGAGGGCAAATGTTTTATGCAACAAACAGCACTATTGAATAGCAATGGAACAAATATTTGCCAAATCTCTGTACCAGATAAAGCTAAATGTAAAAATCTGAAACGTTGTGGGCATGGCAGCACATGACTCTAACTCCAGAAGGGCAGAGGCAAGAGAATTTTGTGGTTGAGGCCACATAGCAATTCTCTGTCTGGAAAACAGTTAACTAAGTTCCATACACCTCTTGAAAAAAAGTGTATGTAAATATATAGGCATGTGCACGTGTATGTAAATATATATACAAACACATGAAGTGCTTGATGCTTTGGTTTGAGGGATGGTCCCTCTAAATTTCCTGTGTTTACAGTCACCCGTGTAGCAGGACTGAGAAAGAGGCCCCCATAGCAGCCAAGTTGTGACACCAGAGACCTTATGGCTGTGATTAAGGCCTTTATGGAAGGCTCATTCTCCATCTGCTTTGTGATGACAGGGTCTCTCTCTCTCTCTCCCTCTCTCTCTTTCTCTCTCTCCAAATGAAGCCCTTATGAGATACTGACCTCAGCATCTTGATAAGGAATTTCCCATGTTTCTAGAACAGTGGAGAAATAATGCTCTGTACTTTTTTCTATATCATTTCATTTATTTAGTTTATGTGTCTAAATATGTACACGTGTGAGCCTGTCCATGCCATGATGCACACATGGAGGTCAGAGGACAACCTAAGGAGTTGGTCCTTTCCTTCTACTGTACAGGTGCCAGGGACGGAACCCAGGTCCCCAGACCTGGTGGCAAGCACCTTTCCCCATTTATCCCTCCTGCCAGCCCCAAATTTCTGCTTTATAAATTGCCCAGTCAGATAGATTTTGCACAGGACCAACTGTCCCCAGTCAGAAGTGAGGTCAAGGGAACCTCACTGTGAGTTTGCTTACTGTCATTGACCCGTCTTCTTGTTCTGCTTAATGGCATGTCATAGCTCAGACATTAATTCCATTGAACTCACTGTGGTTTCTCATGTTCATACAGTTACTTTTGCATTTCATACCCTGACTCTGGACCGCACCAACATTTACATTTAAGTCATGTTTTGCAGTTATCAAAAGTCATGATTATGTTTTTGTCTTAAAGATTATCCCCTGAGACTTGAGAGCACTTCGTTTTCATGGTTGTCTGTGCTGGAACTGCAAGAGCAATTTCTAGACTCTGGAGGGTCAATAAGCCATATTAGGAAAATGCTTCTTTTTAAAATTATGTTTTTAAAATGTAAATGCTTTAGAAGTTGTAACAAGTCTCAGCTCTAATACAAATTGTGTTCGCCTCAGAAATAGTCTATCTGAACACTGTAAGATGCCTGAGCCAGGGCTGAGACAGGCTTCTCCGAGATTCTACTACAAAGATGACCACAGGAAAGAACTTAGCCACTGGAACCCTCTGTATGCTGAGCTTAGAAGAAAGAAACGGTTGGAGAGATGGTTCAGCAGTTAAGAGCACTGACTGCTCTACCAGAGGTCCTGAGTTCAACTCCCAGCAACCACATAGTGGCTCACAATCATCTGTAACAGGATCTGATGTCCCCTTCTGGTGTGTCTGAAAACAGCAACAATGTACTTACATATATAAAATAAATAAATGTTAAAAAAAAAAAAGCCAGGCAGTGGTGGCACACTCCTTTAATCCAGCACTTGGGAGGCAGAGGCAGAGGCAGGCAGATTTCTGAGTTCAAGGTCAGCCTGGTCTATAGAGCGAGTTCCAGGACAGCCAGGGCTATTCAGAGAAACTCTGTCTCAAAAAAGAAGAAGGAGAAGGAGAAGGAGAAGGAGGAGGAGGAGGAGGAAGAAGAGGAGAAGGAGGAGGAAGAGGAAGAGGAGGAGGAGGAGGAAGAGGAGGAGGAGGA
>NW_021604597.1:1494412-1512083 GCF_004785775.1 Grammomys surdaster
GTAAAATAAAAGTCTGGGCTTAGGATCTGCAGGAGATGAGCTATCCAGAGAATTTTTTAGAATAGCAAGAGAGAACTGCTTGGAGAACTGTCTCAAGCAGAACATAGAGAGAGCTGTCTGGAGATCTCCAGAGAAAGCAGATCAGACAGAGAGAAAGCAGATCAGACAGAGAGAAAGCAGATCAGACAGAGAGAAAGCAGTCTAGAAAGCTGTCTCCAGCAGAGCACAGGCCGCCAGCTTGGGGCCACGTTTTGACTTTGAGTTTGTTTTCCATGCTTCTAGACACCCTTTCTCTCAGAACCCCTTTCCAAACTGAGGCTGGTCCTTGGCAAATTTTCACCTACAGATATGATAATAAATATCCAACATTCTAAAATCCTGAGGCAATAACATATTTAATCCACTTTTAAATATCAAAAAATGATTTTTATATGTCAGGAAATTCCAAGTCTAGTTAAGTCTAGAATGTCCCTCTTCTCACTTAATCTCACATCCTCTTCAAAGGCAGGACAGACCTCATTGTCACATCTTTTGTCCTTTAAGAAGCCTTCTCTAGGGCTGGAGAGATGACTCAGAAAAAAAAATTGTAATCCAGCAACCACTTCAGGAGGCTCACAACTGCCTGTAACTGCAGTTCCAGGAGATTGGATGCCTTCTTCTCATCCACAGACCCCTGTACTCACCTACATACACTCACACAGACACAGAAGTTTTTTAAAAGAAACTTCCAGTCCTTACCAGCCTCAGAGCACAGACAGCCTCTCTGGGACTGCTCCCAGAATGCCATGTACTTATGGAGTCCGTCCTTCTTCAATTCTATGCTTCAATTTTAAGGATGTATACTCTTTGAGGGCAAATGTTTTATGCAACAAACAGCACTATTGAATAGCAATGGAACAAATATTTGCCAAATCTCTGTACCAGATAAAGCTAAATGTAAAAATCTGAAACGTTGTGGGCATGGCAGCACATGACTCTAACTCCAGAAGGGCAGAGGCAAGAGAATTTTGTGGTTGAGGCCACATAGCAATTCTCTGTCTGGAAAACAGTTAACTAAGTTCCATACACCTCTTGAAAAAAAGTGTATGTAAATATATAGGCATGTGCACGTGTATGTAAATATATATACAAACACATGAAGTGCTTGATGCTTTGGTTTGAGGGATGGTCCCTCTAAATTTCCTGTGTTGACAGTCACCCGTGTAGCAGGACTGAGAAAGAGGCCCCCATAGGAGCCAAGTTGTGACACCGGAGACCTTATGGATGTGATTAAGGCCTTTATGGAAGGCTCATTCTCCATCTGCTTTGTGATGACAGGGTCTCTCTCTCTCTCTCTCCCTCTCTCTCTCTCTCTCTCTCTCTCTCTCTCTCCAAATGAAGCCCTTATGAGATACTGACCTCAGCATCTTGATAAGGAATTTCCCATGTTTCTAGAACAGTGGAGAAATAATGCTCTGTACTTTTTTCTATATCATTTCATTTATTTAGTTTATGTGTCTAAATATGTACACGTGTGAGCCTGTCCATGCCATGATGCACACATGGAGGTCAGAGGACAACCTAAGGAGTTGGTTCTTTCCTTCTACTGTACAGGTGCCAGGGACAGAACCCAGGTCCCCAGACCTGGTGGCAAGCACCTTTCCCCATTTATCCCTCCTGCCAGCCCCAAATTTCTGCTTTATAAATTGCCCAGTCAGATAGATTTTGCACAGGACCAACTGTCCCCAGTCAGAAGTGAGGTCAAGGGAACCTCACTGTGAGTTTGCTTACTGTCATTGACCCGTCTTCTTGTTCTGCTTAATGGCATGTCATAGCTCAGACATTAATTCCATTGAACTCACTGTGGTTTCTCATGTTCATACAGTTACTTTTGCATTTCATACCCTGACTCTGGACCGCACCAACATTTACATTTAAGTCATGTTTTGCAGTTATCAAAAGTCATGATTATGTTTTTGTCTTAAAGATTATCCCCTGAGACTTGAGAGCACTTCGTTTTCATGGTTGTCTGTGCTGGAACTGCAAGAGCAATTTCTAGACTCTGGAGGGTCAATAAGCCATATTAGGAAAATGCTTCTTTTTAAAATTATGTTTTTAAAATGTAAATGCTTTAGAAGTTGTAACAAGTCTCAGCTCTAATACAAATTGTGTTCGCCTCAGAAATAGTCTATCTGAACACTGTAAGATGCCTGAGCCAGGGCTGAGACAGGCTTCTCCGAGATTCTACTACAAAGATGACCACAGGAAAGAACTTAGCCACTGGAACCCTCTGTATGCTGAGCTTAGAAGAAAGAAACGGTTGGAGAGATGGTTCAGCAGTTAAGAGCACTGACTGCTCTACCAGAGGTCCTGAGTTCAACTCCCAGCAACCACATAGTGGCTCACAATCATCTGTAACAGGATCTGATGTCCCCTTCTGGTGTGTCTGAAAACAGCAACAATGTACTTACATATATAAAATAAATAAATGTTAAAAAAAAAAAAGCCAGGCAGTGGTGGCACACTCCTTTAATCCAGCACTTGGGAGGCAGAGGCAGAGGCAGGCAGATTTCTGAGTTCAAGGTCAGCCTGGTCTATAGAGCGAGTTCCAGGACAGCCAGGGCTATTCAGAGAAACTCTGTCTCAAAAAAGAAGAAGGAGAAGGAGAAGGAGAAGGAGGAGGAGGAGGAGGAAGAAGAGGAGAAGGAGGAGGAAGAGGAAGAGGAGGAGGAGGAGGAAGAGGAGGAGGAGGAGGAAGAAGAAGAAGAAGAAGAAGAAGAAGAAGAAGAAGAAGAAGAAGAAGAAGAAGAAGAAGAAGCAGAAGCGGCGGGAAAGGGGAGAGGGGAGAGGGAGAAGAAGAAGACAGAAGGAAGTGAAAGTACATGGCACTGACTGACACTCAGCCACTCCTCCAGCCCACACCCATGGCAAGTTGTGCCAAGAGGACCCTCCATGTTTCTTGCTTCGAACTTCACCCCATGGGGCCTGTAGACTGTGGAACATCAGCAGGCCTAGTACAGTGGTAGCCATCTAGTGGGAGGTGCACCTTTGTGCACAGCCATGGTAATGATTTCAGTACCTTTGTTATCAAGGTCCTTGCCAGCCATGTGACTAAACACATTAATACCCATGCTTCTTGGGTGGGCCCTGGGAGGTGTGGCGTTATTTGACATCTTCAGTCCCCAGACACTGTTGGAAACACCCAATAAATAAGATCTTATTGAGGCTTAGAGACTTTCAGTGTATGTTGCCAAATTTAAGGAGGCTGGACTTGGTTTAGAACAATGAGAAAAGGCAGACAGAAGCACCGCTCCGTTACTGTTGTTACTCTGATGCATACCAAGGTAAAAGCGGCCCGTAAAGTGTGATCCACAGACCTAAAAGTTTCAACTTGATAGAATCGCTCCACTTGCAGAAAATGATTCCTTCCCAGAAGTCAGAAGACCAAGTTCAAAGCAAGCTATCTAGTTTCTTCAAATGTAGACCTTAAAATCTTAAAACTTAGACGGGTAGGAGATGGCTGAGTTCATGATCTGTTTGCCTTGCATGCCTAAGTCCTAAATTCAGATTCCTAGTACTGATATACTCTGTGCCCTTCCCCCAGCCTTGAGCAGGCCTAAGAGATGAGACCTTGTTTACCACAATAGACCAAACAATAGGACTCTGGAGGTATGGCCTGGAGACATTTCGTGCCCTTGGCGGAGGCAGTGCTTGCTTTGGCCTTGGCGCCTTTCTGGCTGCCTGTAGCCTGGTACACGAGCTGAGAAGAATAGACTGCCTGCTGAGCTTGCTTTGAGACATCTCCAGCCCCGCTATTACCTATGGATTCCTCTCACCTCCAGCAGGATGGTTTCTGCTCACCCCCAATGCTCACCCCCAGCCGGCTGAAGCAAGAAGGAACTCTGGGGGTGGGGGTGGGGGGGTGGTTATCCCCTTTAAATTGAAAGCTGAACATTAAAGCATTGAGCCTCTATCAGAAACCTTTGTCCTGACTTCATCTCTTCCCGCCCTCCTGTCCCTTCCCAGCCTCTCTTTCAGGTGAACCCGGTCGACTGTGGCCGATGGCCCTCAACAATACTCAAGCCCCCGTGAGGAGCACATACCCACATTTCGATATGTCAGACTTTCTGGTGAGCATCTTTTCCTCTTAGTCCTAGTACTTAACCCTATATTAAAATATCTTTAATAAAATCTCCAACACTGCTTCATAATGATAAAAGCCAGGTGCCTTGGCATATACCTATATAATCCCAATACTGGGAAGGTAGAAACAGGAAGATCCTTGGGGATTTCTGGCCAACAGCTAGCCAAATTAGTGAGATCAGGGTTCAGTGAGAATTCTACTACCAAAAATATATATATAATAATAATAATGTTAAAACAATTAAGGAGGACACATTATATCAGCCTCACTCCTCCATAAGCATACCATACTTGAAAAAGGTGAGTACATGCATTATAAACTCCCACTACTATCTCCAAGATGAACCAGAGGAGGCAGAAAGATTGTAAAAGCCAGAAGGGATGGAGGACACTAGGGGAAAGAAAGGCCCTCTTAATTAGCTATGAAAGGCACATATGAGCTCACAGAGACTGAAGCAGCAAGCACAAGGCCTACATGGGTCTGCACCAGATCCCCTGTGTAGATATTGCAGCTATCAGCAGTATTCTTATGGAACTCCTGACCATGAGAATGACTGGGTCTCTGACTCTTGTGCCTGGGAGTACGTGAGGTCTTGGCCTCTACTTGGGTTGCCAGGTCCAACTTTGTTGTGAAAGTTTTTGTTTCATCTTATTATATTTTACTTTGTAATGTTTAGTTGTTATCTCTTAGAAGCCTGTTCTTTGCTAATCAGAGACAGAAAGCAAATGGATCCAGAGGAGAGGGAAGAGGAGAACCAAAAGGAGTGGAGGGAAGGGAAACTATAATCAAGATATATTGTATGAGAAAATAATCTATTTTCAATTTAAAAAATGTTTTGTCATGCACAGAAAAGTCATAGACCCTGTCTCCTAGAGTCCCTTCTCCATCCCGTCCCAAGCCTCAGCCCCACACCCCAACATCAGTGCCTGCAATTTTCAAACACACATCAGATGTGTATGGATGCATAATTAACCACAAAGCAAAAGTATAATGACAAGGAATCGATCTATTCCAAGGGACAATTTTAAAATAAGAAATGAGAAGGGAATGGTTTAGTCTCTTACAAATGCTATAAGCTGCAGCAAACCACTTTAATTCCTTTTTAATGCAAGTGAAATTAACGGAGAGTAATCAAATACTTTCAGCACAACTACGTCTCCCTCTTCCTTTGTGGTCAAGTGTAAGAAAACAATAGGAGATGCTGAGAGCCGCAACCACAGATGAGATGGGATTTTGTCCTTCCAGCAAGTCTTCCTTCAGAAACTGGGGAAGGAAACAATGAGACACTCACAGTTGAGCTCCATGCATTGGGTAGTTGGAGGACCCAAGATGCCAGCCAAGCCTGAAGGACAGCATGCATCTTGGAACCTGGCTTTTGTTTCCAAGCTAAGAAATGCAAGGTAGGTTACAAGGAAAGTATTCTAACTGGGGCCCAGAGGTGTTTGGTTTGAACAAATAGATACCCCTACCCAGTGAGAGGCAAAGCTGCTCAGTGCCTCCATAATTTTCCCAGAGTTTCCTCAGGTTTTAAGGATGGCTTTGACTATGGAGCTTTGTTTTATAATCATTAAAAGTATTTAAATGAGGCTCTCGATTGAAAAGCAACATACAGATGGAGGATTATGCATCTGGGACCAGATTTCTAATTAAACAAGGAGATTAAATCTATTCGTTTATCTCCACTCTTTCCTGAAATTTAAACACTATTAATATTAAAGGAATAAAGACATACTTAGCTCCCCAGCCCTCAGAGCCTGAGTGAGGCTCAGCTGTTGACCTTTGACTGGAAGAGAGAAAAAATTCTCTCAGCCAGCAAATCACAGGGAACAGGGAACAGGGAACAGGGAACAGGGAACAGGGAACAGGGAACAGGGAACAGGGAACAGGGAACAGGGAACAGGGAACAGGGAACAGGGAACAGGGAACAGGGGAAGAGGGATCCTCAGCAAAGGATGGGATGCCCGAGGGCTGGTGTTGACTAAGGAAAGAGGAGGAGCTGGAAGCCACCAGAGTGGGGGATATGAGAAGAAGGCAGAAGAACTGAACCCTTCAGGTTGTAGAATGCCAGAAAATACAAGATTTGGAGGTGATATATCACAAGCCAATGCTGGTACCCTTTTTATCCTTAGCAAAGTAGATACTAGTTATCAATATGAGATCCAGAAGTCAAGAGAGCAAAATATCATCCTTAATGTGGCTGGGATTCTGGACCATAAATAAAAGCATGTAGACAAACTAATGAAAGTCAAATTTAGATCTGTGGATAGGCTTGTTGTTGTTGTTGTTACTGCTGCTGCTGCTGTTGCTATTGCTGCTGTTGTTGTCGTTGTTGGTTGTTGTTGTTTTGTTTGCAGTTGTTTGGAGTTGTTTAGTTGTTTAATTTTGTGGTTGGTTGGTTGGTTGGTTGGTTGGTTTTTAAGACATGGTTTCTTTGTATAATCATGGCTGTCCTGGAACTAGCTCTGACTAGCCTAGAACTCATAGAGATCTGCCTGCCTCTGCCTCCTGAGTTCTGAGATTAAAGTTGTGTGATAGTTTTAATATATTCTGAATATCTTATGAAGTGGAAACTTAAGGGTTATTTGGAGAGTAAGTTGGATTGGATTGTGTTTTGCTGGGGCAAACACATGAAGGAGTGTTTTCCTGAAATGTACACAGGTAAAAGACTAAGGCAAACTCCTGAAGGGACATTTGACTGAAGCACACACAGGAGATAGGATGTTCTGCAAAAGCAAGCACGTGCAAGGACACATGATGAAGGATTCTTTGCTAAAGACACACATGACACATGTATTGGTCTGCCTTACATTGCATAATTGAGCTGCATTTGTCGGGACTGGACTCAGTCTGACTGTCAGTTATGTCAACTGAGACAGACACATATGCTGAGGCAAGACACATGGAGGACAGGTGATGTTTGGAGGGAGTATAAAAAGGATTGAACAGACAGTAACAGGCTGAACTTGGCTTGCTTGTAGAGCTAGCTGTGCAAACGCTTATTGGTCTCACGTCTTTGCTTTGCTGAGAGGTACAACTGAGAACTTTTTCTGGCCTTGGTCCCTCCTGCAGACTCCTGCTGAGGATATGGCCTGGTTGTCTCTGCTAGGTCATGCCATCACTGCTGATTCATGTTTGCTATCCAGACAATACCGAACTAGACTGCTGATATATCCAGTGAAGTGTTTGTGAGTGGATCGAGCTGCCGCTACTGATTCCTATGAACTGAACTGCCAATTTCCTGACAACACAGACAGGATTTGCTCCCAAGAACCCTTTCTAAACAGGTCCACTTCCTCTGTATCCTTTCTTTTCTACTACTTCTGGTGGGTATTGGGCTATAAGGGAGGTTAAAGCGTTTAAGAACCATCATTAAAAGTAGACTTTGAAAAAATTAAAGTTACAATCCTACTTTCTGTCTGAATCTGTACTCAGTAAGATGTCACTGTTAGGGGAAGTGGGATAAAGGGTGTATAAGACCTCTGCATACAATTTTTGCAACTTTTCTATGAATCCAAAATGACTTCAAACTAAAACATTTATTAAAGTGAAATGTCTCCTTGATTACTAAGAAAGCTGATATTAAGAAACAACTTATTCTGAATTTGAAAAATGTACCCAGTTTATCTCCCCTCAATTAGACCAATTTTCCTAATCACGATTGCAAGTAGTGAAGAACAAATCAAGTCACACCATTGCGCAGAGCCAGAGGCTGTCTTATCTGCCCCCTGGTGGAAGGCTGAGGATAACACGTGCTTGCTTCTGCTTTTGCTTTTGTATTCCCCCTCCCCACATTTTTTGGAGAGAGAATTTGGTGTATCTCACTCTGGCTGGTCTTGAACTCACTAGGTAGCCAAGGATGAACTTGAACTTCTGATCCTCCTGCTTTTACCTCCAGAGTGCTGGAAATATAGATGGGTGCCACCATTCCTAGTTAGGGATCAATCTAGGGTGTCAGTCATAAAAAGGAAGAGCTCTATCAACTGAGCTACATGCTCAGCCCAACACATGCTTTCTTGTAGACAGCATAATCTCCATAGTTGGGGGCTTGGTGTTTCCCAAAAGAAAGGTGAGGGAAAGAAGGGTTGACCTGTGCTACTCAGGTTGATTCAAGACCCCTTGAGCTTTTGTTCCCGTTGGTGTGATCACCTTACTACTTCAGTAGGGTGCTGACATTAGAGATGGGTGCCTGATACAATGACAGGAGATATTTACTGTGCCTCACATTATCAAAAATTTCATTCCGAAGGCAGCTGGACCCATGGTTTTGGACTGACACCAGGCAAATCATCTTGACTGTGAGTACATGGTGAAGCAAAATTTCATAATGGCCAGAAAGCAGAGAGAGGGAGAAGAGTCAAATATCCCAATATTCCCATCATGGCACACCCCCAGTGACTTAACTTACTACCACCAGACCCCACCTCCCAAAGGGCCACCACTCCCTAACAGTACTCCAGGAAGAAGACCAAGCCTTGTATACAAGTGCCTTTGAGGGCTAATTAATACCCACAATAACAGTCAGCAATTAACCATAAAGCATACTCTTATTACCTATGTATTCATTTATTTCAACAGAACTAATAACTATAGTATAGACTAACATAACACATTTATTTTTAAAAAATTATTTTCTCCAAAAAGAAAATACTTGAAAAAAGGAATGGCCTTGATAAACAATTTTTTTTCAAATCTCTTCTTTAACAGAAGCCAGCTAAATTCTCATCTGTGCTTCCGCATCCAATCTGTTGTGATAGCACAGGTCATGTTGCCTTGGGAAAATGCTCTAATGTGCCCATAGGAACATAAAAATAAAATGGATGGATAAATAGTAGCTTATTACTACTATAAAAAATATTTTGACCTTTCAAACCCCAAAGATTCCAGGACCACATCTTAAAAACTGCCATTCTAACAAATGCCCCTCTACATGCAGAAATTACAAGGTCAATGCTGCCCTAACAGGAGTCAGCAAGAAGGATGAATCTGAGAGAGAAAGACTTTGGTTAAATATCTATAACCAGATAAACCCATGCCCTGGGACCTCTGTCTTAGCTGACATAGTTGAACAACAATCTCTCCACACTAGCAATTTACTGAGAGGGTAAACTCTGACAGTCTCCAGACACAAGGATGCTAGGCAGGATTGAAAGACATTCTCTAAAACAGAAAGATTTGGTGGAGTCACATATAAGATGTGATGAGATCTCATTTCTCTCTCACCCTAGCGGGCTTCGAGAGTCCAGATAGCCTGGTTTGTTAATCATCCCTCAATACACACACACACACACACACACACACACACACAGAGCAAAATACTGGGTAATTTTTCTCCAAAGAGACTGAAGAATTCAGGGAAAAAATACTGCGTTACTATATCCATCAATGAAATAGCTCCAATTGACTACTCTGAATTATTGATTGCTCTAGCCTTGACAAGCGTTATCCCTAAACACACATTTTTAGCTACATTCTTACGTGCTAATAGTTCAGAATAACTCAACCAGACACTCTCAGAAAGAAAACAGAAGGGCAAAGTGTGAGAAAACAAAAAGAAGGAACATTCATTAGGTACCACAGGAAGTTAAAACCACAAAATCAGATATTTAAAATTCAATACATGTTTTTGAAAGATACCACTTCAAAAGGTTTTTAGAAAATAGGGGGGAAATTATGGAAAAAATATTGCTCAGAAAATCAGGAATCAATATAACTTAAATATACAGCAAATATGACCCCAGAAAGAGGCCATTTAAAGAGTTAAGACATTTTTCTATTTCAATAAATATATAAGAAAAATGTAGAATGCAAGAGCTTAGGTTTCAAACTTGAGAGATCTTATTTTTTTATCAGGAAAATACACAAATATAGAAAGGGGAAATCACAAATATAAAACTCCAGAATGCAAGAGAAAAAGAAAAGATCCTAAAAGTTCAAAAAAAAATACAAAAATAGACATATGACAAAGAGATTCAGTCTGGCATCAAACCTGCCTAGCTACTCTGGAAACCATGACAATGAAGCAAAGCCTTCAAAATCCTCAAGAAAAATGAATCCATGAAGAGGTCGTCCCTCAGGGCTGAGGTGAGAATGTGGACATATACGCAAATGTAGACTCTAAAAAGATTGCATCCCAGGTAACCTTTCCCAAAATGCAATCCGAAGAAATAACCTTGGCTGAGGATGCAGCCCACTTAGTAGGAGACTATGTGCCAAGCACAGACAAAACACTGGGTTCCACCCCAGCAGAGCAAGCCAGATGCGGTGGTGGCTCACCATAATCCCAGCATTCAGGAACAGAAAGACCAAACTTCAGGATCAATCCTCACTACAAACTGAGTTTGATGCCAGCCTGGGCTACAGAACAAAAGAGACAATGGGGGTTGGGGGGGACCAGGAGAGGAGGGAGAAGGAGGAAGGAGGGAGAAGGGAAAGGTAGGAGGGGTGAGGGGTGAAGTAATATGGAGCTTAGAAGCAGATTCTCCAGCCAAATCTAAGCTTCAGAGGACTTCGGTCTCAAGAGAAAACTGAAGCAGAGCCATGCATCTGAGATGTCCCTGCATTCACTACCCACAGAAACTGTAAGAAAAAGCAACAATCGGTCCTTTTGTGGTGCTAAATGCTAGGGTGATCTGTTACACAGCACAAGGAAACCAACTCAAAGGAAATCCAGAACATAAATGAAAGAAACCCAAGATAAAGAAACCCAGGGCACAGCTGTGTGGTCGTCCTAGAACACACAGTCTAGCGAAAAGCAGGAAGCCTCCCCGAAAAGCACAATGGATATATCTTATTTCTTTTTATAGTAGGCAGAAGTTGCATCATTTCACTTCAAAATGAATGTGCGTTTCGTTATATTCGCAAACTATGGTTTCAGACTAAAGTGCTAAAAAATTATGCATGAAGTGAAGCAAAAGGGACAATAAAGTAATTATTAACTCTAAGGGGGAAGTGTGTTCAGGAGAGTAAACAATGCATGCCCAGATCAAGTGTGAAAAATATGTACATCCTTATAGCAACAAAGATAGTAAACACTGACTTACCCTCAAAATTCTGATGTTTGTGCTGTAAATGCTAGGAAATAATCATGCGTGATAAAGCCGGTGAGAAAACAGACAATTAAGAAGAAAACTGAAGTATATTTTTCCTTTCGTATCTTTTTCTTTTCTTCTTCATGGTGTGTGTGTGTGTGTGTGTGTGTGTGCATGCACGTGTGCACACTCATTCCTACATTATAACCCATCACTGATTGTTAATCTTCATTGTCAAGGTGATGGGAGTTAGAATCACCACATACGCCTTGAGCTATATCTGTGAGGGTGTTTGCACAACGGGAAGCCCACCCTGGATATGGGTGGCATCATCCCACTGGAGGGATGAAAGGCTGGATGAACAGAGAACGTGAGCTGAGAGCACGCTTCTTCTCCCTGACTGTGCACAGTAGCCAACTGCATCACACTCTGGTGTTACACCTCCCTACCCGATAGACTGCACCCCTCAAGGTGTAAGACAATAGGGGCCCTTCCTCCTTAAGTTGCTTCTTGTCCGGTATTTGGTCACAGTGATGAGAGATGTAGCTAACACACCTGAGAAACGCTATCCCCCAACGTTCAGGGAGTGTCGTAATTACTCAGTGTATGGCTTGAGAAGAAGCGGTTGGCTCTGCTCCTCCTGGAAACACATAGTAGGACTTAGCGCTGATGAGTAGGAGAAACCTTGTGCTTTTCTCCACAGTCTGTGGGCTCCACATCTTAAATTCTGGCTCCTATATTCAGCCTCTGCCTCCAGCACACTCCAAATTCCTAATGTGCCTTTAATCACCATGCTGATTTGCAAACTTATTTCCAGCCCCTGGAAACAGCAAATACTGATGACAATTAGAGACTACGAGGACAGAGCCCTCACCTGCAGAGGTCTCTACTCTCCCTGAGGCTGAGGTCCAAAGAATGGTGGGAAATGGAAAGGTGTTGGTTATAAAGTGGCTCACCTACCCAGTGATGTCCTTCAGCTCTCAGAGTCCCTTTCAGAGCCAGCACAGATGGGTGATTTAGACATCTCAGGACAATAACTAAGATGAATGACCATTTCCTATGGGGCTCCAGCATGTTTTCAAAGCCAAGAAACCACAGCCATCCTGGCCTTTCACAGAACATCTCTACCAGACTTGAGTTTAATACTTCAACAGCCAAGCAGGTACCCCCAAGGCTGCCTGTCAGAATATAGATGGCTGGCAAAAAGACAAGCCACTCTAGATCAAAGGATGAAGATATGTTATTCCCTCATCTCTTTGAAACTGTCCCAAGACCCAAGACAGATGTTTGACTCTTTCACATCTAAAGCCAATTAACCAAATAGAGTTGGTTGAGTTTGAAAGTTGGAAGAGAGATGACAATTTTTGAGGGTTCTGCCCTAGAACTCCCCATTGTTTTGACATCAGTTAGCTAGCGGGGTGGCTAACAACACAACCCCAGTTGTAAAAGGCCTTTCCGACTGAGAGTAAAAAAGCCCATTTTAAAGCAATTTCACTTCATGTGGGTCAGGGTGACATTGAAAACTCGTTTCTTTTTCTCTTTCTTTTCTTTGATGGGGGCTTTGCACTGCTTTCTTTATCTGAAAGTCTGCTTTGGTGGTAGTAAAACCCAGAGTCTAAGTTAGAACAGGTCTATCGATGTCCATCAGGAATGATTAGCAGTTATGCCTGGGGAAAATGTAGAAAAATGAAAGCGGTGAACAGGGTGCACCAGGGCCTCAGCCTTGCCCATGCCAAAGAACTGTCTGGCTCAATCTCCGTTGAAGATGTTTGTGTATATGAAAATGACCAAATAAAAACCACAAATGGTTAACTCCCACCTTGTTTGTGTATTGTTTTGTAACAAAGTCCCTGTGATCTCAACCGTCAGCTTGATCAGACCTAGAAGAAGCACAGAAATAAGACCCTGGGCACGTGTGCATGAGTGAATATCTAGAGTAGGTTAACTGAGGTGAGAAGAGCCACCAGGGTGCAGGTGGCGCTGCACCATGGGATGGGTTCCTGACTTGGATACAAAGGAGAACACAGTAAGCTGCACCAACAATAATCTTTCTCCACTGCGTCCTGATTGCAAAAACATGACCAACCATCTACCTGTTCCTTCCACTGAGACTTCCCTGCCACGATGGCCTGTGTCCCTTTGACCCATAAACCTAAATAAAGTCTCTTTTCCTCAACTTGCTTTTGTTGAGCATTTGTGACCAAAGGAAAAAAATGGCTAACACAGTCTCCTATGATCCAAGCTGCTCTGGAACTCTGCTGTTCAGCCTAGCCAAGGACGGCCTTGAACTCCTGACCCTCCTGCCTCTACTTCCATGCATCACCACACCTGGCAATTCATATCTTAAACTTAAATTCATTCTTCACTCAGGCCTTGTGGACAGTCTCCTGTCATATGTGCATACTCAGAAACATCAAAGGAACGGTTACCATGAAGTTTTCACATATGTGAAGTTTCCAGAGCTGTGGAGTGAATAAATAAGTTAATCTACGCAATAAGTTAAAGATTTATATATTCACATAGGAAAAAATTGGGGGAAAAAAAAGCATGCTTTTACCTCCAGAACAGAGCAACATTTGTGCTGAACAATGTTTACTGAAGAAGTATGTTCTAGGAATTATCCTAAGCTCTAGGGAACATAGCAGCCCTCTGAGTATCTGCTGATGCTAAATTTAAAAAAATCCCAAAATTTAGTGGCTCAAAAAATAACAGTCAAGATATATAGATGTAACTCGGTGTCTCGGGTCCTATTCTTAACGCTGTGAATAGGGGGAAATAGGGAGAAAAGATTCTAAGGCAGTGGGGGCGGAAATTTTGATTATTATGCCTCGTGGTTCTACAATCTGATTTCTAGGGTTACATGAACTCCAGAGTATCTGACATGGCTCCAACCAGACAGCAACAGCAGTCTGCAGTCATCCCAAAGGCTTCCTCACACATTTGACAGGTGATGCTAGCTGTCCTTGAAGACCTCAGCTGCAGTAGCTAAATGGCCTCCTAGGGTAGCCTGGGTTTTTTTTTTTTTCACAGCATACCAGCTGGGTTCCAAGACGGATGGTGTCAAGAGGACTATTTGTAAGCCACATAGCCTTTTAGGACTTATCCTTCCAAATCTCTTTGTAATAGTCACTAACCTGCCAGGATGAGGACCAAGGAGGGGGGTGACAAGGCACACTCCACCTTTGATAAGAAGAATGTCAATGTCACATTCTAACAAGACAAGGTAAAGTGTGACTGACACCTTACAGTGAGAACTTAGAGAACTCCAACTAAAGTGGGCTTGGTGGCACACACCTGTGGTCCCAGCATGCAGGAGGCTGAAGGAGAAACTGCTGAATCTGAGGACAACCAGTTATAGTCTCAAATTATCAAAGAAAAAAGAAAATGGGTGGGGGGAGAAAATTCAACCTGTCATGACAAGTTAGCAAAAAGCAGGAGGTTTTTTTCCCTCATATATATTCTTGGGGCAAGGGGAACCTGACAAGAAACAAATCAAGAGAGAGAGGTACGGGAAACGCCCAGTGATGATAGCATATATGAAGAACTCTATAAGGGAGCGGAGGCATGTAGAGGAAGCCGTAAATACAGTCTTTTATACATCTATCGTGGCTGTGGAGGATTTCTTTGATTAGGAACCATTTGAGCAGAGTTTGTGAAGGAACTGAGCCCTGTTGATAATTAGGGGACAACATCACAGCAGAAAAAACAGCAGGCAAAGAGGTCATGAGGGCAGAGCCCTGCATGTGGTCAGAGAATGATTAGGAAGCCTGTGTGGTGGCACAGAAACAAAGATTCCTTTGAGAGGGAGGGGAAGCTATGATCGGGATGTAAAGTAAATTAAAAAATAAAATCAAATAGAATAGAATTAAAAAGGAGGCACAAAGATAAGGGGCCAACATCTTGAGACTTTGACCACAGCCCTTAGTTTATCATTATATCTTGTTTTTGACTAAGGAAGCAACATAAATTTTGCTATAAGTAAGATTGGATACCACCAGATGGACTTTAGTAGAACAATAGCAAATTTAATTTGTATTTTAATAACACAAGGCCAGCTTGACTTCTAGGTAAGATGACAAGCTTGAGGCTATTTCTGTGTGACCCAGTCAAACACAGTGTCAACTAGCCTGTTCCCTGGCCTTTCCCAAAAGGTAAGGCAGATGAAAGGCAGGCAGGCTTATCTTCAGGACAAGCCCTCAGACATCACAAACCCCAAACACAGTTTCAGGGATTCTGAGACAAGCATTCCCCCGAAAGGCAACCTTGGCAAGCCACATGACACAGAGGACAACAACCTGGAGTCATCCTTAGAGCAGCCTGTTATTAAAAGCTGGGCTGCCCCAAGGGCCTGAAATGATGGAACATCC
This sequence comes from Grammomys surdaster, assembly GCF_004785775.1. NCBI lineage: Eukaryota > Metazoa > Chordata > Mammalia > Rodentia > Muridae > Grammomys > Grammomys surdaster. Next base: position 1,509,931 of record NW_021604597.1, read on the forward strand.
ATGGGTCGGGGATCCTCAGTTCAGCCTGCCAGAGCCCCTGGGTAAGGGCAATCCCAGAGAGACAAGTGTGGAGAACAGCAGGCCTGGTGCTGACAAGCCAAGGATGTGGAGGAGATGGTAGGAGACTGGGATAAACTCATAAGTGCATAAGCAGAGAGAATCCTTCCCTATATACTCAAGAGTGGAATAGCTGGATATTATAGTAATTCTATTTTCAGTTTTCTGAGGAAGCCTCCATAACGATTTTTACAGTAGTTCTACAAAGTCATATTCCCATCAGAGCTAAATAAGGGTTTCCCCTCCCCACATCCTCTAAATTAAGTCAATTTACCAGAAAACTTTCAGTAATATGATAAATGCCATCTCATTTAATATATATATACATACACACACACTATATATATATGTATATACATATATATATATATATATATATATATATATATGTATTGCTTGAAGTTTTTTGTTAGAGCAATAATACCAAAAATTGGGAGGCGGGTTGAATAAAAATGGCCCCCATAGGGCCATAGGGGGTGGCACTATTAGGAAGTGTAGGCTTACTGGAGTAGGTGTGACTTTGGTGGAGGAAATGTGTCATGAGGTATCAAAAGCTCAATCTTGACCAGTGTCTCACTGTCACTTCCTGCTGCCTGCTGATCCAAATCTCAGCTGCCTCTCCAGCACGATGGCTGCCTGACTGCCACCATGCTTCCCACCATGACGACAATGGGACTAAACTCTGAACTATAAGCCAGCCCCAATTAAATGGTTTTCTTTATAAGAAGAGTTACAGTGGTCATGGTGTCTCTTCACCCAACAAACCCAATAAAACCCAAACTAAGACAAAGGAATGTACATTTTTAAAAAAGAAGAAGAAATGAAAGTATCTGAGCCAGTGAGATGGTGAGATAACCCAGTAGGTAAAGGTGCTTTACACGCATGCCTGGTGACTTGACCCAATCCTAGAGCCCATATACACAAGCCCTGACATGTGAACTGCATATACACAATACTAAGAAGCTAAAATTAGGAAATAATTCATTTTTTTAAAAAAAGAGAGAATGAATTATTTTGATTTTTAGATGGCATAACCCTATACTTAAAAGACCTCAAAGACACCACCAAAAATACTCTTAGACCTGACACTTTCAGCTAAATTCAGAATGCAAAATCAACACATAAAATCCACAGTTTTCTTTATGCCAATAATGAATGTACAGAGAAAGAAACCGGGGAAAACGCCCTTCACAGTTACCTTAAAGAGCTGTAATGACATGGAATAGGCCAATCGTGGAGGTGTAAGACACTAGAGAAAGAGGTTGAAGAAGACAAAGATGGAAAGACTCCTGTGCTCATGGACTAACAAAATTAATAGCCTAAACATGACTGTGTTATCAAAAGCAACCTATAGACTTAATGCACTCCCCATCAAAATCCCAGTGACAATCATCACAGAGCTAGAAAAAAAAAGTGAAACTTCACATGGAAGCACAAAAGACGGCGTCATCCTGAGCAAAAAGAACAAGCCTGAGACATCACAATGGTCAATCTCAAACTGTATCACAGAACCAGAGTAACAAAAATCAGGGTCCTGCACAGAAACAGACATGTAGACCAGCAGAATAGACTATCAAGCTCAGAATTAAATTCTCACGGGTACAACCACCTAAGTTTTATCAAAGTTGTCCAAAGCATACTTAGGAGAAGAGTCAGCCATTTTAACAAAGACACTGGGAAAACTGGACTTCCACGTGTGACAAGTGAGAGTGGACCCGTAAGTCTCGGCCTACACAAAAGCCAACTCAAAATGGATAAAAGGTCCTAATATGGTGCTTAAAACTCCTGGAGGAAAATGAAAGGGAAACTTCCAAGAGAAAGGGGTTCTGAAAGGAACTATACTGTACAGGAAATAGACCCAAGAGTTGACAAATGGACTAGAATGAGTAAAAAGGTCTCTGCAGGCTGGGCGTGGTGGAAGCCTTTAATTCCAGCACTTGGAAGGCAGAGACTGGAGGATCTGTCTCTACAAGGTGGAGCTTAGTCTAGTCTACTAAGCTCCAGGACAGCCAGGTCCATAGAAAGAGATTCTGGTTTTTTTGTCTTTTGTTCTGTTCTGTTCTGTTCTGTTCTGTTCTGTTCTGTTCTGTTCTGTT
>NW_021604597.1:1512093-1519720 GCF_004785775.1 Grammomys surdaster
TTCTGTTCTGTTCTGTTCTGTTCTGTTCTGTTCTGTTCTGTTCTGTTTTTTAAAGCAGCCAGGATTACACAGAGAAACCCTGCCTCAGAAAAAAACAAACAAACAAAAAATTTCTGCATAACTAAGGACTCAATCACCAGACTGAAGAGATGGGCTACAGAATGGGAGGAAAAACCCTTGCCAACTACATATCCAATAGGGGACTTAAGGTAGAAAACATAAAAACTTGGAAAAGCTAAACACTATTCAATGACAAACCATCCATTCAGTATGTGAACTAACTGCATAGAGAATTCTCAAAGAAATACAAGAGTGAGAAGATCTGTATGGAATGTCTCTGGGCTGTATATCACCAGCAGATTACAGTTGATCTTGCTTGTCAACTTGGTGGATTTACAACCATCTTTGAGACTAACCTCTCTGGGTGTGTCTGTGAGGAAGTTTCCAAAAAAATTTAACTGAGATAGGAAGACCCACCCTGGATATGGGCAGCACTGTTCAATGTGCTGAGGTCTGAGATCGAAGAAGGAGACAGGAAACAGCAAGCCCAAATTCATTTCTCGTAGCTTCCTGTCTAGGATGCAATGTGACAGCAACCTCACAGTCCAGCTGCCACACGCTCCCCCATGAACCCCTGTGCCCTCAGATCAGAGGCAACACTCTTCCTCCACATCTGCTCCCACCAGGCATTTTGTCACAGCAATGGGGAACGTCACTAACACATACCATTGCAGATTGTCTCGGAAACACTTCTGAACACTTCTTTCTTCGATAGCTTCTATGGCATAATCTGATCCATATTCCAAAAGTGAAAGGCAGAGTCAAGGCACTTAGTATATTGAGGGGGGGTACCATTTGGTTCAAATTCTAGGCAATTACGAGTGAATTTCCCTTTCCCTGTACCGTGACAGATAACAGGAGTAGCTGGGCTGAAACTCATGGGTAAGAAGTATGCCGTCACTCCTGTGAGGTAAAGACTATAAGGAGGTCAGAGCTCTTTATTCTGGTGAGTTTTTCTCCTATTGTCTCACTGACTACACAGCCAGGACAGGAAGCTTCTCATAGAATGTGAGTTCTTCCCTTGCGACGCTCGCTAAGTGGTGGTGCACATAACCATTTTAATCATGTAAGAAAATCCCATGAGTTCTCTGGCCTGGCCAAATCCACCAAGACTAGTCTTCTGTCTATTCCTTTATCCCATGACTGAAAGTGAAATGAGCCAATTAGAGAACACATAATAAGCCAATTAGTTGTTCCTTACTTTTCTTAATGAGTGTAAAATGTGTGTCTGCTCAAATTACAGCTCGTCTGACAAGATTCTTTGCTCTGTAACTACTACAATGTGGCATTATTTCCTTTTTTTATTTTTATTTCTATGGCATCAATCATAGGAACGTGAGCTCCTATAAGCTTCTGCAGGAACTGTGCTGCTTCTTAAAAATAATTATTCACCCCTGAAACCCACCTCCTGACCGTCTTTGCCCTTTTTCTGTTGCTGCAATAACACACTGTTATGAAAGCCACTTTAGGGGAGAAGAGGTCCTAGTTCACGATTCAGGTCCAGTCCACCAGAGTGCAGAAGTCAAGGTGGCAGGAGCTTAGAGCAGCTGGTCAGTTGCATCCACAGTCAGGAAACAGAGCGGGATGACAGAATGCTCAGTCCACTTTCTCCATTGTATATAATTCAGGCTCCCTGCCCAGGGAATAGTCCCACTCACAAATAAGATGGGCCTTTCCACATCCACTAGAGTAATCGATATAACCCCCCACCCTCATGCCCAGAGTTAACCTTAATCTAGACAATCTCTCACGGGTACACTCAGAGGCTCTCTCTCCCAGGTAACCCTAGATTCTTAACACTCTGACAATTAACTCAAACAGCCACAAAGACCATCCATCTGAATTGCTACAGCCTTTCTGAATAGTCTGAGTAGACATCCTGAAGATGAAATACTTCTCAGGTGCATCAACTGAAACCTCACATGGAAGAGCTTTAGAAAACACATTTCCAGGGTTTATAATATTATATCGATGCCATGGGAGATTGACCCATATGTTGTCATTGGATTCTTTTTATCATGGTCTATCTAGAAAGGCCAAGTGTAAAAAGTGAGCACTTTCTGTGGAAAAACCATGAAAAGACTGTGGAAAGCCATAGTTAATGTGGGAAGGGGAACCCTTGAGTTACTGTAAGACAACCAGCTGTGTATCCAAAAGAAACAAGAAGGAGAAAAAAAGAACAGAGTCAGAAAATTTCATAACTTTGTCAACATTTATTTTCACCAAACAACTCATTAAATCACTATAAAAGTCAATGCATATGGTCGGATATGACGGTTTAAATTCCAGAAAGACTTATAAGTCAAGTTAAACTCATAATACATAATGTAGTCAGGATGTCTCATCCATGAATTATAACATTTTTATTACTTCCCAACTGCAAATTACCAACTTGTTCCCTGTCCTGCCAATCTCCTGATTAAATGGGGAACTTTTAGGCACCATGAAAATATATTATGGTAAAAGATGACTCCATCGTTTTTCTCGGTTATTTCTCCTTCCTTATTTAAAGCTTTGTCACTAGAGCAGCTGGCCCAAACTGAACTGTGGGTTTAGCAAAGTGATGGCAGAACAGATGAAGTAAGGGGAAAAAAATGGGTCCAAAACGGGCCCATGTTTATTATATCGTTCACCAATATTTGTGTATCTTCAATATCTTGGCATCCGTTTCAACCTCCTTACTTCTGTCTGTTCTAAGTTATTCTGACTTTACAGGTCTTATTCCCATGGGCCCAACTTACAGCTATTTTATTTTGTGTCTTACACTGATAATGGGGCAATAACTTGTACCCATCAAGTCGCCCCATAAAATAGTTTAATGTCTTGAAACAGTGCCAATATGTCGGCTAAAGAGAGTGAATCAAGTACACATTATTCCACACGTACCATGAGCCACACTGCCTCGGGTCCTTCAAGAACTTACTAAATCATCCGTGCCCTTTAGGAACTTGAATTCTAAATCTAATACATATGTTAATATTTCAAAAACATAAACAGCCAGTACATAAATATTGATGAGGTTCAATAATTTTCCTTTTGTTCATTTTTTTCCAATGTGGTGTACTTTATTCTAGAACAAACTAATACTTGGTCATTATAGGAAAAAGAATTGAAAATAAAAACACTCTAAAAGGAAGCCTAATCACCTCCAATTCCAACATATAAACATACAAAATAGAAACATTATTTTTAGTTTTCATGAGTAATTATTATTTGCCACCCCTATTCTTGGTAAATAAGAAAAAGTTACTGCATTAGTAACAGAAGAAAATGTCATCTTTATCTAGAAATGCAACTAAATAGAAATGTTTGATAATAAATTTAGAGCCAGATACCATCAAAGACAGAGCTGGAGGTCTGTGACTCAGAAAGCCGCGGGAATCATCATCTGGGTGTGGAGTTCATGAGAGACGGGTAAACAAGAATAGCAGAAGCCTAGTGCTTACATAGACGGGAGGACCAGGAACTCGTAAGGCAAACATGTCCGACGTAGAGACAAGACTAACAGACGTTCGGTAAAAGTAATGAACCCTATTGATCTCCAGGCCAGCCTACTGCTGACCCCCAAATCTTTAGTATATCATTGTACAGGACACAGTGTTATAAATAACTGAGACTTCAAGAGGAGACACTGAGTAATCACAGATGTAGCAGGAAAGCATACTGAAGGGAAAGAGGTTGCATCTTAAAGGGGAAAATACAGTCTGAAAATCAAAATAAGAGTCACACTAGGAGCTCAGTCAGCACCCAGTACCAAAACGTGCTACTTCCCTGGATGTCCAGGAATGACAGAAGAAATGCTGACCTTTGCACAGAAATGAGGGTGTACAGGAAATTTTACTTACATACCAAAGACAAATGACCTCAAGCAAGCTGGAAATTTCACATCTAGCATATAGGCTGTATCTCTACAAAATACTCAAACATACACACACACATACACACTCACATACACACACACATGCACACATGGACATGCACACAAAGACAGGAGTGCAAAGGCTATGAGAATGTTCTAAAAAGACTATTCATTCAGTCTGTGAGATGAAACTGCCTTATTTGCCAAGCTGTCCCAAGGACAGCTTACTTAGCTTTTATGCAGTACCAGGGATAGAATGAGGAGATTTGGAACCAGCTGCTTCCAAGTTTCCTATCTGACTCCATGATCAGCTTCTGGAGCACCTCATCTATTTACCCCTCCAGCCACCCACAGCTAGCTCTTTAGAGAATCTGTGGTACGGGTAACACACTCTTGAGGGAAGAGTTCAGAAGTCCAGGAGAGAATAGAGTTGACTCAATATCATTTCATTCACATCATTACCAGGTGTGGAACCCTAACTTATAGCCAAAGTGACCTCAATAACACGGCCTCCAACCCACAAGCAAAAATCACAGCAGTGACATCAACTACACTTCATAGTTCAGGAGAGGAGAGATTTCCAGGAGAATACTGGGTGACCAATCAGGGACAGGGAGGAAGAAAGAAAAGAAGGGAAAAGGAGAGACAAGACAGGGAGGGAATCTGTTGCAAGAAGAAAAGCAAAGACAAAGAAGAAAGAAACCCAATCAAACAGCATGCCCTGGTTCCTGATAGAGACCTAGAGCAGAATCATAGTGCAGACCTCATTTACTAGGGAACAGTATGGCACCTTGGAGAGGGGCTGCTGTGGGAAGCCAGAGATGAAATGATAGAAAAATCAGCTTTTGTCTATCTGAGGGACGGAATGGTGTGAGCACTTTTACTACACTGTGGAGAACCTAGAGGTTTCCACACTAAGCCAGGCTCAAGGTGGTCAAGGAGGGCCCACCTCCACATCCTAAGACGAAAGGACTGGGGAAAATGCCAAGGGGACTCTAGGGAATGTTGCTTCACTGTAAAGTGCTTGTCTGGCTTGCACGAGTAGGCTCAGCAGCACCGTCATCCGTGTGGCACTGAATATATTTAATAGACACCCGAGAGCCATGACCTGAAGGAACAGGAACTTAGTAAGTGACTATCCCTATTTTATTGTCTAAAATTCCAGGGATTAATGAGACTAATAAGTCCCTTGGTGGAAGCTAGGGGAGCCAAAGGACGTGTACGGAGTAAAGTGAGAGAAATAGCTTACAAAGTAAACAAGGAAACCAAGGATTGGTTTCCCATTGCTCAGGAAGACTTGCCACATTCCTGGTGTCTTGAAACAACACAGTCATTCCCCTACACATTTGCAAGTGGGGATGTGTTCCTTCCAGAAGCTCAGGGAGAATCACTGGCTTTTCCTATAACCACAATGAGGCAAAGACCCCTGAGATCAGTTAGGACTGAGCTGGGATGATCCTGACAGAAACGTGAAAAATAATGATTGCACAATGAAGGGCTATGTTTTACTCAGACCTTACTCATGGGTAGGAGGTGCAGATCTGCCACAGAGCCTCAGCTGGTACCCAGCCTCTGTATCTTTTGGAGCTCACCATCTTTAGCACATACTCGTCTTTCTTCACACTTTTAGCCCCATGATCACTACCAGATGGACACTGCTTTTCTAACCCCACCCCCACCTCCACATCCCAAGAAGAAAGGACTGGGGAAAATGTCAAGGGGGATCTAGGGAATGTTGCTTCATTGTAAAGTGCTTGTCTGGCTTGCACAAGTCTCTGGATTCAATCCCCAACACTCCATAAAAACAGTTTTGTTTTCATATGTGTATAATCCTAGGATTCAGAAGGAGCCAGGATCAGAAGATCAAGGTCATCTTTGCAACAGAGCTGGTTTGAGGCTCTGAAATCATCCTAGATTATGTAAGACTCAAAAGAGGGGGGGGGAGAAAGAGAGAGAGACAGAGAGAGGCAGAGACAGAGAGAGACAGAGAAAGACAGAGAGAGAGGAGAGGAAAGAGAGAGAGAAGTGAGGGGAAGGAGGGAAGAAGAAAGGAAAGCCAGCAGCCTGGTTGGCCACATCTGTCCTCTTTTGGCTTACAAGGAAAGCTTCACTCATCTCCCTCTGTTTACATTGTGGGCCATAACCTTGTCTTGTGGTCATGCTGAGCTGTGGGCTGAAGTGCCTGGGTCTGAGATGGGTCAGCCAGCTGACAGTGTCTGTCCATTCCTGTAAAAGTGTTTCCTCCGTGGCAAGAGAGCAGCTTTCAAGTGAAAGCCATTCACTGCTTCAAATCAAGCAGTGAGAAGGAGGAAAAGAAGAGAGGAAAATATTTCCTGGTACAAAGCACACTTTGCAATATTAGATATCACTTATGACATACCAGAAACTATTTCCTTGTGAAATGAGTATCTATTTTATCCCAGATCCTTAAAGGAGTTTTCACTGCAATCGAATGGATGGAGGTGTCATGTGACTTGTAGCAAAGCTATGATCAGGATAGCTTTTTGGAATATAAGGTCTCTAACTTCTTACAACCTTTTAGGAATGTGTTTCTGGAGTAATCCAGAGGTTCCAACATAAAAATGACAGAAGATACTCAGTTTTGGGAAAAAAAAATCACAAAGATTACCGAAATTTTCCCAGAACTGTGCTAACCACTGAGGATCATCTAATGCAATGTCATTTCTCATTCAAATGGTACGCTTAAGCCACTGTTATTCATAATGAGTAAAGTTCCAGACATAATATCCTTCATAGACCCAAACAGTAGATCCAAGACAAGGATAAAAGAAATCACAGCATCTTCAAGAGTCTACCCATAAGAGGTGATTTGCAAAGATTTCCAAATACTTAGGAAGTACTGAAGGAGAGAGTATGTAGGTATGTTGATGTATGTGTAAGAGGCATAAATCTGGAAAGAGACAGAAAGGCCTGGGAAATATTTTTTATTTATAAAAAAAATAGGCATTTTTATGAATAAAACTCATAAAACACTGCATTCTACCTGTGCAGAAATTATTAAAAACAGCAATTTTTGCTGAGCTAGCGGGAGATTATTCAGGAAACCTCCTGACTCATGAGAACCCAATTGTCAAATTATTTAACTTGTTTATAACTTTACAAAGCAAAAGTTCTCTACAGTCTCTTTTCTGAGGCAGCATGCCCCTAGCTTATGAATCTCAGTCCCTGCTGTGGCTGCAGCCACAGCTCAGTCCTCCCTCATCCAGACACCTTCCTCCTCCCAGGCTGCCTGCAAATCCCAGCTTAGCCATTTCTTTGTCCAAGAACCTGCATTATGACCCTGCAAATCTCACGTGTACTCGCCCAGAATGAATATATTCAAGTGGCTCCCTCCAATAATCCTCTTGTCAAGATCCATATAATTTATGAAAAGGAACTTTTCAAAGCTTTAGATGTAGTCTGTGCCATATTCAATTTAATTCAGTAAATATTTATTGAGTGCCCACCCAGAATTGTGCTATGCCCTGTGTGGGAAATAAAAGAAATATATAGCACAGGCCCTCTGGTCAAAGGGTTTGCAATGTTCTTGGGAATAAAAGTTAGATGCTGATGTAATTACAGGATGCAAAATAGCACAGCAAGATGCAATAGAGTTATGTAACCAGAACCAAAATGTGAGGGAGATTCAACATCCCATTTGGCCAGACCAAGAAGAATAGAGCTACAGGGAATAATTTGTGGAGAAGA
>NW_021604597.1:1520120-1535754 GCF_004785775.1 Grammomys surdaster
CTCTTTGCTTGGTGTTCTGTCACTGTCAATCATTCCAAGCCAGTAGGAAAAGTGGAGACTGTGGGCTCACTCTCTGTTATTTTTCCTCACTGCCTTGACAAAAAGTCCAGCACCTTAAAGAAAAGAAGATTTCCCTCCACTCACACTTTAAGGGTACAGTCCACCATGACAGGGGAGGAATATATATATATGTATATATATACATATACATATGCTGGTGTTGATAGTTTGGGACTGCTATGAAAATGAGAGCTATATATAGGAGTAGTGCAGATCGATAGAAGCCTTTGTTGGTCTCACCTCAACTAGCTTTACTCAACTATCAGCTGAATCTCCACTAGATAGACAAAGCTGAGTTCAGCACTAAAAAAAATGAAGCAAAAAATACCAAACGTTTCCTCTGAAAACATCAGCAGACATGCTTTGAAAGAACCGACAAGCCAGCAAGATGCTCAGGTAAAGGTGCTTGCCGCCCAGCCTCGTTACCTGAGCTTGATCCCCGGAAGTCACTGACGTTGGAAGGAAAGAGAGGACTGCTTCAGGTTGTCCTCCGACTGCCACACAAATGCTATGGCACTCACCCACTAATTCATTAATTTTTAATTTATCAAATAGAGTAATGATTTGGGGTCACAAATACTTAAAATGGAAGCTTGCTCCCACCAATCGCAAGTTGCGATGCTTTCAACATGACTTACTACTCTGCATCTCAGTTTTATCTGGATGATACTGACCTTATGGTCCAGTCTGAAGATTCAATACCAGTATATAGAGAAACCAAACTGGTACCTGGCACATGGAGGCCTTCAATAAGTGTCACTTGAATTATCATGGGAAATGGACATAAACCATAGTCTGGTAACATAGAGCAAATCACTGGGAGTCTGATGAAGTTCTGCACTGTGGCAAATACAGAATAGGATGTGCAAAGTGGGCATGAGTTAGGAGAATATTTGTAAAAGAGAGAACAACATGAAAAGGTACAGAAATATCAAAGGAAGTGGCGTGCTCTGTGACACGCAGGGAATTTGATATTGCTAGACTATAAAGTTCAAGGCAAGAGAGTCCAGGAGATGAAAGTGACTATATTATGAACACCTGGGATGCTGAAGGAAGGTTTTTGGAGAACTCCCATCAGCCAATGGAGTATCACTGATGAACCTTGAGAACAATTCCATATGGTAAGGAGAGGGCAAACATTTAGGAAGCATGGGAAAAACTCAAGGGTTTTGGGGGATCATCATTGGAGACACTTAAAAGTTGGTTGCAACAGAATTCAGCTTTGACTGAAGTTAGAGAGGGTTGACTATTTGTAAAGAATGCCTCTTCTCTTCCTGCAGTGCACTTGCTGAGACCGAGAACATAGATGAGGAACAAATTTGGTGTAAGGATGATGTCTCCTACTTAGCATATGAACTAGCCAGAGATGTCTGTGGCCTGTCCAAATGCAGAAGGAACGTGCAGCACATCAGTGCACTTTCGGAACTGAGAAGTGGACCCAGGAGCCACTGACCTAGATGGATAGAGGTGGCCCACAAAAATGGACCTATCCAGGATAAAGAACAGAATGAGACAACTCCCAAGTCAGACAATTCCTAACTGGGCCAAGAAAATTAAACTCAAATACTTTAAGGCAAAAACACAAACCTCAGATTTAGATATGCCCAAGGTCAAAGGAACACGTTTCCTGGCAAGTCTTTTTCTCTCCACGATAGAAGTTGGACGTGTGTGAAAGAAACGAGAAGGGACCACATAGAGAGCAGATCTTGGATACTGAGGGGCTACATGGAGGATGACAATTATAAACACACTGTCTCTAGGAAAACAGTTCATTTACAAAGTAGATTTGACAGCTCAAGTTGCTTCTTGGCGGAGCAGTTGTGCCCGGCCCCCACGCGACCTGGTGAGCTTCGATTATAGCCTCGAAGCTGGTGCAACCACAGAGACCCCCTAAAAGGGGAGTGATGAATGAGGTCCTGTCAGGCTTCATTCCCTGGGTGGCCTTGAATCTCTGCCGTTATCTGTTACCCTGCCAGTGCTGACAGTGATGAACACGAGGCAGGCAGCTAACGACACCCCGATTCATTACCCAGAAAGAAAGGAGAGCAGAAATAAAGAGAAGGTGACTGCTATGCAGAAGCTTCCCACATCACTGCTGTCTTCCTCCTGCAGGTTTGAGTGGAGAAGAAATGATGGAGCCCTTTTCTCTCCTACAAGGATCCTAATGATATGCAGAACAGAAGGATTCTCAATGAAGCTAGCTGGGAAGGCCAAACATCGGCTTTGGCATGGTAAAGTTCTTCCCAAGGCTTACAAATACAGGGATATATAGCAACTTACTTTTTTTCAACCCACTGTTATTGTAGCAAAACAAAAAATAAAAAGCCCATAAAATCATCAGCCTCAGCCTTCCCAGCCCAAATTGTTATCTATTTTAAGAGAGGGCACTGTCTCTGTGTTAGACTTAAGGCCCCACACTAGCAAATGGTTAAGTATGCTAAGCCATTGCTTTCTATTATAGACATTTTATTGTTAAAGTAGCATTTGGTTCTTTCCTAAAAAGATCAAGATTTTGTTTCAACTCATTTTTTTCTAACCTAGTAAAAAATTAAGACTTTTACTTCATTGTCTTCTTTTTCTTATTAATGAGACCTAAAGACAAGGAGTATGTCCAAGTGCGTCTTGAATTTAATGCCTAAAGAAGACAAGTTTGTTTGTCTAACCCAATCCATCTTAACCCAGGATGTCAATCAGAGGGCTGATTCTGTGAGGCATAAAGAAGTTCTCTCCTCTCAGTCTCTCTCTCTCTCTCTCTCTCTCTCTCTCTCTCTCTCTCTCTTCTCTAAGTCTCTGTGTGTGTGTGTGTGTCTCTGTGTGTGTGCTGTGTGTGTGTCTCTGTGTCTGTGCATCTGTCTGTCTATGTTCTTGTCAATGTGTGTTACTGGGGGTTAAAGGCAGGGTTTTGTACATATAGGCAAATTGTCTATACAGTTAAACAAGGTCTTCAGCCAGGAAACATGATTTGATCTGAAAGTTCCATGATCAAAGGGACTTAAGGAAACCTGTGCTAATCAAGTCTAACAGGTGTCATTTACCCATATTCCTTCTAAATTTTTAACATGCTAGTGTACATTTTTGATGCTCTGAGAGTAAATATAATCCATACTATTTTAAATCTATTTTCTTCTACATATAATACTTTTGTGCAATATACATTTACCCTGATGTCACCAAGAATCATACTTTAGAAATGTGTAGTCTGGACAAATCCCACATCCCCATTCACTCAAGTGGTCACCGAGATCCAGTCTAAGTATTTGGCAAGACCAAGATAGTCTGAGGATAGAATAAATAGTAAAGAAAATGGGGGGCTCTGCTCAGTGGGTGTAGTGCTTGCCTATGATGTAGGAAGACCTGAGTTCAGTTCCCAATACCACATAAAACCAGAAGTGATATGTATGTCTGCCATCCTCCCACTTGAGAGGTAGAACAAGAAGAAAGAAAATAAGTTCAAAGTCACCTCCACTACATGGCTGCTTCAAGGCCAGCCTAGGCAACAAAACAAAGGATGAGACTAAGACAAGAAAAGACTATCATGAGACAACCAAGGAGATAAAACTGCTTGCTTGAAAAAATTGCCATTTGACCTCCACACCTGCTCCTGCTTGTGCACTCGCGCACACACACTGTACACATATACAGACACACAAAGAACAACAATAGTACATAATTCTTCGAAGGGGAGATTTGAGGAAGTGGGTTTAGATATGAACAAGATGCATTATATATACATGTGTGAAAGTTTCCAAGAATAAAGTATTTTTAAAATGTGGTACTGGCTCCCAAAGGATGCAAAGAGCTAGCCCACGGGCCTCCTTACCTATGTTCTGACTTCTACCCCTATTTTCAGTGTTCTTTGCTGAAAAGAAAGCAACAAGAGTTAAAGAAGATACTGAATGAAGAGAGGTGATTTCCTTAGACTTTGGAAACGGGCAATGGTGGTGTCAACATGTGGATTTTATCCTTGCTTTTTGCTGAAGTACAAATTGTTGTTCTAAGAACAGTAGCACACGACATAACTGTTTCTTTGGGAAAGCATTTTCAATTTTCCTTTTACATACATACGAATGGAAGTTGGTCAGAATTTCAGAACACTTAACTATGGGTGTAATTTTCTCAAGTGCCTAATCCAAGAATGAGCACAAAAGGATGGTTCACTTCAGTTCCCTAAGACATGTAGGCACCGTATGCTTTCTGTTATATAGGAGGGGTGCATATCCGCAGCCTTTTTTGGATTAGCTATTAACATCTTCTATTAAAGCAAAACACTAGCTACAGTCAAAATAACCTAGCCAGAAAAAGGTGATCCGAATATCAAGACTGGAGCATGAACAAGAAGAGATGTGAACCACCCAGCTTTGTTTATCAGTGTTTATTGTTTAAGCTGCAAAGCCAGAGAAAATGGAGGACAAATTTAAAAACACACCAAAATTCAAACACTCTTAAATCAAAAGTAGTGTGAGAACAGCAACCCTGTAATGTAGGTGTGAACTTTTTGCCTCTCTTGGCTTATTTTTAATTAATTGATTAATTAATTAATTTACATCCCAAACACTACCACCCCTTGAGGACCACTCACAGAGATCTTCCCCCATCCCCCATCCCCCATCCCCTTCTCCTCTGAAAGGTCCTTGGATATACCGGCTTCCTGGCACATCAAGTCTCTGCCAGAGTAGGCATATCTTCTCCCACTGAGAGGACAGACAAGGCAGCCCTGTTGGGGAATGGATATCACAGTCAGACTACAGCTTTAGGGAAAGACTGCTCCAGTTGTTGGGGGAGGTACACATGGAGACTGAGCTGCATGTCCACTGCATATGTGTCAGGGGTCTTGGTTCAGCCTGTGTGTATTCTTTGGTTGGGGCTCAGTGTCTCAGAGCTCCCAAAGGTCCAGGTTAGTTGATTCTGTTGGTTCTCCTGTGGGGTTCCCATCTCCTTCGGGGCCTTCAATCCTTCCCCCAACTCTTTCATAAGCATCCCAACCTCCTTCCAATGTATGGTTGTGGGTATCTGTGTCTGTTTCAGTCAGCTGCTGGGTAGAGCTTCTCAGAGGACAGTTACGCTAGGCTTCTGTCTGCAGGCATAACAGAGTATCATTAATAGTGTCAGGGATTGGTGTTTGCCCATGGGATGGGTTTATTATTGATTGGTCATTCTTTCAGACTCTGCTCCATCTTTGTCCCTGCATTTCTTTTAGACAGGATAAATTTTGGGTCAAATGTCTTGAGTATGGGTTGATCTCCGTATCCCTCCACTGGGGTCTCACTTGGCTATAGAACCTGGCCTCTTCAGATTCCATGTCCCCACTGTTAGACATCTCACTAAGATCACCCACATTGACTCCTAGGAGCCTCTCCCATCTCAGGTCTTTGGGACTTCCTGAAGAACTTCCCCCACCCCAACCCTGGCAGCAGCAGTGACAGAATTCCATTTATTCTCCTGGCCCCAAGTCTCTCTCCTGTCTTTCTGAATGCCTGAGCCTGACCCCCATTCCCCTCCCCCTCCCCATCCCCTCTCCCACCTACTTCCCTTTCTCCCTCTGCCTCCTATGACTATTTCTCCCTTTTAAGTGTGATTCAAACATCCTCGCTTGGGCCTTTCTTCTTGTTTAACTTCTTTGGGTCTGGAAGATGTATCCTGGGTATTCTGTGCTTTACACTATTATCCACTTATCAGTGAGTACATACCATGCATGTTCTTTTGAGTCTGGGTTACCTTGCTCAGGATGATATTTTCTAGTTCCATCCATTTGCCTGTAAAATTCATGATGTCCTCATCTTTAAGAGCTGAATAGTAGTCCATTGTGTAAATGAACCACATTTTCTGTATCCATTCCTTGGTTGAGGAGCATCTGAGTTATTTACAATTTCTGGATATTATGAATAAAGCTGCTATAAACATAGTAAAGCACATGTCCTTGCGGTATGGTGGAGCACACTCTGGGTATATGCCCAGGTGCTGGTCTAACTGGATGTCTGCATGTAGAAGAATGCAAATAGAGCCATATTTATCACCCTGCACAAAACTCAAGTCCAAGTGGATCAAGGACCTCAACATAAAACTGGATACACTAAATCTAATAGAACAGAAAGCCTTGAATGCATTGGTACAGGAGTCAATTTCCTGAACAGAACACCAATGGCTCAGACTCTAAGATCAACACTTGATAAATGGGACCTCACAAAACTGAAAAGCTTCTGTAAGGCAAAGGACACTGTTAATAGGATACAACAGCAGCCTATGGTTAGGAAAAGATATACACCAGACAGAGGGCTAATATCTAAAATATATAAAGAACTCTAGAAGTTAGACTCCAAAAAAAAAACTAATGATCCAATTTTTAAAATGGCATATAGAGCTAAACAAAGAATTCTCGAGTAGCCAAGAAGCACTTAAAGAAGTTTTCAATGTCCTTAGTCATTAGGGGAATGTAATTCAAAACAGCACAAGGAAATGCAATTCAAAACAACACAAGGAAATGCAATTCAAAACAACCCCGAGATTCCACCTTACACCAATCAGAATGGCTAAGATAAAAAACTCAAGCAACACCATATGCGAGTGAGGATGTGGAGAAAGGGGAAGACTCCTCCACTGCTGGTGAGACTGCAGACTTGTATAACCATTCTGGAAATCAATCTGGCAGTTTCTCAGAAAATTAGAAATAGTTCAACCTGAAGACCCAGCGATACTACTCCTAGCCCTTCATCTTTAAAAAGCAATCAGGATGGAGGTAGGAAGAACCGATCTTCTAATGTAGCATCTGAGCTAGATAAAGCCATCGCTATGAATTAGAAGACCATCATTCATTTTTCTGCTATCTTCTCTGCAGGAAAAGTCAGCCCTGGAAAAAAATCTCACTAGTGTTTTCACTCCGCATGCTCCAGGAAATCAAAAGCCAATCATGGTGTTTCCAAATGAAGTGCAAAGGAACCTCCTTCCATCTTTCCCCCTCATTGCCAATAGCGGATTATTTGGCTCTAGCCTCAAAGAATTTAGTGGAGGGAGGAGAAATTTAATTCTGTGGCTTCTGGCAGGATGAAGTTCACCCTTCCACAGTCTCTATCAAGTTCTTCCTTTCCTATTTCCTGCAATCAACCTGTGTCTTCTACTTTTTCTTCAAAGCCTCATCTCTGGCTAACGAATATGAATGGCTCCATTGCTTTGCCGTCTATTGGAGATAAATAGACCCCATCATTCCTACTCAGGCCCCTGAGAGCTAAGAATGGATGGGCACGAAGGAAGAGCTGGCACCAGGAATTCAAAGAAAGGATTTGTGCGGTTAGTCTTTTATCCAAGTTAATCACTGGGGAATCGTATTTTAAACTCCAAAAGACTTCATGGACATTTCCAGAATTTCTCCAGAGACACAGATCAATCGATCAGAATGATCAAGAAGAGCCAACAGGTTTGTTAAAGGCCACTTGAGTGTTTTACTTGGGTAAGCAAAAGGCAAATGGAATTATCCCAACCTCACGGAAAAGAGGAGAAATCATCTCTCCAGGGAAGCACCTCCAGTTTGCAGCTGGAGATAAAAGAAAGGGTCACGTTTTAATTCCAGTCTCCTGGCCTGGACACAGGAATGTGGACAGTGCTTGTGTGTTACATTACATGGTTTAGTTAATGAACAGCTTCCCCATAGCACTGAGTAATCAATGCCCTGTCCATTCATAGTAATGTACTCTGTGAGGGTGCAGAGCCTGCTAATTTTGCAGACAGCTTCCATCTTCTCGTCCAGCTAAAACTCACTGAAAATGAAGCCAGGCCTGATTGCTCTGAGGGCTTCTTGGGCCCTAGTGATATTTAAGTATTGGTGTGGGAACTCTGAGTCTGCCTTTCATCAGCAAACCAGAGATATCTACCATGTTGTCCTGCATGATGCATAAAATTTCAAAGTCGTTAATGTGAAGCCTACCTTGATTTCAACAAATGAATCACACAAGGTACAATATGAGTAATGAGTGAACTTTTGAGTTCCCAAGAACACTTTCAAAAATGGCTCTTCCACAGAGCATTAATGGCAAGGCAGAGTGCAGGGTTCCTGTTTGAGATGCACCGCCCCTTCAGCAGTCTTGTCTGCTCTGACAGCTTCTTTGGTGCTCGGCTTTTTCACAGAACTATCTTGGGCTTCTTAGGCTCCGTGCGCTCATCTCTTCTTTTCTCACCCTCTTCTGGCTCTCCACTCCATCTCTTCCTCTGTAGCTCTTTGTTCCTCTCAACCGTCCTCCAGGCCCTTTTCTTCTCTGCCTCGGTAGCCACTTAAGCATCCCTGGGTATTTCTATGATAGGGGGCCCCTGAAGCCGCCCAAGCGAAACAGAACAATTCCCCCCACCCCCACCCCAGAAAGTGTACAAATCCGAGCTGGAACAAAGTGGTTCTTTAACTCGCATTCAAAAGAATTTTCCTCAGCCCACGCTGCGTGTGCTGTATTGTTAACTTGTATCAAAGAGGTTCATATCTCAGGAATCACGGGAAACTTTCAAACATGATTGATGGCTAGTCAAAAGAACATCCATGACACGATAAGCCGCGGAGAGGGAATGTGCTGAGCCGGTTCAGGATCGGCCTGGCTGTGCCTTTCAAATTCCTTTCATCGTGATGGTGACCATAAGCTCTGCAGGGTGAGAACAAGCCGGGACTTTTTGTGGAATTTTCTTAACCGCTGATATGTAATCCATACAGCCAGAGGTAGCAGTCAGGGGATAAAAGATTTAAAGAAACAGAGACCAAGGACTGATTTTTTTTTTTAAGCAACTTGGAAAGGAAAAGGAAGAGTGAAAACAGAGAGGTTTATGTTAACCCATTGGGAGGGTTCTGGAAAATTCTTTGATGAAGGATTGAGATAACTTTGAAGCAGAGTTTATTGAAGCAAAATGTGAGTGTTGTGACCAGGAAGTTGGGGTGACTGGGTCACTCATCAGAGTTCTCTAATACTTTCTCAATCTCTGCATGCTACCAAACTGTAAAAACGCTGTACTAGATTTTCCTTCTGAAGAGAAAGCTGTAAAATCAGTAGAAACTCCTGTCTGTACACCTGTGTGTGTACTCATGTGTGTGCATGCATGCTTGCAGGCATATGTACCTGTGTCCATGCCTGTGTGTGCATGCACAAGTATATGAGTACGTATAGCCAAGCTGCCCTTGTGGAGATCAGTGGACAGCTTGCAAAAAACAGTCCTTACCTTCCTGTTGTGTAGATACTTGGGAGAGTGCTCAGGTTATCAGGCTTGGTGGCAAATCCCCACCGTCTGACCCATCCTATTGACCCAACTGATACAAACAGCACAGGTCATAAAAAGACAAGAACCCAGAAAAGGGGGTGGGGGGCATGTGCACATATATGCCCAATGAGAGATGAAAACGGTTGCTAAAATACTCATACCTTATTAAGCCTATCCTTTCTTACCGTGAGTTCAGATTTTAAAGCGCCATTTCAAAAGTTGGAACAAAGCAGATGAGATTTAGGAAAAGACAAAGAAATCTTTGGCAGTTTCCACCCATCGAGAGACTCAAATACAGCACAGGAAGCAATAAGACAGCCTTAGCTAGAGAAGAGGGAACAAAGTCTTAGCCTAGAACTGGATGTCGAAAGCTTCCCTTACACAAAGAAAGTTGACAGTTCAGGTGTCATGAAAAGGACTGAACAAAAAATAGAGTTGAATAAAACAGAGGCTGGAGAAGCAGCTCCGTGGTTAAGAGCACTGGCTGATCTCCCAGAGGACTCAGGATCAATCCCCAGCACCCACATAACCATCTATAACTTCAGTTCCTAGGGATATGATGCCCTTCTCTGGCCTCTGAAGGCACTGAATACACTTGATGCATAGATAGGTAGATAGATAGATAGATAGATAGATAGATAGATAGATAGATGATGGATAGATAGATAGATGGATGATGGATGGATAGATAGATAGATAGATAGATAGACATGGGGTGTGTATATGTGTGTGCGCACATATGCATATACATGTGGGCTAAATAAATAAATAAATTTGAAAATATCAAATAGAAAGCCCATGACTGCCTTCAGGTAGAAGGCAGCAGTTGGCCCCCCACATTCTGACTATGCTTTCATTTTCCACTATCCCTTTATTGTACATAAGGTATGTGCACAAGCAAGAAAATAAAAACAATAAAGTTTTAAAGTTATTTGATGGAGAAAATAAGACTAGCACCAATAAGTGCCATAATGACTGAAGAAAAACATAATGGAGATCAGGGAACCACCAGCATCCACTGTCACTGGGGCCACACTTAAGATGTGTGTATAAGTATTGCCTCTCCATCCATGTCAGCTACGGCCAAAAAGTAATCAGGCTGATTACTTTAACCTGATTGATTAAAAAACAAAAACAAACAAACATAAAAAGTACTGCTCATTTATTTAAACACTGTTGGTCTTCAAAGATAGCCAGCAGCTGCTGTTAGGTTTTGAAGCCTTTGAGGCTAGTGTTTTGCATCCGAAAGTGATACCAAAGGAAGACTCCCCCAATCATCCCGAAGTGGTTCAACGGTGTTATGTGGTATAACAGAAGTTAGCTTTTACTTCCCAGGGAACTTTTGGGAAGGTTGATGTTAATTGCAGAGTGTGGAGTTCAAGAGCAGTAATTCAGAAATCAATCATTCCTCCACAGTGAAGCTGGCCTACTGCTGGTGCAGAGACTGGCCCCTGTTGGGAATTGAAACACTCCCTCCAGAAACAGGAGCGAGATTCTGGAGTAAATGAACGTCACAAGTACAGGACAAGCTAAAAACCTCCAAGGTCTCCGACAGGTGGTGCTGCCTGTGGGAAACTCTCACCAGTCAAGATGCCACCAATGATGGGGAAAGGGGGGTGGCTGCAGGAATGCAACCCAGGCATTTAATGCTTTTAAGCCAGGCAGCTGCCCCTAAATCATATTTATTCATTTTGCACATAGAGGCAGAGACACATCTGCCATGACAACTTCCAAGAGGTGGGTCTCTCCTTCTACCACATGGGTCCTAGGGATCAAACTCAAGTTGTCAGACTTGAGGAGAAGGATGCTTATTTGCTGAGCCATCTCTCACCCCACAGCTGCCTTTAGAAAGTAACTCCTCCCTCACGCTCCTCTGAGCAATTCGAGTGAGCTCACTGCTTCAACAAATTGGACTGTGGTAGATTGCTTAGCTTGATGCAATAGTTAGGTTTGTTCAAATCTAGGGA
Organism: Grammomys surdaster; assembly: GCF_004785775.1. Taxonomy (NCBI): domain Eukaryota; kingdom Metazoa; phylum Chordata; class Mammalia; order Rodentia; family Muridae; genus Grammomys; species Grammomys surdaster. Next base: position 1,531,370 of record NW_021604597.1, read on the forward strand.
GGAAAAGCTTCCAGGACAAATCCCTCACTGCCCCCAGGAAAACAGGCTGAGAAATCTATCAATCTGGTTGCAACTAACCAAGGGAGAATTCTCATTATAAGAAAGGTAAGAGTAGTAGACATTCCAGACCACCAAGGTTTCTGAAAACCGCTTAGCATTGTGCTCTCATTTTCCTGATGGGGACATGTGAGGATAGTGTATGTTCAGATGCTTAGAGAACAGACATTTGCCTTAATACACCACAACCTTTATGCTAATGGCCTAGGTGGCTTCTCGGGGAAATCAATAACGCCAAAGTCACTGTCTCCACAAGAGAGCAACACTAATTTAAGAGAAGACAAAAGAATCTCAGTCTCAAAAGAATAACTGTCTTTCCAAAGGCTATTCAGTCTTCGCTTCTGTAAAGAAGCTGGCCAGGGACAGAACCATAAGCAGGCATCCGGTAAGGAGGAAGTATCTATAACCCTACCTCAACCTCAGTGTCAGGACAAGGAATTCCAAGTTATCCTGTAGAGTCTGGGCCAGATACCTGTGTTTTATTACAGGCCTCTACCGTTTGTTGAAGATCCTCAAAAATGCTCATTCCAGTGACATTTTTTTTTTAAAAAAAAATTGAACTTTGATTAGATTTTCTTTCCTCCTATTTCCCAAAATAGGAAGGAACTTAGCGTAAAATGTTGAATCGCAGCCCCCAGAGGAAACCCATAATTCAAGGTAAGTTGACAGTTAGCAAGGAGATGAGCAGCTGCATGGAGCTTCTTCTAAGGCCCAAATGAGGGAAGTCCTTGAAGCCATTGCAAGAGACAGACTTGGACAACGCCTTTAGAGCAGTGGCGAGTCATCAGACCCTGGGCAGAGCATGAGGCAGCGTGAGGGATGGCTTGGTTCCTCATCAGAGCTGGCTAGCTTCTCGAATATCCTAAGATGATGCTTGCACTTCAGCCTGGTGTGCTAATGCACTACGAGAAGAGAAAGGATGGGGAGGACTGACGTTTGCTAAGCTTCTATCCTGTGCCAAAGACTTTCTGTCACAACAGTCCACTGTGAGAAGAATCATTACCTCCATTTCTACTCATGAATCAACTGGAGACTCAGAACTTAAGTGATTTATCCACAGCCACAGAGCCTCCAAATGCTCAAAGCCTGACTTCCCCGGTGTCTAAAGCTACGCAGCATGCATGTGTTCATGTGTGTGCAGGTGTGTGTAGTGACTAGAGGCCAACCTCTGCCACCATTACTCACGTGCTCAGAAGACACAACCATGTCTTCTGAGGCAGTCTTTCACTGGCCTGGAACTTATGAAGTAAGCTTGACTAACTGGCCAACAAGCTGTGGAAATCCCTCCTCTCTGCCTCCCAGCACTGGCATTACAGGTGGGTACCAACACAGCTTGCTTTAAAAAAAACAAAAAACAAAAAACAAAAAACAAAAAAAAACCAGGGATCAAACTCTGATCCTCATGCTTACTCATGCTTATAAGGCAAGCACTTTACCAGTTGAGCTATGACCCCAGGTCCTGAAAGCTAATGCTTCTAACATCCCTACGGTGAGCATAAGAGATGGCTTCCAAGGTGGCCTATGCTGAGTTTGCATCCATTCCATGTACACCATGAAAATCCAGTTACCATAATCAGAATGAGACTCAAGAGATATGCTGCTGTTACATGAAATACCATGACTTGGTACCAGCATGGAACCATCAAAAATGTTCCTTCCTATCTCCTCCACCCTCTTCCTATCCACCAAGACCACTTACTAACAACTCCACAGCAGTGTTCAAGTGTTTACTCCATACGAAACAGTGCTGGTCCTCAGAGGGGCCACGGGATGTGGCATTTAAACAGATGAAAACAATCGAAGAGTATGAACTTAGTAATGATAGCACAGAGTCTATCTCCGGCCCTTCAAGATCCCTCCGTACTGTTCTGACTCACTCTCCCGGGCCATCCAGTAGAAAGCTATATAGCAGCCATTTTTCAGTGTCAGGCAGTCATTAAATAAAACATAAACACCACACTCCATGGAGCTCAGCCTGGGCTCCAAAGGAAAGCCAATGTGCAAATAGCACTTAAAGGGCTTCGGTCTCAGTTCTGTCTCTCCCATCAGCAGCCCGATTCGGAACCTCATAACTTGTCCTTCCCACAAGTGACACAGCTACAGAACAAGTTGTTTAGAGAAACAGATAACAACCTCCCTGGAAAGAAACAAGGGAGGCATTTCAGAAAATAGGGTCTGTAGTGATGTGGCCATCAGACTCGCGCAGGGCCCCCCTCGATGTGGCCATCAGGCTCAGGGAGGGCCCGAGGGACTTGTCTCCTCTGGCATTGCTCTAATGATGCTGCTCACTGTCTAAGTGATGGACAAAGGCTCTCCGGCACTTCTCAGGTATACGATGCCTGGGATTTTCTCTGCACTTGATTCATGGAGAACTGGAGAGGTGGCAGGGCTAAAGGACTTTCTCCTTGGTTAATAAAAAGAATCTGAGATTGCCGGGAGAGGCTCAGCCTATTACAGAGACTCTGGGCTATAATGAGGCTTGTGAGATTTCTCTGCCTTCAGGCCAGGCCTTTCCTAAGCCACCCTGGTTGAGACTATAACCTATTTTTTAAGGTCCTCTTGGGAAAACTTTTTAACTCTTTTTCCTTCACAGGAATAGAGAGAGGGGGAAGGGCAACCTGTGTGTGCCTCAAATCAGGATTCAACATAATTAACCAAGCAAAGCCACATTCCATGGTGATCACTGATAATGAAAGTACTTTCCTGTTTATTGCCTATTTACAAGATCTGAATTCCGGAACTCCAGCCAAATGATTCCCTTCATCAGGATCATACCGTGCCTCCCTTCTATGTAAGCAATCTCTTGTAGGAAGATGGGGAAGGGTCTCAGTCTTAACACAGTCTGTAGCTAATTCTCTCACTTCCTTCGAGCTGTATAAAAATGTCATTCCTGCGTGAAACTTTCCATTATTATCAATACAATTTTTCATACACATGCTCACACACACATGCCCACATACACACATACATGCTCATACACACAGACACACATACACACACACACACATACACACACACACATGTTTTCTCCCACACTATAACATCCATGAAATAAAATACTGTGATCCTCTCTATTTTGTGTTCCTAACTATTAAGCTGTAACTTGGTAAATATAGGTACTCACTCATGACTGTTGGGAGGACCAAATGAACACCTACCTCCTTGCAAGCCTCCTGTTAGCTAGTGAATGATTGCCGGTCCACAGCAGGAGAAATACTGTTGAATACACAATAGCTAGTCTTGCTTCCAGTATCACTTCCCCATCTCTTTAAAAGTCTAGAATGCGATCCATGGAGCCAGGGTGCTAATCTAAGATATATCTTCTCCCAACCCCAAAAGCAAGACCAAAATGGGGTTTCTGGCTTCCTGACTAGTGCTTCAACCAAACCCCTGCCCTAAAGTATTCATGTTACTGAAAAAGAAAGAAACTGTCTCACTGAGAAAAACATAGTTACTCCAGCCAAACCATGAGCCTAAAAGAAAATTGGGTGTAGTATCAGTGAGCACTGGTTTCATTTATCCAACAAGTATTTACAGGGCACTCATTTTGTGTCTGCTTATGCCATCCACCAGGAAGGCACTGGGAAGCCCACCATGGCCAGACCCAAAGTCAGCCAGCTTCCCCATAATAGTGATAATAACCTTGGAAAGTGGCTGAAATCAGAGGAACTCTGAAGAAGAGTGTGTCCTGCCAGAGGCACCTGCTGAGTCTTGAGGACAATGGGTCAGATGAAGCCTAAGGAGACTAACCTTCACTTTATGGCTTTAATAAGACTGTAACTTACAGCCAGGGCTACACAGAGAAACCCTGTCTCGAAAAAAAAAAAAAAAAAACAAAAAAAAAAAAAAAAGAAAAAGAAAAGGACTGTAACTTCATGGGACTCTCTTCTCTCAACTATAAAATAGGACACTTGAAAATCAACTGATACGTAAAGTTCCTCCCAAATGCCACACTGAATCCAGCTTCATTGGTTTGTCTGTGCTGCCTTTTGATCCATCTACCCCTCGAAGTCCCTGCTGAGCTTCAACTGCCTCCTTAAAAGGATCAGTGGGTGGGGCCTTAAGACTTGGTGAAAGTCCTGTGGGCTCTGCCTTTGCCTGCAGAATTAATGCTGCTATCCAGGAATAAATCCAGCTATCTCCCTCTCCCTCTCCCTCTCCCTCTCCCTCTCTCCCTCCCCCTCCCCCTCCATCCACCTCCCTCTCTCCCTCTCCCTCTTCCTCTCTCCCTCTCCCTCTCCTTCTCTCCCTCTCCCTCTCTCTCCCTCTCTCCCTCTCCTACTTCCCCTCCCTCTCTCCCTCTCCCTCCCCTCCCCCTCTTGCTCTCC
>NW_021604597.1:1540754-1563023 GCF_004785775.1 Grammomys surdaster
TCTTTCCCTCCTCCTCCCCCTCTTTCCTTCCCCCTCCCCCATCTTTCTCCCTCCTCCACTCTTCTTCCATGCCAGCAAGTGTTCTTCCTCTTGCGAGTAAGTAGCATCGAAGGTGCTGTCAGAAGTGGAGCCTTTGCCTTTACAGAACACTAAATCTAGCTCTGCCCCAATCCTGAACCTCCCTTCCAGTCTCCAGAGCCATGAGAAATCAGTATCTGTCCATAAATTACCCTGCATCATGTATTGTTACAGCAGTACAAAATAGACAAAGACCTTGTACACCAGACAGGTGAAATCTGTAGTTTCAAGTCATAAATTGCTGAATACAGGATGTTTGGCCCATTCATCTGACTGCTAATGTTGTACGTGGTGCAGAGTGGTCATCAGTAAGCCCTCAGGGGAGTCATTTAAATTGATTGGTGTTCTCTTCCACATATGAGAGATTTCCCTCGCATTGTCCAAACTCAACCTCAAGAGGTCCATTACAGCTGTGCTTAGTATCAGGTACAAGGTAATCTTGAAATAAGTTGTGAGTTGTCACAAGCTTTGTAACTCACCATCGCCATCATAGTTGCTTTGCATTGGAAACAATGTCCACAGTTAACATATTGAAAACAACATGCTTAGTCATAGCAGATTTGGAACCAGGACAGATTTCAAGACATCTTACCGCCCCGCTCCCATGCTTTCAAATCATTACTACCATGTCAGCCAGAAACTTGCTCGTTCTCATCACCTACCAAGGCGTCAGAAGTTAACGGTGTAGCACGATGACAGTGAAGGGAGACGGGAACCGCCACTGTGCTGCTATAGAACACTGTGCAAAGCCACTATCTGCAAGCTGAACGGTGTCCTCACTAAGAGTGGAACCTCAGCTGGCCTAGTGGCACAGGCCTGCAATCCTAGCTCCTCAGGAAGCTGAGGCAGCAGGACCAAGGCCTGTCTGGGCTAGAGAGTAAGGAGAAGGCCAGCCTGGACAACTCATTGACACCCAGTCTCAAAATAGAAATGTTAAAACCGCTGGGGATATAAGAAACTCAATGGTGGAACATTTCCTTAACATGCTAGAGGTGCTGGCTTCTATACCCAAAGGTTCAAAAGAACACACACACACACACACAAAGATTCAAAGAACCACATCTGTCTGCACCTTTCTACCCTCCAGAACAGTGAGAGATAAATAGCTACATCTTCTGGTTCTGAATCTTAGCTACAACCGTCTAGCCTGACCCAAATACCACTGAGTTGAATGTTTTTAAGTAGGTAAAGTGTATAGCATGTAATTTATACCCTGATAAAGCTGTAATTACAATGCATAATAATAATAATTAACAATAATAAATAGCAATCACGTTTACTGTGGGCATGAGACCAGGGAAGGGGGTTTGGCTTATCCCTGTGACACAATATTACAGCACTATTGCCTTGTCAATCCCAGACTCTTTATCATGGCAATTTCATTTTCAAGGAAATAGACAAAAATTTTGAAGGAAAAAAAAAAAAAAATATATGGGGGGAAAAATATATATATATATATATATATATCCTGTATGATAGCAGTCATGTAACTATGTTTACATTCTCCTCAGAAAAGACATTTTCAATTCTACTCTATATCCAATAAAGTTGTATGATCTTGGGATCATGAGGAAGCTGTCAAAATGAGAGTTTGTCATCACATGATGGGTAGCTTTAGTTATCCTGTGTGACAACTCTAGAGGTGTCCCTGGGGGTCAGTACACCTCAGGGCTCTCCTAGTCTCCCTAGAGTTCCTACTCCATCTCCACCCCAAGGAGTTGTTGCTTAAGACCTCCAATTGCCTCCCAGTTTGATATTATCTTACTCTGAACATCCCACTAAAGTAAGAATTACCCAAAGATCGCCTTGGAAGTAGGCAATAGTAGTGCAAAAAGGAGGTGTGGCCAGGTGTATGTGAAGAGGGAAAGTCGCAGACAGATGAACAGACATACTGTTGATCCCATTCTGAGGCCCTTGTCTCTCTGGCACTGGACATATCTTGGTGAGCATGCTCTCTCATATTTCTCCTAACAACTGCTCTTAGAGTATTAGTGATAGATGAGAAAGCCGTTCAATCAAGATTGTCATGTGTCTAACAAGATGGAGTTGGATAACAAAGAAAGGGAACTTACTTAACTGCTAACTATAACACATTCAGGCATCCAGTCGCTGCACCTTCTTTGTTAGAATGGAGTGCACATACAGAGGGGTTCTCTGTGATTCTCCATCAGGACCACTTAGTGACTGTTGGGTGTCAGCTCTATACAGATCTGATCAAATTAACATCAGGTATTAGCACCAGCTCACTGCAACCAGAGGACAAAAAAAAGAGAGGACTCTAGTTTTCTACAATTAGAAAAGCAAATGAAGGAAAAAAAACATAATTTGATTTCCTGAAAACTCTTAAACTCCTCATCAGCAAAAGACAAGATAAATCTGACTTGAAAAGCAAACTGGAAAGCTGATTGGGTAGCACACGACTTTAATCTCAGTGATCAATCTCAAAGGTAGAGAGAGCACTGAATTCAAGTCCAGCCCAGCCTGGTCTATCTAGTGAACTCAACCAGGCTACACAGTAAAACTCTGCCAAGAAAAACAGGGGGGGTGGGGAATGGACTGCAAAAAAAAAAGTTTATATCAAAAAAAAATTTTATATCTTTTAAATTAAAGTGAAAATGGACTATCCAACAAGAAAATACACCAAGGGCTGGGCATGGTGCCTCACTCCATTCTAGCAATCAGGAAGGTACAAGTTCAAGGCCACCTGGTATACCTAATGAGTTCCAGGATAGAATTACATAGTGACTTTGTCTCAAAAAGCAAAACTAAGACAGTGATGCAGTTCATTGAAGAAGAAATATAAATAGTCAAAATCAAATCAAAAATATCTGAATATAAGATGGCCCATAGAAATAATCAGAGAAACACAAATTAAATCACTAGTTGTTTTTTAGCAGACAGAAAATTGACATTTGAAAATGCCATGAATCAAGGTTTTAGAGAGCGAGCCATAAGTGAGGGCCAGAAGAATTACAGCATTCATTTCTCACCACCTGTTCAAGTAAACGCTGCTCAGATCTGGCCCAGACTTTCCATACCTCTAATATCTACTCATGTAGAAAAACTGCAGCATACTTGAGTCTTTGCTGAAATATTATATAAAATGGGGGATTATTAAATACAACATTGCCTACTCTAGGGGAATACTATATAGTAAATAAAGGTAATGAGTGCACACTGTATATTGTATGATTTTGCTTTAAATTAATTTAAATTTAATATGACTAAGCACAATATAATGCTTTTTGTGTTACTAAACAATAGCATACATTTGACAAAATGAATATATATAAATTCAATCATTTGGAATAAATATAAAAAGCTAAGAGTATGAATATCATTGAAAACTGAGGCATGGAAAGAGCAAATTTTAGTTAGAAAACCAGATATGATGACTCAGATCTACAATTCCAAACTTAGGAAGCTGAGGCAGAATTACCAGTTCAAGACCAGTCCATGATCCTTAATGAGACTGTCCCAAACCCAAAAGAGATAAAGGTGGAATTGAAGAAGAGTTGAGCTCTTCCTGAAATACAAAATACTTTTAAATTTTTTAAAGTATATAAATTTTAATTATGTTTAATGAATAGATGATGACTATAGCTAATGACAATATCATACTCTTGGAGAATGTCGGGAGCAGGTGTTATGTGTCCTCACCACAGAGTTGGTGTCCACACAACACAACACACACAGCCACTCCACAAGACATACATGTTTCAAAACGTCATGTTCTGCAAGATGAATGCATACATGTAATTTTCAAAGTCCATTTTTAAAATTTTAAAAAAAATAACTTAAATGTTTTAAACAGAATATATGTTTAGCAAAAATCTGGCTAAAAACATGTCTTCCCAAATGTTCAAGTTGACTAGGTACATAGTTCAGTGATAGAGGCCTTGCTTATCATGCACAAGGGCCTAGGTTCAATTTCCAGCACCAGCGTTTGGGGGATACTTAAGAGGTTTTCGTGAGTGGTGGGTAGTATATATATTTGGAGTTATTTTTGTATATACATGTTTGTAGATACAAGTGTGCTTTCCAAATTATTGAATAATAATAATAGCAAAAGTGACTATTATAGCTTCGTATTCAGTCATAGGCAAGAGGTGAGCCCAACTTAAGGATGTCTGACTTCAGAGAGGCAAGAGTACCCCAGGCATAAAAAGCATTTTCTATATTCCAAGTGCCAACCCACTAACTAACCCACTAATAGATGAAACGTTACTTTAAAACTCTTTGTTAAGCTGTAGGCTCACCTTGGAAATCAGAGAAAGCAGACCTTTGAAGAAATGAGCAGAGCCAGGAGGTTTTTGTGATTAAATATTACCACATAATTTGTCTTAAATGCGTTTCCTTTTTAAAATGTCAAGATAATTATATGTTAAATATTATCTTAATAAGCCCTAGAAATTCAGGTTTTAATTATACAAACTTAGGAAACATGAGCTCCTAGCCACACACCTCTTGCCTCTGGCACCATGGAATTGTGGGGGTTTCACCAGATCCTTCATTACCTGGTTACAGGCTCGTGGGCAGCGTGACATTTGCTTGGAAATGATATAGGATAATCTCATGATAAGTAACTGCGCTTTCTCCATTGTGCTTCTCCTGTAAGGCTATAAATAAGTGGAACTGTGCCCGCTTGATTTATGTTTATAACTATTATGATGATGATTTATTTCGGGTTGAGTGCTGACAGTGTACTGAGTGCTACACCAGCCTCATAAGAAGAAATGGCTATGCCCCGGAGGCTAACATACCAAGACAAACACTTCAGCCATAAAACACACCAGCTAAGGGATGCTTACTCTCAACAGAGCAATGCTTCTCCGGGTTTATATGTAGGTGGAGAAAATCTCCTCATTCTCAGGGAAGGAGGTTAATGGTCTTTGAAAGTCTTTGAGTCCAGTTCCAATAAAGATTTTAGATAAGGGTAGAGAAACCCAAAGGTGGGTGCTCTGAGAGCACTGAGAAGATGGTGGGTGATGGAGGATCTCCAGCAACAGCAAACACTGTACTGGGTTCAGTGTTGTAGTTATAAGATGAATTATGAGATGGCCCTACAAGGTCAAAACATCTATGATCCAAGCTAGATTAAACAGAGTTACTTTAGCCTCGCAGCTGGTTAAACCCTTTCAGAAATAATACAGAATGAGAACATTTAACAGTTTAAACTGGTGCTTCATAATGCATACCTCCCAAGCACTTGCTTAGGGGGTATTATTAGTTTGACAAAAACAAAATCATATTTGTGGACAAATGAGTTTGAAAATTACTGTTAAAAAAGGTCTCAAGTAGGAAACTTACGCTTGATATTTAACTAAACCAACACCCTATTAAATTACCTTCCAAAGAGCTATACTAGTACACATAGACAAAAGCTACTTTCAGTCTCCCTCAGAGAGTGTTTAAAATGAAAAGTGGCCAATGAGTGCTGAACTGCTTAGTATAAGTGACAGTTGTGAGTTCAGCCAAAGACAGGACATTTACACCACGCCTTCTAAGGCTCAGGGAACAATGCAAAAGAGGGAGTAGGATGTTTGTAAGAGCTGGAAGATAGGGTGAAGGGCTGTAAAGCCCTTCTCTTTTGGAGAGATACAGTCATCACAATCATTAACTCACAACTGTGCTCGCCTGCTCTGGGCCTACACAAAGTCAGCCCCCTCACCAACCAGTCATGGAAGAGGTCAGGGATCACAAGGTCCTTTGCTTTACTATTAAACTATTAGATACTGACAGATTCTAGGAGAGGAAGAGTCACTGTCTTTAATTGTGTACTCATTGTTGATCAAACAAGGCTCCATCAAACCATTCCCACAGTCATACAGACAGCCCTTAAAAAGCCCAATGGGTCAACACCTTAGTTACTTTTCTATTGCTGTGAAGAGATACCATACCAAGACTACTTATTAAAGAAAGCACCTAGTCGAGGGATTGCTTACAGTGTCAGAGAATGAGTCTTTGACCATCGCGGTGGGGAGCATGACAGCAAGCAGGCATGGTGCTGGAGCAGGAGCTGAGAGCTCACACAAATTGGAAGCAAAGAGTGAGATGCTGAGCCTGAAGTCAACTTTTGAAACTTTTAAAGCCAGTGGCATACATCATCTGACAAGGCCACACCTCTTCATCCTTCCCAAAAGAATTCCACCAAGCATTCAACTATACAAGCCTAAGGAGGCCATTCTCATTCAAACCACCACAGGAACCAAACAAAATCAATAGACAAGAGCATGAGAGGGATTTGTGAGGAGGAGAAGATGAAAAGGGTAGTAAGAGAAGGAAGAGCACGGGGAAGTGGGGGTGAGAGTAGCCAGTGTGTGTGTGTAAATGTGTGAAGTTATCTAACAATAAATAATAATAACAAACAGAAGGATCTCTAATGCAGGAGTTGTGAGAGGTATTAAGTGGGCCATAAAAGTTGTCATTCTCTAAGTTTAATCACAGAACATTTCAAAGAAGCTCTTCACAGGACTTTTCTAGGATACTCACAGTGGAAATCACAAAGTTGATTTGCCAAGAGGATGAACTTCTAAACTGCCTCAACTATGGTAGTTTGGAGAGTTGTTTCTCCAGTGTAACCCTTGTAACAAAATGCTGAATCTTGCTGTTCCTATCAGCTAAGCAAGTCCCAACTTCCCTCTTCTAACTCCCTCACCTTCTAAGCACAGAGGAGCAGAAAGTAAAGTAATGTGAAATAAATGAGTCTACACATCTGTGGTAGCCAGCTTCCTGGATGGTCCCCCTTGATTCCTGTCACCTGGTTTTCCTGTCCTGGGGTACTTTCCTCTACAATAAATAGAGCTAACCTGTGGACCTGACAGTGACTGCCAAGGTCATGAGCAGTACTGAAGCTTCTACCTTGCTGTGTTGGATGGCTTGCTCCGGAGAGAGCCAGCTGCTGAGTTGTGAGACCACTAAGCAACCCTTGGAGAGATGTGTACAATAATGAATGCAGTGCTTGCAGACACTCCTGTGAGTCTTCTTGGAAGCATCATGTGTAGTCTTCAGATTAACTACAGCTCCGCCAACATCGTGACTGCAGCCCCAGACCCTGTGCCAGGGCCACCACAAACGCTCCAAAATTTCTGACTCACAAAAACCACATAAGATAGTGCATGCTTACTATTTTAAGCCATGTTAAATGAATTTGTCCATAGGTCACGTGAGACCATCATGATCCAAAAAGACTGTAAACTAAGGGAGAGAGTTGACTGATGTGCGTAACAGAGCGTTATATCTGAGCTGTGAATTTGGAGGGTGGGTAGAAGAGGAAGGAGAGAAAAGAGTGCTATATGGGGTTCTTTTTGCCTGTAAAACAATTCACTAGTTGGTTTTCCATCACTCTAACAAAATACCCGATAATTTACTTATTAAAAAAGAAAAAAAGACTCACCACTTTGGAGGCGCCAGTCCACGGTTGACTGGCCTTGTTGCTTTAAGCCTATACCAAGGCAGAAATTAGATCATTGTGGTAGAACATAGCTGAGTAAAATGGTTCCACCATTCCCTCATGGCACCACCCTTAGGACCAAGCCTTTAACACATAGGCTTGAAGGGGGAGGGTATGTAAACTAAAGCACAATTCCCAATAAGGACCTTTAGAAAACATATGTCTACACAGTTGAATATAGATTTCTGGAAGGAAATGTAAGCCCAAAGAAAAATAAGCCAAGTTTTTTGGGACCATAGATCTGACCCAAAAGCACAGGGGCATAATTGTGCACCAACTTAATTTTGTAATATTTTCATTTACAGTGACAATGTTTAAAGAACTCTGTACAAGGAAGTTGGAATTATTTTATCCCATTGCACCAAATCCAGAAATAGCCCATGACCAATGATCCATTACAGCTGCCAATAGAAATAAATTTACTTGAAACTTTGCAACAGACTCAATACACAGTCTTGCCCCTGGAAAGGCACGTAGCAGTAATCAGTATTCGTCTCCAGGCCCGGACCTGGTGGATAATTACAATTAAGCTTCAATGGATTAGCTGCCAGAAGGACAGTAGAGAGTGAAAGGTATGTTCCAGCTCTACTATTTCTTTTGCAGCAAATTTAGGCATGTGGGTTGGTTTGGGTTTGGGTTTTGATTTTCTCCTTCACAAAAAAAAAAAAAAAGAAAGAAAGAAAGAAAGAAAGAAAGAAAGAAAGAAAGAAAAAGTTATTTCCAGTTATTTTAGAAGCACATCAAAAAAGACTGCACATTGTGCTTGGTAGCAGAATGAATAAGGTTCAGAGTGACTCTCTTCACTGTGTTAGAAATTCAAGGGTCACTCACATTACTTCCAGAGCCTCTAGTTTACATTTCTCAATTAAGAGATAATCAGGGTGTCATTATGAGTAAAAACTGTTGGAATGACCTTCTGGCTGTCTATTTTAGCCAGCAAATCTGTGGAGAGGGCTTGATGGAACACATGACAGGAGAACAAGGCAAGTTATAGCGATGATAAATAAGGACAATTATCACACTTATTATCTGATAAATAATTTATTGTGAGTTGCCATTAATCCATCCCACACTACCTCCCGGATGAAAGCGCACCCTGAAGAGTGACTTCTCCAGCATTTCCGAGACATGTCAGAAACTCTTGTCTGCAAAGCACAAAGGAGGCATTTACCTGGAATAGAAAGAGCTGTCATTGCACACTTGATCATTTTAATCGATGCAGATAAATTATGCCCCATAATAAATGGTAAGTCAGTACTTCTTACTGACTTTTAAAAGGGAAATCTTCAAGAAGCCATTTGAAGGAAAGCCACAGCCCAGCACTCGGGGGTCTGCTGTTTCAAATCCTGTCATCCAGTCTCGCTAAATGGCATTAGTCAACACCTGAAGCATATCCCTACAGAGAATGTATCCTCTTACAGTGGGATAATTAAATTCTTCACAGAACCCAGTTGTTGAGGATTGGCTGAATTTGTAAACCTGACTGTAAATGCTAAAGCACTGTAGTGGATGCTGCATCTTTTAACTCTCTTGGCTACTCAGAGTCCTCGTAGGCATGCACGTAGTAGGTTCAACTCTGGTGCTGGATGAGTAAAACAGACATACCCTTTGGATGCATGAGTCATATTTCTGACTTTAACTGTTGATTAATTTAATATTGACAATACTGCTCAAAAAGAGAAACCATCTCTTCTTTTTATAATCTTTGTTCCTTTTCAAAAGTAGAGTTTGGGGTAAATCATTTGATTTTCTGTTGCCTCTTATGCTAAGGAAATAACTCCTTGTCTAATGTTCCTGTCTGGTTTCCTTTTCCCTTGACATCTGTGGTCACGGCTTTGTTTTTCTATACTTGGTCATTCTACCAATGAGCCTGCCTCATTTCACAGGTTCCTGGGAACATGGTAATCAATAGAACGTTAGCATAGGGCAGAAATCCATATATTGCTATCAGAAAACACAAACTCAAATTACCTGTTGTGGTCTTCCCTGCACGGGAAAAGCACTTTGAAAGCACTGTCGGGAATGGGATTATACAACAGTATGAGCGATTTGACCAGGAAATTCTTCCTTACAGATACCCATATTCCTCCAGCTACAACAGAAGCCCATTTAAATTTGATTTTAAGATGTGGAGGTCCACTGGTCTCTTTTATTCCACTAATGGAGGGACATTAGTGAGAAAAAGGTACTGTGGGTCTCTACCATCAGTATTTACTCAGAAATATGGAGCCAGCAGATGGCTTGTTGACCACTGTCCCTCACTCAGTGTGCCTGTCACCTGTTGTCATGGTGATTAAGACCTGGCCAAACCAACTGAGAGGAAGGTACGTTTAAGCTCATCTTTTCAGAGGTGTGTCAGGGTTCTCTAGAGGACCAAAATCAACAGGATGAAGGAAAGAATGCAGTAAATTAACAGGTATTAAAATGCCAATAGCTGTCTCACATCTGAGGCTGAAAACCCACTAGTTGAGTGGTCAGAGTAGCCCTACAGTGACTTCCTCATACTAGGGAGACTGACATCCTTATGGTTGCTTAGTCTTACAAGGCTGGGTGCTCAGCAGTCTCAAGCTGGAGCAGAAAAGCCTGAAGATTTCCTGGAGAGCTGCAAGTCCTTAGTCTACAATGGAAGCCCAGAGACCCTGGTCCTTGATATCGGTGAAGGAATCAGCAGCAGCAGCAATAGGGTAAATCCAGAGAGCCTAACAGGAAAGCCAAGTAAGCAAATAGCAAGTGTCCTTCCTTCCACTAAGCTCTTTTTGTCTGGGTTGCTAGCAGAAGGTGCCTCCCCCAATCAGGATGGGTCTTCCCAGGTCACCTAAGCAATCAAAACAGTCCTTCCATTGAGCCTGCTACTCAGATGACTCAAATTTGTGGCAAGTAGACATTAAAACCAAGCATAATTGGATGTTTCAACCCACAGTCACTGTGGGCCAGTGGCAAAGCAGAGCATCATGACAGAGAGTGGGTAGTAGGACACAGCTGCTCACCTCACAGTGGCCAGGAAACAAAGACAGACAGAAGGGACCAGGGGTAGGATACACTGCCTCAAGGATGTGACACACCTCTCCAGCTGGGACCCACCTCCTAACCGCCCATTCATCAATGAATTAGTCCACTGAGTAAGTGGCAGTCTTTGTGATCCAATCACCACTCAACAAGGAAGTCACCAGATGAGGATCAAGTTTTCAACAAATAAGCCTTTTGAGGGACACTACTAATCTAAACCATATCACTCACAGTTGAAAGATCTTTTATCTGCTATCAGGAAATAAGCCTGATCAATATCATGGTCCCCAGCTAACAGCCCTGAGAGCTCCCACACCCACGAATCTTATGGAGCACAGCAAGAGGATGAAGCGTTCTCTGTGGCAATGTAATTTTAAGGGATGGGCAGGACCCGGAAACATGTGTAGTGTATCTACAGACCATCTCTAATCATGTCCACGTCACAGGATATCTGAGTGAAACACCATAAGACTGTTACAAGAAAGCTCATGCAGTTCAGTGCCTGAGAACTGTACCGTGTAGCGGTCAATATTTTGATGTCATTAACATAAGAATTCAGGGAAAGAAAATCTTTTCTTTCTCCTGTGTCCCTCCTCACCACATCTATCTGTGATGATAGCATGGTCAGACCACACAAATACAGTTCTGAAATTAAAAAAGAACCAAAATTTCATATACATTTCTTACAGGTGTGCTCCTTTTTTTCAAAGATAATTCCCTCTGAAACCCATTATCCAGCTCTTGCCTTCTAGAAGCTCCGTGGGATTCTGTTAAGAAACACCAGATTAACAAGGCTTAGCAGAATGCAGAAGGGTGAGTATTCGCCTTGAAGCAAATCCAGGATGGTCCTTCTGCCAAGATGCTTGAGATGGAGCCCTCCGGCACTCCCTACCAAGAACAAAGCTGACAACTCTTAGAATTCCAGATACCCTTGGGGCCCTCGCAACTTAGCACCTGTGCTTTGGATCTAAGCAAACAGAAAACTAAAAGAGAGGACAAATCACCAGTAAATCTCTTCGGGCGTCCATCCACAAATACGAGGAGCCGAGGGAAATAACCAGGAAGGCCTTGAAGTGATGCTACCAGAAGGGAATTATGAGCTGGTTGGCATCAGGGAAGCTGTTGGGATAAATCAAGTGAGTGAAATGTCAATACTGAGGAATGCAATCTGTGAGGAGAGGACAAAGGGGTGGGAGAGGAGGGCTTGGGCTGTAGATCAGCGAGAGTGGGACTCACAAGGAAATACAGATGGATGATAAAGGAAGTGGCAGTGTTGACGCTTTATGAGCTAAGGTAGAAGAAATATATGAAATAAAGGGGAATTAGCAGCAGGTGTCCTCCGTGCACTACTAAATCAGGATGAACTCACTGATAAATTACCATACGGGGGTTTGGGGAACAGATACCAGGTCCCCATAAATAAATAAAATGTATCATGCAGTATAAATCTCAATGCCTGTGGCTCACCTCCCCTGTGGCTCCTTCTGAAATGGCCTAAGGTTCCTGGAGACCCCTCCATCTTTTCTTCCTTCTGACTCTCAAATAAGCGTGGTCACTTAGACCCCTGTTTAACTTCTTGCTGTTGAGTGAATGACGATATTTCTTGGTTTAGGTCTCAGAGGCAGACTCTGACCTCTCTAGGGTTTAAAGACACAATATAAATAAACCAAACATAACTAAATGCTAAGTGACAAGATCACAAAACTCTGCTACTCGAGATTTCAATTACTGAGACATTGTTTAAGGGATAATAAAAAGGAGCCAATGCAGGTCATCCGGGGATTTTTAGAGCAGCGTTGCTCTTGGTGCCTTGGTTCATAAAGTGGAAAGGGCAGCTGGAGGTGAGGTAATTTGGGCCTGCTCACGACTCATAAGGAAAAAACAATCAGGAATCTTGAGGTGAAGGGCACTTGGGAGCATGACCTGATTCCATTTGCTATGCCTGACTTGTGCAACTTCTCATAGATACACAAAATAGGGGGGGGGGAAAGGTGAACTCATATGAGGGAAAGTTAAAACTCACAGGGGAAAATCAGTGGCGCAAAAATTACACTGTGAAATGTCGTTCTCTAAAGGGCTTAAACAAGGAGTGTGATAAATGTTATGACTCTGCAGGGCCATAAGGGTGGGGAGGACTCAATCACTGCTCCAATTTTGCCCAACAAGAGCTGGAAGACATTTACAGGAACACAGACCCTGCTCCAAAGAGCTTTCAAGGCCAAAGGAGAAGCAAAATGGGAAAGCCACTAACATGGCCATCAAATGCACGTATAGCTTGGATTCTTCACCAGCTCATGCCCTCTGTGTTTAAATGCACCAAAGGTCAGGGTGAGTAAAGAACAAATAAAGTTGAAGGTCAGAAAGGGCCAGAGGAAGACAGACAAGGACCACAGAAAAGGCAGCCCACACCAACACTTAGCTTCCTAAAGAGGCTCAGCCAATGGTTGCAGGAACCCGGTAAAGTCCCTCCAAGATCCGGAGAACAGCTGTGCTTCTAATATGGGATACAGATCAAAGACTATCCAAATAGCTAGAAATCAACACCCTAGGTGGGGGGGGGGGGGTGTGTCATAGAATGTTTGTATGTATGTGTGTGTGTCCGTGTGTCCAGTACTGTCAAGAAACAGATGTCAGGGAATGAAAGTGTTATTTTAAGCATATTTATACTTTGTTTTCAACCTGGAAAATGGGTTGGTGTCAAGGGTACATGACCCAAGTCCGTTCAAGGTTACCCAAGTTAGCCACCCACAGGAAGTTTTCCACAAATAGACATAAATTAAGAGAAGGTTCTCTGTGTACCACTAACAAGAAGGCTGAAAGAGTCAAAACGCCAGAAAGGCTTTGCATCCCAAATTCTCCTTGGTGCTTGAACACCTAGCTAAGAACAAGGCTGTTTCCAAGCATTCTCAAAAACTCAAAGCTGGCACCAAGGAGAAGGCAGAAGAGCTTGATTCAGACCAGGGATCTGCAAATGGGTAGCAAAAGTCCACTCTGAAACGGCTGTACAGCATGCTAGTGTATTTTCAAAAAGAAAATTACAGAGTAATATTTATAGTATGGCCCCATTTTTGCTTTAAGAAGGACATGCTATAATTTCATATATTTTATGGACAGAGATAAATATCTGAAACAATGTACCAAAATCTTTAACTCTTTATTCAGATGAAATCAAGGACTGGAGGGAGGATTATCACTTTTGCTGGATTCATTTCTGTGTCTTTTATATACTAACTGTATTTTTTACAACTTTCCTAATAATTGCCATATTTTTATAACTTTAGTATTCTCAGAATTCAACCTTGGGACTCCCACACTGACTTTTACAGTTGCTTGTTAAAATAACATTTGTCTGTTCAGCTTCCATGAAATCTCTAAAGGTCAAGAATTTACCCTCTCTGTGAAACAGAGAGTGACTGGCTTGATGATTGGGGTTAAGAAAGCAAAAAGAAACAAGACATCTATATACAACGTCTGAACCATGCCTGGACCCTGAGCCAAAGAAAAGTATGTTTTATTGTGTTTGTAGGGCTTCACCAAAATAATTGACAAATTTTGATATATCTATACATTTAATAGTGTCACTAATTTAGTTTGCTGGTTTTGATAACTGCAAGAAAATGTCTTACTCCTAAGAATATTTATGAGAGCATTTATGCATAAAGGGATATGTTTGTTTCTTAAGCAGGTCAGAAAATAACACTTAAGCATAGATATATACACAAAGAGAAAGAGGAAGCAAATATGGTTAAATTCAGGATTAAATTTAGAATTGTTTGGTCTGTTCTTGCAAATTGTCTGTGAGTCTGAAATTATATCAAGATAAAGTTTTGGAAAATCAGGCAGACAGGAAGGAAAGAAACAAAGGAGTCTGCCTCCTCTTCTACTACTGTCTCTAAAGGCAGCAATCCATCTTCTGTTTTGTTTGTTTAGTTGAGTTCATTTATTTGCATAGTTTGCTCTTGATAATAAAACCTGATATATATTCAGAAAGAAAGTTGAGTTCTCAATATTTTATGTGTAATGTATGTCTGTGTATTCATGGGAAGGTGCATGTTGTATGTTTGTGTGTGTATGTATGTCTTCACATGTCAGTAAGTGGGTGCATGTATGTGCATGTGTGCACATGTGTGCACGCATGTGTGTTTGAGAGTACATGTGTGTCTATAGACATGTGGAAGCTAAAGGTTTTCCTCCTCCATCCTTCTCCACCATATTTATTGAGACAAGGATCTGGATTCACCAATTCAACTAAACTGGCTGGCCAGCAAGTTCCAGAAAGGCGTCTGTCTCTACCACCTCAGCACTGGGATCATGGGTGCTCACCTCACTGCTGCACCCCACTGTCTTTATGGGTGCAGAGGACCCACACCTCATGGTGTGGCAAACACTTGTCTTTTAAGGTTTTTTGAGATAGAGTTTCTCTGTGTAGTCTTACCTGTCCCGGGACACTCTATAGACCAGCCTGGTCTCAAACTCAAAGATCCACCTGTCTCTGCTTCCCAAATGCTGGAATTAAATGTATACAACTAAGTCATGTCCTTAGCCCCCGTCAAAATTAACTAATACACACACTCAAAGATATCTCGTAGATAAATAAATCGTGAGAGCCAGTATGATAATTCTAACCTGTTAGCAGAAAGAAGGTTTAAGGATTTTGGATGGTCACAGACTAAATCTATGATCAGGATAGGACAGAAGTTGAATTTACTAGTAGCTCATTTGGTATGATTCGTTTTAAGTCGGAATTTTGTGATACAGTAGCTATCCTGCAGTGGAAAATTGCCCCTGGGAAACTACAAGAGTTCATCAAAGGCAGAGGGTCAGAGTCCTCTGTCGGCTATGGTGAAACGCTGGTCATATTGCTATGCACCCCATAAATCACAAATAATAATATCCTGAGGCACTCTCTTCTGTATTAAAAGATAAGAACTCTGTTTTTGTTTCCAGAACCATTGCTCTCTTTCCCTGCTTCACACGGCTCATGTAATTCAGAAGATAGACTTCATTCAAAGAATGAAAAATAGGTGAGTCTGAGTCCCGGTGCCTCTCTCCATCAATTCAGCAAGCTGCAGAACGTTATCTGCCTTGTAAGTAGCCCAGCTCCATCCAAAAAGATGGATTTTTTGCTTCCAACAGGTTTGTACTTGGGGTTTTCACCAAGTGGTGTTGTTAGCACTACCAGGAAAAGTTTGTGCTACAGGAAGTCCAAATATGAACTTTACAGAGTGCAGGTAGACTTCATCTTTAAAGAACAAAAAAAAAAAACCATAGCATTTGTAAATGACAGGCCTTTGCAGTAAATTGATAAGGAAACATTCCCAATGCAGCCTAGCAAATGGAGGACCTGCTGAAGTCATCTCCCAAGGACAAATAAATCCACAGGTTATGTGCACACAGTGTCCTCAGACTCTACTCACCAGCTGGGGGTTGCAGGGGCTTGTTAGAAGTACAATATCTCAGGCCTCTCCACAGATACGTGGATCCATCTACATCGTGCCATGTAAACTATTGGAGTTTGGCAAACACTGGGCCACAGGATATGATGCAGTGATCAGCCTAGCTTGTGCCTAAGAGAAGTGGGAAGAGAGGACCCATGTGTGCAAACACTGATCCAGGGCAATTAGAATTATGAAGACTGGCCTCCGACTGACACCACCAATTTGTTCCTTCAATGGCCGCTCATCCCAGCTTCCCTGAGGGTTGAATCCATGACTGGATTCACCCCAAGTAAAAATCAGGGGCTAAAAAAGAAAATAATGACTATCACCAGCCAGACTAGAATAAGGTCAGTGTGTCAAAGAAACAGCTACACCCTCACGTTCATGCAGCACTGCTCACAATAGCCAGTTTATAAGATTAAATGAAGAAGTTGTCAATGGATGAAATGAAAAAGGAAAACATGGGATGTTCACACAATGAAACATTATTCATCCTTAAAATGGAAAAAAAAAATCTGTTAGTTGAGATAGAGTGGACGAACCCCGAAGGTATTATGTGCTGAGTCTGTGACCCTAACTCATACAAGAGGCAGCAGGGAGTCTGGGGTTGAAGGGATGGTTGATAGTACAGTTTCCGGTTACATCAGCAGAAGGTCGTTGCAGTACAGGGCAAACAGGAGTTAGTAAGAATGGATTGCATCCTTAAGATTTTATTTTTAACTGTGTGTGTATGGGAGGGCGTGTTTGTACGTGTGAGTACAGGTACCTGCAAAAGGAGGCATCTGAGCCCCTGGAGCTGGAGTTATGGATGACTGTGAGCCATCTCACAAGAGTGCTGGAAATCTGAGTCCTCTGCAAAAGCAACGCACACTCTTCACCACGGACCTGTTCTTCCAGCTCCTACTGCAGTCTTTTAAAAGAGTGTTTTTAATTGACATGTCGTAATTGTACCTACTTCTGCAGTGCACTGTCACTTTCAAAACATGAAAATAATGCGTCATGATCAGATTTCAGTAATTGGTATGTCTGTTTAGCATCTCTTTGTGTTATACATGCAAAATCTTCTCTGCTGGCTATTTTGAAATACTCAGTTAATGGCTATCACCAACAGCATCCCACTGCTCCAGGATGTAAGAAGTTCCTTGCAGCCAGCTGTACCCCCTAATGACCCGTCCTCCATCCCTTTCTTCTCTTGACTTTCCCCAGGATCTGACAACTACTATCTCTTCCCCTATTTCTTTGAGGTCAGCTTTTCAGCTTCATCTATGAGAGCATACAGTGTCTTTCTCTGCATGCCTTACATCACTTAACCTAATATCCTCAAATTTCATCCCTGTTGCCACACATAACTGAATTTCACTCTTTGTGGTTGAAATATATGCCATTGGGTATTATCCCCCAAATTCTTTATCCATTCACCCAGTGATGAGCCTCTAGGCTCATTCCATTTCTTGGCTACTATGAACAAGACTGCAATAAAATTGGGAGTTTCAATATTTCTTTGACATACTGACTTCAGGTCCTAGGGGTAAATCCAGCTTGCTAAACTACCTGGACATTCTGCTTCTAGTGTTTTCAGGGACTACCATTCTCTTTTCTATAGCAGCTAACTCCCTTACATTCCCAGGACATGGGAGCTCCCCTTTCTCTGGACCCTATGCCCGTATTGATTATTTTCGCCTTTTTGTTCGTAACCATTCTAACTTGCATGAGAGATCACACTGAGTGTTTTATTTGCTTTTCTCTGATGATTGGTGAAGTTAAAATTTTTCCCATAGAGCTCATTTCTTTTTTGAGAAATGTCTATCTGAGTCATTTTCCCATTTTCTCATCAGATTATTTGGTTCTGTTGTTCTTTGCTAATGTGTTGTTGATCCAGGTTCCTTGAAGGTTCTGGAAATCAATCTTCTGCCAAATGAATGCCTATGAATGTTTTCTTCCTCTCTGTAGGCTCTTCTTCCGCTCTGTAGAAAGCTTTCCTTATAGCACAGATTTTGGGGTTGATGGAATCCTGTTTATTGATTTTTTTTATTGTCTATGATTTGGGGGTCAGAGTCCAAAAAAAATGTTCAAAGGAGTTTTCTAGTAATTACTCAGTTTGGGGGGTCTCACGCTTTAGTCTTTATCGCTTTTGATACTGGTGTGAGATGGGTGTGTTATATAGTTTCTTTCCTCTGCATATAGGGGGTTACCTCAGTGCCACTTACTGAAGAGGCTGTCCTTCCCCTATGACATATTCCTGCTGACATTGCCGAAGAGTAGCTGGAGAGCAGTGTGTAGACTTCTTCCTGGGTTCTGTAATCTGTTCTATTGGCCCATGTGACTGTCTTTTTGCCATAAGCTTGCTGTCTCTATAACTTCTCAGTATGTCTTGAATTTCAACATTATAATGCCTCCAACCTTATTCCTTTTGGCCAGGATTGCTTTGGTGGCAACTAGGGAGACTTTTGTGGTTCCTGTATATATTCTTGAAAATTGATAAGATAGGGGATGCTGTATTATTCTTATGTGAATAGACTCAATTTAGCCATTCCACATGTGTGTAGGGGAAGGGAAAGAGAGAATACATATGATTTAACAAGCTCTTTCACAGACAGACATAGAGAAACTGAAGTCACTATAGCAAAGAGATATATGCACTCCCATGTTTACTGCAGTCTTGTTCACAGTTGTCAAGAAACGGTATTTACAACAGATGTCCATCACTGGGTAGATAAAAAAAATGTGGCATATGCTATACATCTATAAATATACAACCATATAATATTATATACACAAATATATAAATACATGTATATATACAGATTGTGTATATATGCATACATATATATTTCAAAATAATATACGTAATACATAAAAAGCCTATTCATTTTTTCAATCAAAGTTTTCAAATTAAAACAAGAATAAGAGAGTGTTCAAGTGTGAAGTCATTGTTTGCAGACCCCTAGGCTACACTTGAAGCCTCACACAACTGCATACCTATGCTATATAAAGCCCCAGCCTCCAAATCTAACCAGCCTATAGAATGAAATTCTGGATCACTTTGTTTCTGGTCAAACAAAGTCCCAGTCCCTGAAGAGCTTCCCAAAGTGCACATCATAATGCATTTTGTCCACAACACACAAACCTACCTTGTAACCCAGTTACCTGCCATATGGTGGGTCCCAGACATCTGTTAAGTGGACATTTAAACTCCACCCCCGCTCAGTGATGTCTGCTCTGTTGTTTCTGTTGGAAGCTGCCCAGTCACCTTGTGATGCCATGTCACTGAGCACAGTTGTCAATTTCATTGACTAGAACCAAATCTGTCGAAATGCTGTCACATCCCAGTAGGCAGAAGGGTATTTGGCTGTGCCCTGGACATCGCTCGTGGCACCACTGGAGGAACACAGCTGAGTTTCTCCAAATGCTCTCACTTTCCTTGGCTGAAAGGTATGAAAACTGCAAAGATAGAGGGGAGGACTATATGGTTCAGTGGGTAAGTGTGCTTGCACAGCAAGCACAAGTGCCGGGTTTGAAACCCCAGCATCCACGTAAAAGCCAGATGTGGCCACACAGGCTTGTAACACAAGCACTTGGGAAGGGAGGAGAGAGAGGCAGGCCGAGTTGCAGGAGTTCAGGAGCCAGCCTGCCTAGCTAAAATAGCAAGCTTTAGGCACAGGAAAAGATCAAGCCACAAGAGAAAAAAGATGGAAGAGTTACAGGAAGGTCCTGAGACTTTCCTCTACCTGTGCACCAACAAGTGCATACACCTATACATATATATACAAATATATACGCACATGCATGTGTGCAAATACACACACACTTTCTTAGCCCAAGAAAACCTGCACAGGCTGTGCTGCACCATCTCACTGAACTGTGATGACTCCTGATACCTTAGCATTAATTCTCAATTCACCTTCTGCCTGAGACCACAGGCAGGCTTTGAGTGGCATGCCACCCAGGACCAAAACCCTGAGTTGAAAGGTTATGCGTATCATCAACCTCCTTTCTTCCATGGGAGTGAGATCTTCTAGCTCACAAACACAGGAAACCTTTGTATTAGCTGCTGCTGTGACAAATGACCACAAGCCTGGTGGCCTAAACCAGTAGAGATTTACTCTCCCAGTCCTAGAGGACAGACTCCAGAAGCAAGGGGTCCCTGGGCTATGCTCCATTCTGATTCTCTGGATCCTTTATGCAAATAGACCTAGAAGCCCTCTTCCCTTTCCATGCTCTAGATTGGTGCCTCACACCAACATGTATTAGCCCCAGAAAAGGATATAGGCTAGACTTGCAACCAAGAGATCTACAGCTCCCTTCAGATTTGAGTTCAGATGGCATGGCATTCTGTATGTGGAGAATCACAGGTTAGCTTTGCGGTACAGACCACTGGGTTTAGTGGCCACTGTTTAAAAGATTGTCAGTTCCAATTCTATCCCAGAAAGCTGCAGAGCCACATCACAGTTCCTCCTTCATCTCCTTCCCCACTGAAGCCCACAAGCAAACATCTTATGTCTAACTGGACTTGGAAACCAATACAAAGGATTCTCATGTTTATGAACCAATCTTGTCCTTTAAAAAGAACCCATATACCATGGGAAGAACCATGTCAGAATACAGGCACAGATGCGAGTCACAGGGCCAGAGCTAAGAGCCACCTGTAGCCCCCAGAAGCTGAGAGAGGCAAGAAGAGATCTTCACATGGTTCTTTAGAAGGTAGCACAGCCCAGGGACCCCTGCTTCTGGGGTTCTGTCCCCTAGAGCTGGGAGAGCAGATTTCTACTGCTTTAAGCCACCAAGCTTATGACCATTATTCACAGCAGCGACTAATACAAAGGTTTCCTGTGCTTGTGAGCTAGCCTTGTCTCTGAGTCACCCCTACCCCCAGCACTGTTACTTTCCATTGTCACAGCATATCTTCCACATGTTGAGTAAGCTTGGTGCCAGGCCCTGTCACACACACCATCCCTATCCCCTCAGCTAATGCTTACAACAACATAAAGGAAATATCAACAGACACAATTTACTCACTAAAGGTCTGGTGTTTGCGTAAAACCTCATAAAAAGTATATATTTGAGATAGAAGCCAATTCTAAACTCTTTATGTTCTCTCCTCTAAACTGCGGCTACATAGAAACTATGGATCTTTTTGATTCTCTAATTTCTGAAAGGGGAAAAATAAACAAATCAAAACAATCCATTCATGGCTCCATTCCCACAGGAAATTAGAGTCTGTCCCAGGCAGGATATCTAGTTTTATCAGGGCCAGAAACTGCCTGTGACTTGTCATTTGAGGAGCGTGGAGAAGAAAGGCCACAGAATCTTTGGCTGACATCATCTAAGGGCCTCTAGAGGTCACCTGGGCCAAATGCATCCTGGCCTCCACATTTCCCTTGAAGTGTCAGAAATTCACTTTCCCAGGAAGCTGCCTATTCTACCTCAACTGTTCTCTCCCATGGAGCCCAAGCAGGTTCCATTTCCTCCTTGGAAGTCATATGGAACCATTCCAAATCCTTCCCTCCAACAGCCTTGGAAGAACTGAAGTTAATAAATAAGACAGAGACAAGACCAGAGATTGCTCTTTGGCTGCTGAATGAGCTTGATCTTTGATCTCTTCCATGTACACTACAATCTCTCGTCCCGTCTCCATCCTGGGTGGTCTTTCAGCCACACACTAATCAGACCTTGTTCGACCATAACGTAGGAGCCCACAACAGGTCTCAGGTTCAGCTGTGTGGCTGGGGCATCTCCACCTGTCTCCATCTGGATTGCAGCCCCAGCCCCTCACACTCTGTTCCAAAATGCCATCCATCTACCCAAGGGTGGTTCTGCAGCTGACAGCACAAGCGTATTAACCCTCCCAAGCCTTTCACCAGCCCACTCAGCCACCTGCCTCGGAAGGCTCCCATTTTGAAGTGGCAACGCGATTCATCATGTTCCACAGCCCACACAGCACAGGGGGAAATTAATGACACTGACTGTTCCTGCTTCAGAAGCAAGTCAACTAGACAGCAGCCTTCACAACAATGTTCTGCAAAGAAACACCCCAGTTTTGGTCTTCAGTAAGAAAAGGGAAAGGGGACTGGGGAGTGTGTGCGTGTGTGTGTGTGTGTGTGTGTGTGTGTGTGTGTAATGAAGTAAAAGCCGTTTGCCTAACAGCCACTGAACGACTTATGGTCTACCGAGCCATGTAAAAACTAGGATTGCTCTTTCACTCAGTACTTAAGCACTTCCCAGACACACAAGGCAAGGAACAGAGAAAGACTTGATTTAGAATCTCAGCCCAGCCCTTGTGGTTTGCAGATGGGG
>NW_021604597.1:1563123-1564126 GCF_004785775.1 Grammomys surdaster
TCTCTCTCTCTCTCTCTCTCTCTCTCTCTCTCCCTCTCTCCCTCTCTCCCTCCCTCCCTCCCTCCCTCCCTCCTTCCTTCCCTCCTTCCCTCCTTCCCTCCGTCTCTCCCTCCCTTCCTGCTCACCCACCTCTCATTCTTGTTTCAAGATAAGCCAATGAGTCTTGGTCTTCATTACGAACAGCTAATCCTATACAGGGAAAGCAGTGAGGTTAAACAGGCTGTGTGCACTGCTCAGGCCACGCCTACTTCCCTCACCGTCCGCGGTATAGAACAGCTTCTCTATCTTCATTTCTCCTGTCCCTGGTCCAACTCAGATTTACACACCCTTAAACAGTATACTTCCTCAATTCAATTGCCTAACATGGCCATTTATACAGAAACGTGTAACAACTTTGAAAGTTGGACCTCGGGGAACTGACGTTAGGGTGGTTGGTCTCCATGTCCTACTCAGAGAAGCAGAGACAAAGAAAGTTACAAGATGGACTTCCCTTCTCACCGTCTTACTTTCAAATGTGAGAATTATTTGTTATATGCCTGTGTGCACAAACACATGTGTACATGGGTGCAAATAAGAGGCCAGAAGTCAACCTCAAATGAATGTCCTCTCTCTCTCTCTCACTTATAGGATCTTTCACTGACCTAGAGTACTCCACGTAAGCTAGGCCAGCTGAGCTGGGAATCCCAGGGATCTGCTGCCTCGGCCTACCCAGCACGGGGATAACATGCACGTGCACGCAGCCTGCTTTGCTTTTCAGGATTCTGCAAATGGAACTCAGGTCTTCCTGCTTACACAGCAAACACTTTACGAAACAAGCCATTTCTCCGATGCAGGATTCTTTGCAATAAAACTATTTTTAAACACAAAAAAACAGGCAGTGTTCCAACCTGAAGTAGAGGGAAACATTTGTCATTTACCATCCTGGGACCATCACACACACACACAGAGAGAGAGAGAGAGAGAGAGAGAGAGAGAGAGAGAGAGAGAGAGAGAGAGAGAGAGA
>NW_021604597.1:1564136-1604551 GCF_004785775.1 Grammomys surdaster
AGAGAGAGAGAGAGAGAGAGAGAGAGAGAGAGAGAGAGAGAGAGAGATTTCTACTTGCCATGAAACAAAAAGGACTAACAAAGGCCTTTGTGTTCAGGAGTAAAAGGCCACAGACAGGTACAATGTTGCCCATTTCCACTTCTCCAAGTTCTTAGAACCACAGAAAAGCAGAGAACTTGAGATCCAGCCCTAGTGACTGAGCTGTGAGGGAGGAACGCACAAAGGCTAATTAATGGCTTGCTTTATTACTGAAGAGGCAAAGCCACTACCAAGTTTCTCAGAGATAGCAGGTACTTGGGATCGAAAGAATAAATGTTTACATGAGTCCTTTGTTCATCTCTCCTCAGTTGGCTCCAGGAAAGAGTTCGGGCAGTTTTTTGAAAGACAGCAAACAAGTTATGGCACTAAGGTGGGGTGAAGACAGAATACATGGGTCCAACCAGCATATTCTGCTCTTAAACTTGAGCTCCACAAGATTGCTCCTTGCTGCTTTTCAGAATCCAGACTATAAGACTCAGGGAATTCACCTTCAGTCTGCTTTTCTAGTCCGCTCTAAGTCTTGAGTGATGAATGATTTTCTGCTTAGAACTTTAACTACTGACGGGTCAATAAGGACTTGCAGGCAATGGGATTTCTTAGCTTGTGTTTAGGTAGAATCTTCCTTGATTCTGCTGAAATCTATTTACTCTTCTCTCAGGATTGGTGCCTTTCCAGTTACCACCAGCTGGAAGAAAGTAGAGCTGCGTTATAAGAGGCAGTGTGGTGAGGAGAGGACCTACAAGAGCCCCTGGGTGATAAGTGTCATGTATGGGTGGCCTCGTGGATGTGCACAGACACCTCAGAAACAGGGACATCTCACATCTCCAAGTTCTGCTCACAGCCCAGCAGCAACCATGTGACTAGGAGTTTGTCCAACATGTAGACTCCCAGTGTCACCAGACCCCTGAGTAAAGATGAGCCTCTTAGTCAACCCCTGATTGATCTTAATCCACATTAACATTTGCAACAGAAACTCACTGATGCAGATATTTAAGATTCAGAGGTAGAATAATTAAATAATGCCTGGACCATTTTGTTTCCATCATTAGGAAGGTGTTTCCGATAGCTGTGTTTTGAGGGGAGGGGAGGGTGCAATTGGCATGGAAGTTGTTTACTTGTTTGACTTTTGTTGTTGCTTGGGTTTTTGCTTGTTTGTTTGTTTGTTTGTTTTAGAGAGTTCTGTCACCATCTTCTTTGATCTGCAGCAAAAAAACATCAAATGAGAGTTAAATGAAGGAAAGGTGATTTCAGAGCCAATTTGTTTAGTCATCCTTGGCACACAGTGACAGAGATATTCACCCCCAGGGGGCATAATTGTTCTTGAGAAGTGACTTTGTGGTAGAGAAAACTTTTGCTTCCAGAGGCACGGGCTACACAGCACGGAGTAGAATAGAAATATGGCGATTATCCAGTTCATTTACTTGCTTTTACACAGCACACAAACCAATCCCAGTAACAGGGCTATAAAAATACAATCCAAGGTACCTGAATCCTCCAGGTTAACTGCTAATGTGGCTCAAATAAATTGGATTTCAGCCAGCCTCCGACATCACACTTTGCACTTAAACATACAACAAAGGGGGCTGCACGCACAGATAGGTAGGGAGGAAAGGGTTCTCGTAACCCTGGATCTGAAGGAATGACATAAGGCTTAGGCAGATCTCCAGCTCTGACTGTAAAGCAGTTATCACACAGTTTGCCAAAATACAGACACAGAGACCAACCCGAGGATAACTGTCATAGACCCATACAGGGAGCAGAGACAGGGAGAGCAGGACACTCCACCTGGCTGGGAAGCAACACACTCAGGACTGCATGGGAGAGTCCAACAAGAAAGGGAAGGCTTTTGTTGAGTTTGTGTTTGTTTGGAAAGCCCATATTTGTCCAAACAAGGTTTGGCAGGCCACCTGAAAGACATGTCAGTCAAGGATGAGGTTCTGTGCTCAGAGGTATCTCTGTCACTTGAATATGACAGATTCACAAAACTAAATATAAGGGAAAGTTACTAAATATAAGGGGAAGTTTCCTGGGGGCATGGAGTCTTTTCTGCTTGCAATTTAGAAAGCCAGTAGATTATATGGTATTTGTTCAGTCTCTCCTAAGCAACAAGGGATCTTTCAGGTATATTCTATCTACTGGTTATTTAAAGAGAAGGCAGTACTCCTAATGGACTCCTGTTTGGACTCTAGGGAGCTCAGACATTACTAACATTGCATGCAAACGTTTGCACATACTTTTTTTTCCTGTGATAAGATCCATGGTTTTATCAGATTCTCGTATAGACCCATGATCCAAAAAAGGTGAAGAGTCACAGTTAAGTAGCTGGGTGTGGTAGCTCCTAAAACCCTAGTGGCTGGTATTAACTCAAAACCGTATCTCTCACCTCAAGGGAATAAGAAAGTTCAATCTGGAGCCAAGTGTGAGTGACATGGCTATAGAACACAGATTCAGGTTACCCCCCCCAAAAAAAAACCCCATTTCCAATATGGTCAGATTGTGAGTTCATGAACAGCTAGGACTACATAGTGGCTGAGCATGGTGGTCTGTGCATTTAATCTCAGCATTTGGAAGGCAGAGACAGACAGGTATCTGTGAGTTCCAGGTCAACCTGTCTACATAGTGTGTTCTAGATTATACAAGGCTACATAGTGAGAACCTATCTTTTTAAAAAATGGGGAAGAGATGGTTTGGTGGTTAGGAGCACCATCTGATCTTCCAGGGGACCCAAGTTAATTTCCAGCACCCATACAGCAGCTCATGATTATCTGTAGCTCCAGTACCAAGGGATCCAATACCCTGTTCTGACCTCCGCAGGCATCAGGTACACACATGGTGCACAAGCATATATGCAGACAAAACACTCATAGACATAAATTAAATTAAACAAGGTCTCAGAGCACAGCTTAGTATAAAGTGCTCCCTCAGGCCCTGGTTTCAATCCTCAGGACCACAAAATAAACAAATAAATGATCCAGTTAACAGTAACTGCTATGAAGGGTGATGCTCTCACAGGTGACACTGTTAAATTCTCCTAAAACCCTAGTGGCTAGTATTAGCTCAAAACCACACCTCTCACCTCAAAGGGAATTACAAAGTTTATTCTGGAGCCAAGTGTGAGTGACATGGCTATAGAACGCAGATTTTGGTTACCTGAAAATCCGTGTTCTAATATGGTAATTGTTTTTTTATAGTACAGGCAGAGAACACAATAGTCAAGGGATATTTTTTTTAATTCAGTGGTGTAAATACCGGGTAGGTGGTTATAACAAAAGAGAGAAGTCTCTGCTATAGGTCTCAAATGGTTCCTGACGACATCTTAGCCTTCGGATTGGTGGGAGCTAAGGATCTGTTTGTACATTCCAAACAGGATTGTACCTGATAGTCATAAGGATGCCAGGTCACATGCAGAGGTGGACAATGGATGTCTACGAAAAATAGACCAGGTAATTGGCTCCAAACCAACAGCATCTCAGATCGCCATGGTCATAGGCATCCTAGTGATTAGAACAGCCCTATAGAAGCTTTCACACAATGTGGCCTTTTTCTTTTCTGAAACTTCAGCCTGTGCTTGGTCACTTGGTACTTTCTCTTTCACTAGAAAATAAATTGCAAGATTAATAAAATAAGACACTGAGTATAGTCACTGTGCAAGTCAGTGTAAACCTCAGTGGACCCCTGAGTTTCTGAGCAAGCGAAGCTCAGACATCTCGAAATGGGAGGAAGCCCATTCTAACCTGAAGCAATGGGCAGGAAGAGTCTGAGCAGTGGGAAGGAGCCCAGGGCTAAGAGAGCGTCCCCTTCCTCCTATTGACTGAGGTAAAAATCATGAGACTTAAGTGCACCCAAGGATTAAACTTCCAGCCCATTTAGTCTTAAATTTCCTGTCATCCAAACCCACTGCAACCAGAGAATAGCCTCTCCTACCAGAGACCCTGACATAAAGCTCAGGAGCTGCTTAACGCCAATATCGATTCAAGCTAGTGCATCTGTTTGCTTCTAATGCATATCAAGCAGGGAACTTGAGTTTACTGCAGGTCAGGAAGAAGCCAAGAGCGTACCAAAGGCCTCAGAACCCAGGCAGCCACATTCAGCATCCCTAGAAAAAAAAAAAAGATCATCCATTAAGTATGTGGGGTTTACTACATCTCTAGTCCCACAAGACTTGCCCTATCTCAACATAAATAATATCTGGAGGGCTAGAATATTCCATGCACAGTGCAATATATTTAATCAGGCTTTTAGACACGCATGGACTGTTGGGACATCCTGCTGCCTTCTGAAGCAGAAAAGCCATTCAACAGAGGGAATGTAAGCAGAGAATCCTATGTAATTGAATTGTGGTCTTAAGTCCTGTGACTAACAGAAACCAAAGTCCTGTCCCGTGTACTGGGATCTCCTCTCCTCAGCCTCAGAGGTAACGCAGACACCTATGTGGGCCATCACTGTCAACCATGAATTCTTCAGTGGTGTTATTTTTAGTAGGTTACTAATACTCTTTTCTTAAAAGGTATTAGCACTAGTCAGACAAGAACTCCAAGAAAACTTCTCATTGGCTCATAAGGAATCTAATTCTTTAATAAGCCAGTCTAATTCAGCATCCCTGGATGGGAATACTTGAGATTTTTGTTTCCCATGAATGGAAGGTAATAAAATATTTAAAAAGTGAAGGGGCATGGTGTTGACCTTGTTGGGGTGAATTTTAAGTTCCTGGAAGGCAGGGCAGGATCTCTGGTTGGCCAATATTATATTTATTAAATCCTGGCCATCTTCATGGACCCTACAAGTAAATGTATCAATAGACTTCATTACAAGGGGAAAAAAAGACACATTGCTGCTTTAGGAGAGACAGATGCTACATTCTCTTTGATGCTTTCTTTCCTTCAAGCTGATTAACAATTTGAACCATCACCATTCTAAAAACCAGAGAGTAGAAAGCACTGTGTTCTACTTCACGAGAGCAAAAAGAAAATTCTCCGTCTCTCTCTCTCTCTGTCTCTCTCTGTGTCTCTCTGTCTCTCTCTCTCTGTCTCTCTCTCCCTGTCTCTCTCTGTCTCTCTCTCTCTCGCTCTCTCTCTCTCTCTCTCTCTGTGTGTGTGTGTGTGTGTGGACAGGCTGGGGTGGGAAGGAGGTGAAGTAAGGGGCTCACTTCTCCCGAAAGCATTCCACTTTCAAAGCACACAATGTCAAAAAATGTGCATGATGATGAAGTTTCGTACTTAGTATTTCTCAAGCCACAGTTCTGACTGCAATGGATATGCTGTCTAAGGAAACCTAAAAATAATTTTTAAAAAAAAAAGAAAAGAAAAGAAAAACACGAGGAGGCAAGTTTCTAAGAGTTACTGTCAAGGCCAGCCAAGCACGCCTCTAAATAAACTCCCTGCTTGTGCCCACCAGCAAGTCACCTTAAAGAAAACTCTATACTCAGACAATGACTGCCGCTGGATGAAAGGGGCAGTTATCCATGGAACACCCAGCTAGGGACTACCATCCAGGGGGTGAAAGTACCCCCACAGGCTCAGAAAGTGCTTGTCGTCCATTCTGTGAAGGCTGTGTTTTATAAACATGTCTAATCTGGTTTTAAATTTTGATACATGAAGTCATTACCAAAGGACTATGGGCCACTGAAGTGACAGTGGATCTACAGAAGAAGGAAAGCCATGGTGAGATTTGCTGTACAGTTCACTCCCTCTGCCCCCTTGACTGCTTTCTCCTCTGGTCCCCTCACAGAAGTACTGACTCTCCCCTCTCAGCATGTTCTTGCCCTCATGCCAAAGATTTGCTTCCTGTGTGTGCGTCCATGCATGTGTGCATGCACCATTCACTTTGAGCCACTTCTACATATAAACATTGCTATTTTTTTTTAATATAATGACACATGGCCTCATGTAGGCCAGGCTTGTTTCAAACTCACTATGTAGCCATGAATAACCTTGAGCTTCTGATCTCCTGCTGCCTGCTCCTATCCCAGAAAGCTAGGACTAGCGTGCCCTACAATGTCTACTTTATGTAGTGCTGACAATCAAACCCAGGGCCTCCTGCATGCTTGGCAAGTACTCTACCAACTGAAATTCGTCTCTAAGCCCCAAACAGGCTGGTCTGTTTTTCTGTTCTGTTTGTTTGAGAGTCTCTCTCATTCAAGCCCTGGCTGTTGATATAGTCCAGGTAGCCTTAAGTTCTTGGCAATCCTCCTGCCTCCGTCTTTCAAGTGTTAGAATGATAACTGTGAACCAGAGTGTCAGGTAAACCAGAACTCACTGTGCTGCCGTGAACTCTGACCTTCCTGCCTTTCCTCCCCTTCCCTAGTACTGGGACTCTGGTCACACATTACTATACCCAGTTATGTAGTGTTAGGGTCCCACCCAGGGCTTTATTCTTGCCATGCAAGCACTCTACTGACTGGACCACACCCTGCTCTGCTCTCCTTCCCCCCCGCCGCCCACCAAAAATATCCAGCACTGGCTGAATTTAAAAGAAATAATCTTAAAGAGGTGATCAGGAGACCGACTGACTGACAGACCGCCTGTTGAGCATCTCATCTGTGGCCCTCCTCTGAGTTTGAATTCTGGCAGGTAGCTAAGCATAACATGAGAGGATCCCCCTCCCCACCGCTTGGAGAACAAAGGAGATTCTCAAATCATACCATGCAGCTTATTTAACAAGCCATGTACCAGATGTGGTTTTAAGGGATTTATAAACCTGACTCATTTACTCCTCATAACAGCCCTATGAAAGGGGTCCTATTCTCCCCATTTCCCAGAAGACCTAGCATAGACAAGTCGGATAATGTGCCCAAAGCCATACAACTGGAAAGCAGCTGTCAGTATGTCCACACACACACACAGTCTGGTTTCAAAAATCTGTTCTCGAGTTTTTTAATTTATTTATTGAGTGATGGCGAGGCATGTGGCTTCACAGCACACATGCAGAAGTCATAGCCAGCCAGATGGTTTGCTCCCTCATGACCTGAGTTCAATCCCTGGGGCCCTCGCGGTAGAAAGAGAAAACCCAAGTCCATTTTTAGCTGCTGCTCAGGAGTTTTCTTTGGCTAAAGGGTTGGGGGACAGTTGTATATGCATTCTGTCCAGTAGTAAAGCCAGTTTTCCTCTATCAGGGAAAACTAGATTATTTATGAATCAATCAATTACTCCCCTATTTTATTTCTCCTATTGGGTAAATATTTACCCTATTGGGCAAATCAAATATGCTCAAGAGTCAAGATTACAGGCTTGCCGCTAACACGTATGCTACTGCAGGCCTTTCCTATCCCTTCAGCTCGTTCTTTTTGCCAGTCCCCATACGTAATCATCACATTCCCTTTCCAAAAAACGCAGATTTTTTCCCCTAGTGCTGGGAACCCAGGCTAGTGCTAAGCACATACTCTCCCACTTAGCCGTAAGTTCAGGTCCCAAAGTAGCTTGGTGGTGCCCATGGTGCCCACGGTGCTCACGGTGCTCACGGAGCTCACAGTGCTCATGGTACTCACAGAGCTCACAGTGCTCATGGTGCTCGTGATGCTCACGGTGCTCATGGTGCTCACAGTGCTCACAGTGCTCGCGGTGCTCATGGTGCTCGCGGTACTTGCGGTGCTCACGGTGCTCGCGGTGCTCACGGAGCTCACAGTGCTCACGGTGCTCGCGGTGTTCGCGGTGCTCACGGTGCTCACGGTGCTCACGGTGCTCACGGTGCTCACGGAGCTCACGGTGCTCACGGTGCTCACGGTGCTCACGGTGCTCACGGTGCTCACGGAGCTCACGGTGCTCACGGTGCTCACGGTTCCCATTGGAGTAGGGTTTTTTTGTTTTGTATAGTTTGAAACAAAGTCTCACTATATAGACTAGGCTAGCCTCAAACTCCTAATCTGCCTGAATGCCAGGCAAATGTGAAAGGTGGGAGGGAGGAAGGGAGAGAAGAAGGGTTAGGTAGCCTCTTAGAGAACCATTCTCAGAGTCTTTGCCTTACTTCTGAGTTAAGTTTAATAGAGCACCAGCAGCAAACATGCCCAGACAGCAACCCAGCCCCCAATACAGAAGCCAGGACGCTGGCATAAGGAAGAGTCCATGCTAATCTCAACTCTCCCTGCTCTGTGACAGACTGCATGGCTTTCCAAATGAAAGTGGGCAAAGCAAACCCAGCCACACAGGGAGTCAGAGGGTGATGCCACTCCCCTCTGCGTGCTGCAGGATGGGTATTTTAGTGAAGTTTCTTCCAAAGTATGCTGTGCTTTTGGATTCTAAAGCCCAGAGGCTTCAGGATTTTCTCCTCCCTTCAAAAAAATGGATGGTTCTGCTTTTCATTTAAGGTGCAGTTTAGAAAGAAGCAGCCTGTGAAACCAATTAACTAATTGGAAATCACTTAATGACTGTGGCAGCGTTTTGGGTTTCTGGCGTTGGTTCACAGCAGTCAAGAGAAATTGCTTTCCAATATTATGATAAGGTAAAGCCGTGGAGGTCTCACAGGGGGCGGCTGACGGCTGCTGAGAGAAACAATCAGCTCTAGTGTGCCCACCAAAATAATGGAGACATTATAACTCGGAGCTTGGTGACTGTAAAGTAAGGCAACACATAAAAACCCAAAGATATGTGGAGAGCTGCTGAGAATATGTGTAGTCATGGTTCTTTGTGATGGTTTTTGAGAGCTTACAATCTTACACACACACACACACACACACACACACACACACATTACTCTGTGGAAGCGTCTCTCACTGAGCCAGCAGGCATATGTGAAGAGGGAAGTGACAGGCAAAGGGAAAAGTAATAGAGTAAATGCCCACCCCGGAACAATTGTCCAATTAATTGTTTGAGTACGAATACAGTCATTGTTCACATTAGGGAAATAATCTAGCTAATTGCTCAAGAGTTAGTAGAGCCAGAGAAAATAAATTAGCCCAGACACAATGTTTCCCCCATTTGCCATTTGTTTGCTTCAAGGTAGCAAATCTTCTCTTTGCATATTTCCAAAGAGTTTATTTCATTAGAGCTAAATCATCACCGCAGAAAACAACAACAGCAACCCCTAAGGCTTCTAATGCCTTTTGACTTTATTTAAAAGGAGCCAGAGTTAGCTGTGCAGCCAAAGGAGTTTAGGGTGGCTCTGGTCCAGGGCTTCAGACCTATTTTGAACATGGAAATTCTCTTTACTCTCCCTTGGTCTGAGTTTGCTCAGCTGTAAAAGGGTCTGCTAGAAGAGGTGGTTTACCCGATGATGGTCACATTTCATGAACATGAAGGTACTAGCAATTCTTCAGCAACGATGGCCTTTTACCTCTCCCCTTTGCCACAGTAAACATGGGCAACAGAAATTCTCCAGGAAAGAGTGGCTGCTGGTTTCAAACAAGAAACACTTTCCAGGGCTGGAGAGATGGCTATGCCAGCAGCTAGGAGCACCTACCACTATCACAGAGGACTGGAGCTAGATCCCCAAAACCCACATCAGATAACTCAATACTGCCTGCTACTCCAGCCCCGAGGATCCAGCGCCTTCTTCTGGCGTCTACACGTACCTCCTTGAATGTGTGCATACACAGAGAGAGAGAGAGAGAGAGAGAGAGAGAGAGAGAGAGAGAGAGAGAGAGAATCTTTCTTTAAAATGCAAAGTCACCATCCACCCTTGTCATTCCACTACCTGCATCTGGTTTACTTTAGCCCCAGCTGTATTATCCAGCTCCACTGGGCCCATCCTTAGATGGTTGCTATAATGGGTTAGATGTGAAGTGTCCCCCACAAGCTCTTATCTTCAACAGTTGGTCTCCAGCTTGTGGTGCTATTTCGAAAGCTGTGGAAACTTTAAAAGGTGGGCCCTGGCTCTCAGAAGTGTGTCACTTGGGGCAGACCTTTGAAGATTATGCCCACCCCCAGCTCCAGTCCCTGTGGCCTGCTTTCCACTCCACTGACATGGACACAGCCCCTCCCCCACACTCTTACCACAATACTGCTCCTGTCATGCCTTCCCACGGTGGACTGACACGTCTGAAGCAGTAAGCCAAAATCAACCTTTTCTCCCTTAAGTTGTTTCTGTCAGGTATTCTTGTCAGACGGACATGAAAGTCACTAATACATTTGCTTTGTACTTAGCTATTACCAAAAGGCCCAAAGGATGAAACATGTTCCCCTTGTAATAGATGTGCAGAGATA
The DNA here is from genome assembly GCF_004785775.1 of Grammomys surdaster. Lineage (NCBI taxonomy): Eukaryota > Metazoa > Chordata > Mammalia > Rodentia > Muridae > Grammomys > Grammomys surdaster. The sequence continues at coordinate 1,574,309 of NW_021604597.1, forward strand.
AGTGCTATTTGCATAAATCACTGCGCCAAGCATTAAACTACATAGTTTAACTACTTTCTTCTCTTCTGTGTCTTTCAAAGGAAACTTCCCTGGAAGCCTTTTATACATGAAAACTCTTAGGGTAAAAAGGCAGCATTAAAGCCATAAAAAAGTGATAGTTCTCCCTTTGAAAATATTTCATCCTGTGTTGGGAGAAATGCTATGATTATTTCTTTTCTTGGGTCTTAATTTCCAACTTGCATTCCGGAAGATGGCATTCTATATGAATATCAAGAGCCCACTGAGGCATCAATGCTGATGCTCTGATTTCTAATTGCCGATAAGAACTGATCAATAGGAATTGGGAAAATGGCTCTACGGGTAGGAGCACTTGCTGCAAAATCTGATCCCCATCACCCATGTAAAAAGATGGGTCCAGCCATGCCTACAGCCCCAGGGTCATGGGCAATAAAGAGACCAGAGGAACACTGGGGTTTACTGGCTGCCAGCTTAGCTCCAGATTCAGCTAGAAAGCCTGTTTCAAAGGAATAAGATGGAGAGTGAAGGATCAGTACGCCTGACATCCTCCTCTACTCTGAGCACACACGTGCAGGTCTAAGTTCCAGCACATACACTCACGTCCATACACCACACACATACGCCATTCAACTTCACACACACACACACACACACACACACACACATCAGTCACTAAAACAGAACAACAAATCTGCAGTGAGGGTGAAACCAACCTAATGTAAGCAACTTGCTGGAGGTGGAGGCAGGAGGAGTTTCAAATCACCCTCCACTACATAGCAAATTCAAGCCCAGACTTGGCTAAGTGTGACTCTGTGTTGTTGTTGTTGTTGTTTCCCAGACATGAAATAAAAGGAAAACATTTCAGCTCTCTTAGTAAAAACAAGCCTCCAATATTTCAAAGGCGAAAATCTGGAAACTTAACCTGGGTTAGCTCAGTACATTTTCCAGGCTGGCAACAGCATAAGAAAAGCATGCAGTCAACAGATAACAAACATTCTAGGACTGCCTCGTCTACCTCGTGTTGCATGCAAGGTGAGGCTGCTCCCAGGAAGGCAGGCTAAATGCCAGAGCACAGCCTTGTTTGCAAAGCTCTGCACTCTGAAGCTTAAATGTCCCTGTTTAACAAATGGTGAGCAATTTAGCCCGTTGCACAAAGACAGGACCAAGGCCAGAGTCTAACAATAGCTCTCCTCTCTCTGAGTCCTTGAATTAGTGAATGTTATTACAAAAACGAAATATGCTTTTATCTAGGTTGTTACTTTTCCCTGTTCTCATCTGCAGCTTTGGCTATAAGCTCACAGTGTGTAGTTAAATTGGACAATTACCAATCGAGAAGTACATAATTAATGAACAGTCACTATATATGTTTGGGAAACTGTGACCCAATCATGGAGCAGATAGCACTGCCGCTGAAATAAATTACTTGTTCCACTCATTACCTGATCAGCATTTGTTTAGAAGTTCCTCGGTGCCCTATCAAAATTCTAATCAGTTCTATTTAAATTACTATTTTTTTTTGCACAGCATTGTTAAAAATGCTAATTTATGCTTAGAACCGAACGGCTTTATTTCTTACCTCCTGAAGAAACGGATGAATAAAAAACACCCTTCTATGGGGCATAGATTATCAAGGGTTCAACGACTATTGGATTTTGCACTTGCCAAAACACGTTCTGCAAGTAGGAGTTGAAGCTTGGGGAAACAAGAAGGACGTTCAGGTCCTCCCACATCCAAGCCCTCATTTCCACGAGGAGACACAGGACGGTTACTGCAGCATCAGCCACCACCCCTGAGACTCAGCTTAAGAAGTAGGCAAAGTCTTAACTGCTGCCTCAAGGCATCTTAAGGATGACAATGGTTGCTTCAATCCCTAGGCAACAAGACACAGGAACATTTCTTTTTTTTTTTTTAAAGATTTATTTATTTATTATATATGAATACACTGTAGCTGTCTTCAGACACACCAGAAGAGGGCATCAGATCTCATTACAGATGGTTGTGAGCCACCATGTGGTTGCTGGGATTTGAACTCAGGACCTCTGGAAGTGCAGTCAGTGCTCTTAACCACTGAGCCATCTCTCCAGCCCCCACAGGAACATTTCTATGCCCAGTATCCCTCTTGCTTAGGATGATGTGCTCAGTGGAGGTCCAATAGTAACTCCATATCTCTTTTCTGCCGTTAGTTTGGTATCCAAATTTAGGGTCAAAGTGGCACTCTAGGCAAGAAAGTGGCCTTGCCCAAGCCAAGACTCAAGAGACATTTTACTTCCTCTAACAAACAAGCGTTAGAGAAAAAAATCTAAACAAACAACAATAACAAAACAAAAACAACAAACAATCAAAACCCTCCTGGTCAAGAGAATACTATCTGGCTTGAAAGGGGACCTAACATCCAGTTGGGGCCAAGTTATTCATTTGGCCAAGGTCTGCCCCCTAGGAGGGCAACTTCACCTCACTCCCTGCTACAGAGACGTGGAATAATTAGTCCTGATGAGACTCTCCTGCCCCTAGTTCAGTAACTTGCAGGGCCACGGGGCTATAGCATAGAAGCTTGCCTGCTAAAGTGTAATTTCTCCCTTCCTTCTTCCTCTCTCTTTTCTAAACATGCTTTCCTTAACACTTTGCACTCTTTATCCAACATTCAGAACTTCTTCACCCTATCCCTAAAGCATCCCTTCCTGCCCTGTATCTGACCTCCATGCAGTTTTAACAATCATGATTTTTTTTCTTCTTCTTCTCTCTTCTATCCTCTTCCTCCTCCAGGCCACTGCTGAAGTTTACAGTTTACCTGTCCTGGGGCTTTCTTTTAAACACGAGCAGATTTTTCCTTGAGCACCCGTGTGAGTCCATTCATAGATTCTCTTATTATGAAACTGAGAACCCTAAGAGTGGGCCAAGTGCCCCCTGTATCACAAGGTCAACCACTTGCCTAGAACCTGGAAGAGCTCAGAAGAGGGAGAAGATTGAGAGCTGTTTCTAGAAGTTGTTAGAGATCTGCTAATGAGATCTTATAGGTCACAGCTTCTGAGCTGAGGATACAGCCTAGTAGAGAATTTGCCTAGCATGTCTGAGGCTCTGGGTTTAATCCCCAGCAATATATAAACCACACATAGTGGTGAATGCGTGTAACCCCAGTGCTAAGTGAGTAGATGCAGGAACACCAGAAGTCCAAAGCCGTCTTAATGAATTCAAAGCCAGCCTGGGCTACATGAAACTCTATCTTAAATTATTACAGTATTATGCTCCCTACCCAGCCTAGGCTCAGTGTCTGTGGAAGTCAGTGAGCGTGTCATTATCCAACACGGAGTGGGCGGCATCCAATTCAGAATTCACTGCCTAAGTTTTTTATAAGCTGAGGAATTACCTTGAGAGGACTGAATTTCCAAGTGCAAGCCAACAGCTGCCTGAAGAGAGGCCACCTCAATCATCCACACCAGCTGGTCTCTGGTGGAGAGAGGGTAAAGTCAGGCCGGATCAGCCTGGCTTAGGGCCGCATGGCCAGAGGGGTAGAAAACATAGGTTCACACAGGCATTTAACCTTGATTAAGCAGTGTGGTATGGCTGAGGCTTAAAACAAGGCCAGAACATTTTCTCACTTATTATCACCTTGATAACCTGTTCTTGTAGCTGGGAAGGGGTGTCACAAAAAAGGGAGGGTGGAGGGGAGCCACCAGAAGGGAGGGCGGGTCACAGCACTGAGCCAGAGGAGAGGAGCTGCAGTTTTCAGAGTACAGTTTGGAAGAAAGGAAAGATGCTGCTCTCTGTGTAGTTCTCTTTTCAAATAGAAACTGTTGTTTTTTTTTTCCAGGCTGCATAACTAATCGCTTCATAGGAAAGGGAAGAAAAGAATGGCTTTCATTCATTTTCTTTGAAACCTATTCAGCACAGTTTGAAAGTAGAATTTCCCTATGAAATACCTACAGCGTGGTGGAGGCTTTGCAAAATCCGAGGGTGAGGCAGCAGAGGGAGTGGAGACAGGAGAAGTAAGGCAAAGGCTAGGAATTGCACTCTTCAGGTCACTGTGAAAGGCAGTGGCCACCTCTGTCCATCACAGATACATGGTTCCCGCCAGTGGTCATGGTTGTCATGCGGAAAGCAACACCTCTTCCTCTGTATACCCTTCTAAGGAGAAGCTAGTAAAGCAGGAACCCTGGCTGAAAACAACCCTGGATGGATTGGGTTTTGATTTATCTTTTCTTGGTGTGCATGTGTGCATAGCATATGTGTGCATGAGTTTGTGTGTGTATATGGTATGTATGCATGGTTATGTGTGTGCATGGTGTATATGTGTATGATTATGTGTGAACATATGTGTGCCAGAGCTTGTACTGGGTCTTCCCCACTAACACGCTCTGCCTTATCTTTTGAAACAGAATCTGTCATTGGACCTGCCCTCTACCATCTGGTTAGAGTGGCAGGCAGCAGGCTCTGGGAACCAGCCTGTCTCTGACACCCCACAACACCCAAGTTCTAGAGTTACACACTCAGGCTTTTATGCAGGTATGGGGGATCAAAATCCAGGTCCTCAAATTTATGTGTAGAAACCTCAGCCACTGAGCATCTCCCCAACTCTGGGAAACTCAGTTCTACAGTTCTCAATCACATTTTACACTGTGATAACAGGTGGCCCTGAGTTTTTAAGATAGTAACTAGAAGGATGACTCATGAGGAGCTGTGTTCAACTCTCCAGCATACATATAAAAACCAGTGTGGGAGCATGTGTCTGTAACCCCAGCAGAGACAGGCACATCCCTAGCCAGCCTACCTGAACCTATGAACTCGATGATTCCTGAGAGACCCTTTCTCCAGAAATAGGGCAGAAAGTAATGGTAAAAACAGCCAACACTGACCACTGGCCACATGTATGCACACACACACACACACACAAGAGCATACATGTATCCTACCACCACTACCATTAACATACATATTTCTTTTTCTCGAAAACCTGTTTACACGACAGAGGCAGGAGGATTTCTGAGTTCAAGGCCAGACTGTTTAGTCTACAGAGTGAGCTCGGGGCAGCTAGGGCTTCACAGAGAAACCCTGTTTAAGGGGTTGGGGGACTATTTGAACTAAGCACAAACCAAAGCTCTGTGATGCTGTGGTGGGCCTGTGGTAGCTTAAGAGCCTCTCTGCAGCTTCTACCATCAGAAGATGCATGTGCCTGCCACACTCTGCTGCCTGAGCGTCTTGAGACTAAAAGTCAGGTACAATGAGTCAGGACATCAAGGTACTTGCTCCCAGACTTGACAACTTCAATTTGATCCCCAGTACTGTGGTGGAGGGGGAGAACAGACCATCATAAGCTGTCCTGTGACCTCCACAAGGATGCATACATAGATACATACTCACATACACACGCACACACACACACTCAAATAACAGTAAAAATTACAAATTTTGTATTTGGACAAAGTTTGTATTCTGGACTTTCAGTCCAGAGTACAATTTCTGACTATTCACAGATCCTTTTATTATTTACATCTGAGTTACAAAATTTAACTTTTTCTAATCTAAAAAAAAGAAAATCAAGTCGTTGAGAGAATTTGTGCTTCAGAATTTGTTTAATAGCACATTTCCATGGACCGCCAGGCTTGCTCAGTGTTTTAAGTGTCTTCCTAGGGTCGTGACAGGAATTTAACACTAACCACAATTTTCCTGATTTAATCCAGAAGAAATGATGAGGGACTTTCACAAAAGCATAGCTACCTTTGACTTCAGGCCAATGGTGTCATTTCTAAAGGCGATATTCTCAAGATGCTGCTTATATTAGAACAAAAGGGAAGAGGCTGAAGGAGAGAAGATGGTCCGTCTGTGAAATGACTCAATGAATAGGTCAGTCTGGCCTCTGTCCGTACAGCTGACAAACTGTTGAGCAAGCGGAGATGGAGCCCTCTGATTTAGCTCTGGGGCATCATTCCAGACTGAACTTGGCCATGAATCAGCATTACATATACCTTATTGCTCAATCGTCTTAGCAATTACTTAGAAGACAAAATAGGTCATGACTGTTAAGCTTGAAGAAAGCATAAATCTGGAAAAGGTTCTTCATGCTCTGAATTCCATACAACTTAAGCCATCTTACCTGTCCAGGGCAATGAACAGAGTTTAATATGAGATACTACAAAGATAAGCATCTTCTTGATTTAAGTGGGAGAAAATTAGGTATATTATGTTTTATTAGAAGTCATGAAAGATCAGAAGGGTCTTAATTAGTTGTAAAATCAGTACAAGTCAGTGTGTTGTGACTAAATCAACATATCAACTCAATTTTAAGTGGCATTGATAGAGATCTTGTCCAGGGTAGAAGTAATATTTTCCTGTATTGTGGTCAGATGTCAACACCATTCAGAGAAAAGAGTTAATACAATCTCTGCTATCAATGCATGAATTTAAATAAGTCGAGTGATTCATGCTTTGTGTCCTCATCTGAAAATGGAAATAACAACAGCTGACAAACACATCCCATAAAATTATAAAAATCAAATGAGTCACTTCCATAAAAGAATTTCTGAACATCACAAAGTGCCATTGTGCTGGACATCTGCTGTTTGTTAACCCACAACCACTGCCTCTTGATGATGAACACAGCCCAGCATTCCATGGGTAGCCTCGGCTCCATGGGTAGCCTCGCCTTGACTCCTCACCACCTGCCGATTCTCAACCCCACCCAACATCCCTGCATCAGATTTCAAGCTACCCTGCCAACCCAGGCACAGCCATCGACACCCAAAGACACCATACCAGGGCTTCTGGGGGAAGATGTTTGCTTTTCCTAGTTGCATCTTAGTTAAACAAGAAGTTGGATCTTGCAGTACCACTCGACTACCAGGGAAATGTCAGCCTAAAGATGAAGCTGAACTGTGCAGGCCTTGGTGGCTTACGGCTGTAAACCCTAGCGTGTGGAGAATGAAGACCGAAAGGTCAGGAGTTCAAGATGGTCCTCAGCCACATATGAGCTTGAATTTGGGCTAAGGAGACCTTATCTCAATAACAAACAAAAACTTGACGGTGAAGCAACACAAATGGAAATGGAAATGAAAGAAATACAGAAACTCACCCCCATGAGCCCATTATTTGACAGACCTGCTCAGACCTGCCCACCTGACGTCCACTCTCTGCTTGGATCATCTAGGCTCCGAGCCCTTCAACTACCCCTCAAGTCAGCTGAACAGGTTTTCTATGTCCTTTCAGCGGGAACAGACCTAAAATTGTGCATTCATTCAAAGCTGTAGGAAAGTTATTCAAATATATGGAAATAATAAATGAGTGTATTCAAATGGAGATTGGCTAGATACATTTTAGAGGAAAAGAGATTAAAATCAAATCTATAAAATAAGCCATGGAATAGAGGGGGGATTTTTTTGGGTAGGTTGGAGAACAGGATCAACAGGCTGCTGTTGGAGAGCCAGCATCACTGAGAGTAATGGAGAGCAGAAACGCCATCAAGGTACAGGTCACGCATGGACGACATGTCCTACTGCAACCTATTATATTTAGATTTGTGTTGTATTATCAGAATTCTGTTAGGTAGAATTATCATAGCTATATTAGGTATGTTATGAACATTAGGATTATGTTTCATTATCTTGGATCCTAAGGCTTACATAAGGAGTTATATAAACACTTTGTTGTAAAAAGAAATTTTTATTTTTGCATTCTGCTCCTGGGAAGTCCATGTCTCCAGCCTACCCCATGGTAGCTTCCTTGTTCTGCTAAGCTAATGGACAGATTTCTAACTGCAACAGTGATGCCCATCTCTGATTAATGAGACCATCTCATCCCCCACCTTCTTTCAAGGCTCCTATTACAGTTTCAATCAGAATATTGATGAAGTCCTTCTACTGCCTCTCCAGGAGAACATCTATTGCCAAGTGGTTGGTTTAAAAACAATACCTGCCTTTAATCCCAGCACTTGGGAGGCAGAGGCAGGCGGATTTCTGAGTTCGGGGCCAGCCTGGTCTACGGAGTGAGTTCCAGGACAGCCCAGGCTATAAGAGAAACCCTGTCTCAAAAAACCAAAAAAAAAAAAAAAAAGAGGATCAGAGGAGAAGCCTTGCCAATGAAGGGAGTTTCCCATATTGTGCTGAGCCCAGAGGCTATCTGGTCATGATGGACTTGGACCTAATTAAGCAGAGTTTTCCCACACTGTGTAGTGGCAGGGAAACTAGCTCAGTATGTAAAAATGCTTGCTTTAACAAGCATGAGAACTTGAATTTGAATCCCCAGCACCCATGTAAAAAAAAAAACAATACTTATCCTGAGAAAAACCAGAAAAATGGCTTCTTACTCCCACACTAAGATCCATGTGACATTTGGAGAAATTATGGCATTTCCTGAACCGAGGTATCTACCCAAATCATCTGTCCCAGGGGCTGATAATGGGTCACACCCTACCTACTCAAGTTTTATTACAAAGTCTTTGTCAATAAAGTTTTATTTGAATACAACCGTGCCTTTCTGTTATGTTATTTTTCTGATTCCATATAGCAGCAAAATTGAATAGTTGTAACAAAGATTATATTAATTACAAAGGCTAGAATATATATTATATGGTCTAGTACAGGAGAAAGTTAGTAACCTACAATGTAGTCTAATCCTAGATTTGAGAAAGAATCTTAGACCCATAAAGACTAACTAATGATAGACAAGAAGCCAAATCTAAGTTTATTCCATAAGGCAGTATATCAGGTTCTGTTCCTATCTGCCTATTAGTTTGCAGATGCTGTGTAGACAGGTATCATGCCTCATATCCATATTGAACCCCACGCTGAACACTGATGGCTCCGTTAAAACTAGTTAAATAGCTGAGAATGGTAGTGCATGCCCATAATCTCAGACTCTGAAGGCTCTGGCAAGATTATGAGTTCAAGACCAGACTAAGCAACATAGTGAGACACTGTCTCTAAAGAGAACCTAGCTATACAACAGGGGTTAAATAAAGAATCATGTGAGGACTTCAATGGAAACCATCTCCTAACCACAAATGAATCATTGACAGACACCAAGTTACCATATATGATATATGTAAAATGATAGCAGCAACCACCTCACAGAGCTGACAGTTCGATGGGATGAAAAGCAAGGGGTATAGAAACAGCATCCAACACACCATAAACACTGAAACAGACTAGGTTATATGAGGACAATCATAAAGACGAAGTCTCATCTGTGGAACTACAGATTTGTCTTTGGTCCCTCAGAATCAATGGGGACAGTACACGAGGTGAGTTCCAATGCAATGTCTGCAGATGAGTGAGTGCCATCTTTGGGTTCCATCTCCCAAGGAAATGAGGACACAGATGAGGGCACACGCTCCCCATGCACAAGGCCCATGGAACTGGAAGGACAAAGAGAAGATTCTTTCCCTCAGCTCACAAATGTCAATATTTTAAAAGGTAAATGGAAACCTGGCAGTGTGTCAATCAGCACAGCAGGAGAGGATCTTCTATGGCCTGAGAGCATGTCACCTGACTCTCCTCACAATAGACAATGATGGCACTCAACATTAGGGTCTTCCCCTCTGGCCACATCTGCTCTAAATCACCCCTGCTTCTTACGTGTGTAGCTGTAACTCTCTGTCGGGATTGCCTGTAGGACGGCTCAGTAGCATCTGTGTACAGTGAAGGAGGACTTTTAGCAATGGGCAGAATCTTTCTACCATCCAGCCAGTCTTCTGCAAAAGAATTATGAATATAATGTTTTTGTTTGATTATATGGGACAGGCATGTATGTTCATATATGTATGTGCACATGTGTGTGCAGATTAATGCACATGAACGCCTGAAGTCAGTGCTATGCATCTTTCTTCACTCTCCACCTTACTCTTCTATATAGGTCTCTCAGTGAACCTATGACTCACTAACTTGGCTAGACTAGGTGGCCAGTGAGTCCCTGTGTTCTCCTGTCTCTGCTTCTCCCAGACTGGGTTTACAAACGCGTGCCAGCATGTAATCCTTTTTCATGGGTGCTGGAGATCCAAACTCAGGTCCTTGTGCTGACGTGGCAAGTAGTTTACCCACCAAGCCATCTCTCCGACCCCTATTAATGTCATTTTATATTTTGATAGTCTCTGATTTGGAAATCTCGGGGACTCATAAGATGTGTGATCTTGGGAAAAGACTAACAACCAAACTCATTCTCCGTCCACCCCTCTTCCTGGCCTAAGCTGATGGGCAGTGATTCCCCCACTTAGATAAATGGTCCCTTTAGGATCTAACAGGGACATATGGAACAACAGAGTCTGATCCTATCACTCTCCACTGCACTCAGTTTCTTTCTTTGATGCTAATAACAAAAGATTTTTTTCCAGAGACGCTTAGCCCATATTGGGAGTTGAAGTCTGTATGTGCATGTACGTGTCCATATATTTTTCTCTGAAATGTGCTGAACACATCTCCTTATATCCTGGCTGCTGGGAAAGATGACTGGGACTAATAACCAGTCACCGCCCACATTCAGGGGGCCTTTCCCACCCTGCAGCCTTCCTACTGCCTCCATCTGTGTTTGTTCTTTTGCTGCATAAGAACTCAAACTGGGTGACAGGCCTGTTATTTTTAAAAAGCCTTTAGTAGCGTCTATCCCCAGAACTGTCTCATCACAATTATCTGCACCAAACGAGGAAACTCACATCGAGAATGGATATGGGTTTCAGCCAGCACCAAATGTCTCTCCTTCTGCCTTTTTGTCTTTCCGATCAGTCAGAACATGTGAAGCCCCAAATGAAGAGTAAACACACAGCCCAGGTTCCTTTCATCTCAGAACATATGTCATGACGGGGGAGGGGAGAAGCCCTATTCCCAGCTTCAATCAGCCATTCGTTTTCTGTGACTTGAACCTCAAACTGAAAGGGATGTTGGGGGAGCTTGAGAGCTCAATGCAGCTGACTCCTTGGAAGATAATAGGTATTCACGGCATACCTGAGTCCTGGAGTCATTATCTCCCCTGCGAGCACTTCTGTATTTATACATAATGAGATCATTACCAGGCAGCTATTCCAATTTTATTCAGACTTTAATATTTCTTGAAGGGAAAAAAAAAAGAAGCCTAGCATACAAAAGGGTTTGTGATGCCAACTCAATCAGACGTGCCGTTGATGGAGAATTATTCAAGTGCAAGCCAGAACAGGAGAAAAAAATAATTTCAGAGAGGCTTCTGCCAAAGCCAAGTTCTCCTGCAACGATGTTTCAAGTGAATGTGTGGAACTGTCCAGAGGTGAGGGAGGAAAATAACAACGAACAGAAGAGAGGGCTGCTGGGGGATTTAAAAGGAGGCTCAGCCTAACTACTCAGGAGGGGAGGGTGGGAGCCTCCTGCAGAGACTGGAGACTCATTCCCACCTGCTTTCAGAGAGTAATTAGACCAGCAAGACAGTCCCTTCACCTGGGGCAGCTGGGTCTAGAAATTAACCATTTTGTGAGTGTTCTGTCCTTTGATAGTTAAACCCTGGACTAAGTCAGTAGGCAAGACAATGCCTTCCTTCTCCTTTCCACCTTCCCCCTCCTCCCTCCTCCCTCCTCCCTCCTCCTTCCTTTCTCCTCATTTCTTCCTCCTTCCTCCCTTCTTCCCTCCTCCTTCCACAACAACAAGCTGGAAAGAAAAGGCTTCTTATCTTCTCATCCACGTTGCTTCTGCAAGAAAGAACATGGGGGGGGGGGCTCTCCTTTCCCTTGTCCAGTAAATCCAATTCAATAGAAAAATGGCAGGAAAACTCAGGGACCAGCTGCTTAAACATTCCAGGTATGGCTCCATTAGCTGGGAGCAAATTAGAAAACCAAATGAAATTAATCAAATATTAAAAGCGAGCAGAAGAAAGAATGTCTTCCTGAGGATCCAAACAGGACCTTAGGGCTGGGTGCAGCCCCGAGTGACAGCACTCAGACTTGCTTGCCCCAGCCAGCACTCTGAGAAATGCTCACCACTAACTACAGTGCCTGAGATGTTTGCGTTCTGGATGAACAGGAGCTTTGGATGTGTTTCTGGGATCTGCATTTTATCCCGAGATTACAAATCCACAAAAAGCATCCTTTTAGCTCTTCTCTCCCTGTCCTGATGCCGTATATGGAAATGAGCAGATGGAGCAGGCACACGGGCTTGTCATCCCAGAAGCGCGGAAGGAAAGGGTTCGTGTCTTTTCTTAGGGTGATGTAAAGTACACACCGTCTTCCCCATGGTACTTCCTACCAAGCCAACCCAATCTAACACTGCAGGGAAAGTTATAGAATATCCCTGCTGTCCACTGAGTTCTCAGAGTTACCTGGAAAGAGGCCTGGTAGACTTTTCATATTAGTTTAATCCTGCTGAGAGATACTCTGTGTGGTACAGAAGTCAGGTCTGGTAAAAGTGTGAAGGTTGGGGCTAGAGAGGTGGCTCAAGAGTTAGGAGCATGCAATGCCCTTGAAAGGACGAGGGATCAGTTCCCAGTGCCCATACGGTGGCTCGCAACCATCTATAACTCTAGTTCCAGTGGATCCAACACCTCTTCTGGCCTCCGAAGGGATCGGGGACACTTGTGGTGCACAGACAAACTTTCAAGTGAAACATTCATACATGTAAAATAAAAATAAATATTTAAAAATATTTTCAAATACAGTTAATTAATAAATTCTAGTCCCTAGATATGCAAAACATTTTAGGAAGGAAGGAGGAAAAAGAGGGTGATGAGGGAGGAGGGGTAGAGGCAGAGAAATAATAGGATAAGATTTCATTGCCTCATGGAAATAGAAACAATATTCTCTCTCTAACAAAATCCACAACAGCTAGTGACAGTAATCATTTTAATAAAAAACTCCCCTGGCTGGAGAGATGGCTCAGAGGTTTCAGAGTACTGGCCGCTCTTGCTGAAGACTGAGGCTCAGTTGCCAGCAGCTGCATGGCAGCTCACAACTACCTGTAACTGCACTTCCAAGGGGAGTCAGCATACTCTTCTGGGCTCCACAGATATCAGGCACGCCAATGATGCACATACTATTGAAATACGAAAAGAGCTTGTTGGTACACACCCGTAATCCCAAGTGCTCAGGAAGCTGAGGCAGGGGGATTGAAAGTTTAATGGCAGAGTGAGCTGACCTGCAGAGTGAATTCACAGCTCAGGGGTGGAGTGTTTATGCAGAGTGTGTGAGATCCTGTGTTCAGTCACCAGTAGTCCCCACCCTCCAAAATGTCAGGGGGGGTGGGTGTTGGGTAAAAGATAATTTTCTTAATTTACTAAATACGGAGGGTCTTTTTAAACCACCCTTATACACAACTAGAAAAAAAATGGACTCAGTTTGGCTGTGAGCCCACGGAGTCATGATTGCTGTTTATAAACATCTTTCCTGTACTTGTGCTCCACGGGAACACACAGACCAGTAGCTGCCAACAAAGTCCTGAGCCTCTCCCCCATGGTTAGCTCACACCATCGAAAGCGCTGGTCCGCAATGGCCACGCTCAGCACAGAGCCACTCACTGGGTGTGTGCCTATCATAGCTCACACCTTAATTTCTGCAGCTGCCCAGGATTTGTTTTCCCCATAGTCCCAGAACCTAGATCAGTGAGGAGGAAATAAATTGTCTAGATATGGTACGTGAGAGTGACCGAGACTAAATTTCCCTGCCTGCAAGATGTACTCTGATAGCAGGTTAATAAGATTACATCTCCACTCCCGAGCAAAGCGCCACCTTTAATCATTTCCCAGAGAGGGCCACCCAGCCTCCCACTCGGTAGCTTCATGAACAAGAGGAAAAAGATCACCAAGCGGGGTCAAAGGTCAAAACACCTTGTCTCTGAAGGCCTTTTTCTTTTGAGGGGTTCGATGAATCAAAGCAAGGGTATAACCAACCTCATATTTCAAACACGCGAAGAAGAATGGGGCTCCCCCGTGAGTTTATAAGGGAAGCTGGGCAAACTGCTGCTATCAGAAGCAGACCACATTTGCAAGGAGCACCTGTTAAGTGTATACATGCATCAGGAGACGAAGCTGAGGTCAGCATTTATGGGGTGAACTATGGAGTTGACTATACAGTGAGTCCCCAGATCTTCTACCTGCTTATGTGCCATGGCTACTGGGAAAAGTCAGTCTGTGGTCAGGATACAAAACAAACCTCTTGCCTGCATAAGTAAACTGCACCATGAACAGGGTCTGGAGAGAGAATCTCTGCCCCCAGGTGACAGAAATCTTTTCGTCTAGATTGGTGCTGGCTCTGTTTCTGTAGCAACAGAGTTCTCTTCTCGTCTTTCTATCCTCTCTCTTTCTCTCTCTCTCTCTCTCTCTCTCTCTCTCTCTCTCTCTCTCTCTCTCAAACACACACACACACACACACACAGAGAGAGAGAGAGAGAGAGAGAGAGAGAGAGAGAGAGAGAGAGAGACTCATTGTGTAGGTCTGCCTGGCCTGGCACTCACTGTGGAGACCAGGCTGGCCTCGAACACAGAGATTAACCTGACTCTGCCTCTCAGTTGCTGGGATTAAAGTTGCACACTAACATACCTAACCATCAAAAGGTCTTTCTTCCAAAAACCATAAATCAGTAGTTCTTAGTTTCTCTGTATCCAGAAAAGGCAAACTATGATTCAAAAACCACATTGGCCCCACTGCCCATCCTTGTTAAAAACAACTTGACTGGAACTCATCCATATTCATTTGTTTACATGAGGCTGCATTTCCTAATACACTAACAGAGTTGAGTAGTCTTGAAAACACAGCTACCATGGTCTGTAAGCGTTAAATATTCATTATTCATGCCTACTGACTCCAGCCCTGTATTTTCTATGGCAAATTTTTAAGCAATTGTGATAATGGTCAATGCACTATTAAACATACTACATGAATTGTGTCATTAAATCTCTACATCAGCTATGACAGAGGTACTGTTGCTCATCCTATTTTACAAGTGAAGTACCTGGATTTATGTCACTAAGTTTTGAGGACTGGGGCGTGGTGGAAGCAGGATTCGAAGGGTATCGCTCAGATTCCAGAATGTTTTCTCTCATCCAGGAAACAATATTCATGTTACTCTAATAACAATAAAAAAATACCTTCCCCTTACTAAGCACTTACCTTATACCAGCCTTCGCATATGTTGTCACTAACATTCATCTCTAGCTAGGATATTCTTTGCAAAGATCGGGGGACAGGAAGTTAGTCTAGTTAAGCAATTCATCAAAAAATAGAAAGCTCAGAGCACAAGTTGCTGCATCCAAACTGAAACACAAATCCTTTCTTTATATAGGCCTCCTTACCAGCGAGAGATCATATCTAAGAAATAATACAGGGGCTGGAGAGACCGCACAGCACTGAGAGCGTATGCTGCTCTTACAGAGGACCTGAGTTGGACCCTTAGCAACCATCTCTAATAGCTCATAACTACCTGCAATGCCAGCATCAGGAAGATCTGACAGCGAGGTACTCATCCATGCACAAACCCTACATGGACCCATGCATGTACACATAAGTAAATAAAAGCATACCTTCACAGACCCATGCAATGTACACTTAAGTAAAAGCAACAAAAAATACTTTTTGAAAAAGAAATAATACAGTATAAAAGCATTTCATAATCTAAACCTTAATGCTTAATTCTCTATCCTGTTTAGAAAGACTACAATAGCTTAAGCTGTTGCTTAGTGACCGAGGCCCTGGCTTCCATCCACAGAACTATAATCTTATGTACACTTACACACACACACACAGAGAGAGAGAGAGAGAGAGAGAGAGAGAGAGAGACAGAGAGAGAGAGACAGAGACAGAGACAGAGACAGAGAGAGAGTTTAAAAACTCATGAAACTTCAAAATATGTTGCACTTAATCCCCAGTACAGTAATATCAAGGAATAGGGGCCCCTCAGGTCATGGGAGCTCTGTCTTAATGTGTGGATTAGTGACTTATAAAAGAACTGGGTCCTTCCTGCATAAGATACAGCAACAAGTCCATCACCACCATCCATCTTGCAGGCAAAGAACAGCCCTCATTGGACAATGATTCTCCTGACACCTTACCCTAAGTTTCCAGCTGCCAGGGCTGTGAGAAGATAAATTTCTGATCTTTATACAGCTAGCCAGACCCAGGTGTTTTGCTATGGATAGAGCTGGTCGTGGCTAAGAAAGTCACTACATACTCCCTGAGCCCACACTTAGCTATCTGTGTGGCACCTAGCAGGTTACTTAAATCTTAGCATCATTTTCCTTGTTGGAAAAAGTAAGGAGTCTATGTGGGTGTCTCACTCACTGTTTTATTGCTGTGAACAGACACCATGACCAAGGCAAATCTTAATAAGGAAAATGTTTAATTGAGACTGACTTACAGGTTCAGAGGTTCAGTCCATTATCATCAAGGCGGGAGCATGGCAGCATCCAGGTAGGCATGGTACAGGAGGAGCTGAGAGTTCTATATCTTCATCTGAAGACTGCTAGTGGAAGACTAGCTTCCATGCAGCTAGGATGAGGGTCTTAAATCCTATACCCACAGTGACACACCTACTGCAACAAGGCCACACCTCCAAATAGTGCCACTCCTGGGCCAAACATGAACAAACCATCACAGGGGTCTGTCTTCTCAGAGCCCCCAGACCCAAACATTGTAAACTCAGTCTGTTCCCTCACAGACTCACATTCACTCTGTGTGTGCCCGGTCATAACCATTGTAAGCTCTGTCTGAAAAATGAGTCAAGCCCTAACCAAAATAACTTGCCTGGGGGCTGCACAGATGGTGGTTCAACAGTTAGGAGTGTTCGTCACTCTTGCAAAGAACCCAAGTTCTGCTCCTAGCGTCCATCTCAGGTAGTTCTGGGAGATCAGGTACCCTTTTCTGGCTGCCACATGCACCTCTGTGTGTGTGTGTGTGTGTGTGTGTGTGTGTGTGTGTGTGTGATTTAAAAATAAAATATTTTAAAAGGGTTAAGCTGGGGATTGGTGTGGTTTACATCATGAGTTTTAAATCAGCCAGAGCTATATGATAAGACCCTGTCTCAAAGAATAGGCTTAATCAGGGAAGGGGGACAGAGTAGAAGAAGGGGCCAAGGGTGTGCCGCTTTGTAAACTAAAAATTTTAATATAATAAAATAATTAATTAAAAATGAGATGTTTGAACAGAAGTTCCCTGCATAAGTGCACAACACTTTCCCAGAAGACACGGACTAATACATGAGCATCTCAGACCCAAGTGTGGGATACCACTCCACAAGTATTGGTCAAGAAGGCCCCAGAGGACCCCAGAACCACACAGTGGGTAGCAGTTAATGCAGAGACTCATAAGTAGTCAAAATGCAGAGAATAAATGATGTGAGTGTGTAGGTCAAGGCTCGGGGAACATCAGGGAAGAAGAGCTGGAAAGAACTATGAACCTGAGGATGGGGAGGAAGGCTGTGAGCATTCTCCTGGACATCCATATGTGTTGTTTTCATGACCTCATTACAGCTATGGCTATGAGACAAGGACAGATCAACTCACCAAGACCAACCAACATGCCAGTGGGCAGCAAGAAGGGGAAGAAACATAAAGAAAGGAGGAGACATCCTAAAAGGTGTTCAGGGGGGAGTTGGGGTGTATAGGATCAAGATATAATGTGTACATCTATAAAACTGTCAGAGAATACATACAAGACATTACTAAAATGAAGATAAACTTGAGAAACCTTAAAATGTTTAGAAAATAATAAAGTAATAAATAAATTAAAAACAAACACCAAGTGTGGTGGTGGTGCTTGCCTGTGACCCCAGTGCTGGGGAACCAGAGAGAAGCGGATCCTTGGTTTCCATGTCATTCAGCCTGGCCTTCTTGGTAAGGCCCAAGCCAGAGAGACTCTATCACAAAAGCAAGGAGGAAGGCTGCTAAGGAACCACAGTCAAGGTTGTCCTCTAAAATGCTGACTTCATGGAAATAGATTTGAATACTGGTCACTGTGAAATAGGGAAGGGGAGGGAGAGAAGGAAACCAGGTGTTGGCACCAACATGTAATTTGACAGTAAGAATTAGTTATAGTGATGTTTGCTCAATGGGGTATCTACAGTTTATGACAACACAATATATAAAGAATATATATATTATATAAATATATATAAAGAATATATGTATATATAAACCTTCTGGTTTTATAAAGAACCAGAAGATTCTGAATGCTGCCA
The DNA here is from genome assembly GCF_004785775.1 of Grammomys surdaster. NCBI lineage: Eukaryota > Metazoa > Chordata > Mammalia > Rodentia > Muridae > Grammomys > Grammomys surdaster. The sequence goes on from NW_021604597.1 coordinate 1,592,428, forward strand.
ACTCACAAAAAAAGGCAATGTCAAGGGCTATAGAAATAGCAAACAATAGCCAGTGTGGGCAATGGCACTTGCTGGACAAGCCAGGTGACCTGAGTTCAATCCCTGGAATGCACATGGAGGTAGGAGAGAACTGACTCCACAGAGGAGTCCTCTGATGTGCACATACTCATACACACATACACCATACACACGCATATACACTCACATTCACACACTTACACATATATACACACATATACACACACATATACACACACACATATACACACCTATACCATACACACACATATACACACATATACATATACACACACATATACACACACATATACACACATACACACACATATACACACCTATACCATACACACATATACACACACATATGCATATACACATACATATACACACATACACACTCATATACACATACGTACACACCTATACCACACCCACACATATATAATACATACATACATACACACACATATACCACACATACGTACACATACGCATACACACACACATCAACACAACATACACACATACATACACATACACCACATACATATACCACAGACACATATACACACACAATACACCACATATACTACACACACATACCACACAATCCCATATACCACACATACATACACACACACACACACACATTATAGTAAGACAGTAGAGAAGCTAGGGATATGGCTGGGTGAAACAGCTCTTAGTATAGGTAGGAATGGGAAGAGAAGCGCCAGCTAGATGGCTCAAGGCTGATGATTCCTGGAGCACACTGTGGAAAGGATTCCCCAAAACCGTCCATTTGCAAGAGTGCTTGCCTAGCATGCTCGAGGCCCTGGGTTTGATCCCCAGCACACACAAACAGGCCCAGTGTGCATAACTGCAATCTCAGCACTCAGAAGATAAAGACCAGAAGACCAGAAGAGCAAGGCCATCCTTGGCTACTGAGCAATTTGCAGTCCAGCCTGAGCTAATGTAAAACTCTGCCTCAAAATAGACTTTTTAAATTGTTTTTAAATGGTGGCTCGTTTCTGCCTTTGCTTTAGCGGATAGGCAAAAGTGATGTGAGGAAACACTTGTGTTCGGTTTACATGGTTTTAATAAAGGAAAGAGAAAGAAGTAAAAGGCCATCTTGCCAGTAATCCCTCTAAGAGTTTTTAATTGTAAAATTCTTTTTTATGGTGTCGTTGACCTAGCCTTAACCGAGTTCACGCTGCAAATGTGCTGAAGTGGGTACCAGCTCTGACAACTAAGGCTGAGAAATGTTTTAAGTATCACGACTTTACATTTTTCTCCTGTCTGTGAGGTGCAGGGACTCATCCTGTCTGGATCATGCCTGCCCTTTGTTTATGCATGAATAAGACATCTCAGACACAGAGGACACAGACTCCAGCCCTTCCGGGAAAAATAAGAACCAGCCTTCAAATCAGGGTGAGTGAACTGACTGTTCACAGTGCCAACTAATTTCTAAATGTGAATAAAGACACATTGGCTTGCTGGCTTCCTCCAAGTCGCTCACTGGCCCCTAACCTTTAGCAAGACAAAAATGTCACATAAAATGGAGCCTAAAATTAAGGACACATTTTGCTTTTCAATGGATCAGACCGTGTGAGAATGAGGTCGGCGTCCTACCTCCCCCAGATAAGAGCTGTCATTGTGTGGGAGCATTCAACAGTGTCACTGTCATTAGGCTACAGCGAATGTCTGATGACTCAGAAACTCAGAACATGGATCCAGAATCAACCTACAAAAAAGTCATTCAGCATTGTCCCTAGATTCCTGATAGGGCCCTGTGTAAAAACATCTATTCTTGGGTCACAGAAATCATGTCACTGGTCTTTGCTCCCTCGTTAGCTGAAAGCCATTTCTTGAGCTCCTAAAGTCAGTGAGGTACTATTCTTTGTGTTGAGGATGTTCTGAGCACACTGGACAAGTCCACAGTTTAAGAGACTTTACATTATAGTGGAGACCAGCTTAGTAAACAAAGGAAGAAATGAACAGAAGTTGGTGCTGCTTTGACGGTGAAGCAGGGGCCTATACTCTAAAGGGGCTTTAGTACTTTACTGTGAGTAGTCAGGAGGGGTCCAGGGGCTGAAGCTTGCCTAGCATGGGCATGGCCATGGGGTCAATCCTCAGCACAGAAGACAAAAAGCTTTCTCCAAGGATTGCGAAACCTGAATAGAAGGCCCAAGGTCCGAGGTTCAATCCCTAGTTCTGTGAAGTAAGCGAATAACATGAAACTGTTTGGTTTCAGACATGAGGACAAGTGACTGAGGTGCATATTTTACCAAAGCAGACCTGACTTCCAGGTTCTCCCAGCATCCCTCAGTCCCTACCCGGCATACCCTGCTCCCAACCTGAACTTTCCAGCCCAGGGAGGGGCTCAGCTACCCTTCCCCCCAGAGGCACTTTTCCCTATATAATCCAGATAATTCTCCTATTCTCCTCTCTCTCTCTCTCTCTCTCTCTCTCTCTCTCTCCTCCCCCTCTTCTTCTCTTTCTCTGTCTCCTTGTCCTTCTTCTTCTTCTCTCCCCCACCCTTCCCCCCTTCCCCATCATCTCCCTGGTGTCAATCCTTGGGGCCAGTGAACTCACCCAACAGCAGCTTTCCAACAATCCTGCCTTTAACATAATACAATCTGGCTTGAATTGGCTCATTTCGCCAGCAAAGAAATAACCTATCAGAAACATGAACTTTTTTTACTTGGTTTCCTGTGACAATCTGGCTACAGGAGACATTCCAGGCACAGGAAGTACCTACTACAGAGGCCCGAAGATAAGAAGAGGGGTAAAGGAAGCTTTCTTTCTTTCTTTTTAAACATTTATTTAATTTTGATCCTATATAAACGTCAACGTCTATCAGTGTGGAGATGTGTTCACATGAGTTGCCCAAAGAGGCCAAAAGAGGTCATCAGCCGGCCTAGAGCTAAGGTTAGAGGTTGTTACGAGTCACTTAACACATGTGTCCGAAGCCAACCTTGGGTGTCCTGGAAGAGCAGGAAGCTCATTTAAACACTAAGCCATCTCTCGAGACCCTCTGTTTTGTTGTTTTGTTTTTTCAACGACCCAGTCAGTTTAATTAGGGTCGCTAGTATGCACGTGGGTGCCAGGTTATTTACTGGAGCATAGATAGCTTGCCAGTGGCTACACCACTAAAGAAAATCAATTTTTCCTCCCCCAACAGCCATTAGCTGCCTCCTCAGGCACAGCTGGGGGCTGAGATTCTGTTTTTATTATCATTTATTAATTCTGATGATGGGTTCCATTATGACATTTTCGTGCGCATCCGTAACGCAGTTCAGGCGTGTTCACTCCCATTACTGTCTGTCTCTTCCCACTCTGCTGACCGCTTTCCTTTCTCTTCCCAACCTACCCCTCTTACACTTTCTGTATTTTTCACTTAAATTTTTAAAGAAGCAGATGGAAAGAAAAGAGGAAAGAAATGAGAGGTCAGGAAGGCAGGCAGAGAGCACATCTCAGAGGGGCCTAAAGACGGCTGAGACCTCTGCTTAGACATACTTAATACAGGATTTACAGGGAGGCTTTTAAAATGGGAGCCTTATGGTCTAATGGGCTTTTAGTCAGGGTCTCTGGCTGCCACAGGGATGTGGATTTGCAGGAAGGTGAAAGGGAAGCAGGGAGACCACTCAGGAGGTAATTACCGTGGTCCAGGTGAAAGATGGTGGGATCCTCCAGGGTCGATCACCAGTAAAGATGAGGGATGTTCAGAGAAATGTTTCAGAGACTGGGTGACAGGATTCACTAATGAATTTGCTATGGGGATGAGGGAGGGAGGATTGGATCCCAGGTTTTTTGGCTGGCTCTAGGCACACTGGATCAGCTTGCTTGGCATCTGAGATGATGCTGCTTCAGCCAAATGGAGCCCAACGCATGGCCAACTGCGCTGTGAATTTGAACTAAACCCGAGGAAGTAGAGTGTTTTGTAAATTATCATCAGAGAAGTATTTTCCACACCTCCACCCTCTCCTACAGAGCAACTGTGTCCCTGTGAGCCCAACTTCATGGAGTAATCCTAATCTAAAGAAGGGTACATCTACTCTGTGTTTCTGCAGCCCATGAGCCAGCCCAAGAGCTAGAAAGTGGGCTAAGGACCTTGCACTTGGTTAAAGAGAAGGAAGAATAAGCGCCAGGGTCATCAGCCATGGCAATCCAGAGGACTATCTAAGACATATAACAAGAAAATCCAGACAACTGAGTGGAATTTTCAGCTGGAGACTAAGAGGCCAAATTTAATCATCTACCTAAACTTGTCATCCAAAGAGATTGGCCCCTAATTCTCCTTGCAAAAGCAAAGAATCTGACAACTGCTTTTCAGCCAAGCAGGTGCCTGGAGGCAGTTAACCAGTTGGCTGAAACCTTCACCAAAGCGAGAGATAGTAACATGATTGATGATCTTCTCATTGAATGAGAAAAGAATCTCCCCCCAGCCAATCAGCACACAGAACTGCTAACAAATTATCACTGACCTAAACAATACTTAGAGAAGATGACAAAGGTACCCAAACCCCAGACACAGGCTGCTTGGGACTCCATCTACCAATTCAGGTTCACTTAAGTGCATTGATTTCTAACAAGGTTCGGTTAGTTTTCAAGTTGCCAAGCACTGGCTTTTATCTTCAGTCTTTGACTAGACAGCCTCTCTCAGTCAATCGTTTTACTGTGCCTGCTTCAGAGTTGCAGTCGGTCTGCCTCAGGGAAGGCTTCTCCTCCAAATATCTTGAAGCATACAACTGTGACTGGCTCACAGATTTCTACTCTCCAGCCCTATTCCAAAAGATGCACGCATATATCTCACTTCATCCAAAACACACAATCAAGACTTCACATGGCTACGTTTTGTGTTGCCACACAACACAAAAAGAAAGATGGCCTCTTGGGAACATCAAGCCAGAGTTATTTACATGGGAAACCACTAAGTAAGAGCAGGGTAAAACCAAACAGTCCCATGAGGTGACTCTTGGAAACCCAGTGGGCTTCCTACTTCTGTGCTGTGACTCCCACGACATTCATCTATGATGGAGTCAAAGCCAAGGAAGAACACACAAGTGGGGGTCATGCGATCATCTCCTGAGCCGGGTACAAGCCAGTAATGCCAGCTCTTGGGATGTGGACACAGAAATATTAGGAGTTCAAGATCATTTTCAGCTATGTAGCTGCTCAAGACCAGGCTGGGCTACAAGAGAAGGCTGGATGGGAGTGAGCTCTCCTAATGAGCTGGGAGCAAAAGTTCCTGTTGCCTACTTACCATATGTATTAGCCATTTCCAAATCCTCACTGGTACCTTGTAAAGAAAGAGCCATGATAATAAAATAGCAGACACAGAAGTAGAAGGCAAAAGAGATAAATGAAAATCCTCTCTAAGTGTCAGAATCCTCCTCAAACACAGTAATCGAAAGCTGTCTCTTTTTCCTGCCGTTTACAGGAATGTCACCTTTCCTTCTCCATTACTGCTCGTGTAATGGTTGGTACCGTTTGCTGTAAGCAAGTTGTACTTGAGCTTAAGAAGGCCCTTGTATCAAGTTGTCATGGGCGCAAAGAGACTCAATTCACCACCCATTACTCTTTAAAAAGCTTCTTCCTTCCACAAACCTCAAGGGAAAAGCCAAGAGTCATCTTGTCATAGCGTGAAACTCTCCCTCTTCAGCTAAAGGTTAATTTACTCCTAAAAACTGAATGCCATGGGGCTAGAGGGATGATTCGGCAGTTAAAGACACTGGCTGCTCGTGCAGGGGACCTGAGTTCTGTTCCTAACACCTGCACGGTAGCTCACAACCGTCTATAACTCCAGTCCCAGAGGGTCCAATGCCCTCTTCTGGCCTCCACAGACAGCAGGCACACATATGGTGCATATACATATATGCAGGCAAAGCAAAATCCACACAGATAAAATAAAAATAAACAAATCTCAAAGACCAAACAAACAAAAGAAAAAACCCTGCACATTAGACTTGACAAACATTCTCCCTGGGCTAAAGCAACAACTCAGCGGTAGCACTCTTTCCAGGCGTGCATGAAACCCTGAATTCTTCCCATACTGCCGGCAGCAAAAGACAAAGAAAACCTTAATCATTCAAACAAGCACAACATGGAAGCTTAAAATGATTCCTAAATTCTCCAGGAAAAGCTGAGATTCTAACGATAACATTGATCTTGAAGGTGTGAGAGACGTTACATGAAGGTACAGGTGGTTCTGGGATCAAAACACCATCCCAGCCTAGAGATATGAGCCTCAAGATTCAAGGGAGGAATTCAAGCATGTATGGGGCAGGGCAGAAAAGGTGCTGAAAGCCAGGTGACAGAGAGTTTGTCTGGCCAGTCTTCCAACACTGTATCATCGATGAAATCACAAGAGTCTCAAGGTTCCTCTGACTTTATCTGCATTCTATGCTCCCAGGCAGAAACTCAAATACATCTTGTGAGGAAATGTAATACCAGAAAAAAGAAAAGAAATCCAATATTCACAAGACCCAAGGGAACCTTAGCTCAGTCCGGAGGCTCCATGCGTGGGAAAATATAGGAGGAAAGCACATTTCTATAGCCTACACAATCCTGTGGTGGAAGAATGGTGGCTCCCTTCCTTGGGTGAAAACATTCAAATGCGACTCTGTTTACAGAAAAAGAGGGTACAGAAGAGCCTTTTGGGATTTTTGTTCCTCAGTGATAGTATCCTTATACTCTGTCATTTTTATAAGGAAGGGAAGGAGAAAAGAAAAGTAGGTCAAAAGACTCATGAAATTATGAAAGTGATAAACAACTGGGTCGATAACTCATTGCCTAAAGCAGGAGACCCAGAAACCATGTAAATGGAATGCCACCTATAATCCCAAAGTGGTGAGTTCCAGCCACAGTGAGAATCTCCGCCTCCATATACAATGAGGTGAGAAATCAGAGAGGACTCTCAGTGACAACCTTGGGTTTCCATGTGCACATACATGTACATGTGTGTATGCCCACACACATGAAAAGTCATAGGTATACATACCCCACACATATATACATGATAAGAGAGGGGTAGAGGGAGAGGAAGGAAGAAGGAGGAGAGAGAGAGAGGGAGGAAGGGAGGGAGGGAAAGAAAGAAGGAAGAAAAGACAGTGACAGAGCACATTGCCTCAATGTCTAACAAGGCTGCAGTGGTCACTGTTGCTCTCTGAGTTTCTCAAACAAGCTAACGATGCAAGAAGACTAAAGAAAAACCTTGTGAAGAAATCTGGGGCCCAAGAGAGAAGCCAGAGAGATCCAAAGGCCAAGTTCCTTCAGTACAAGCTCAGTAGACTTAGGTTGTTCTACAGTGCCACTTGAGACAAATGTTACACTGCACAAGTTCCCAATAGGCAACCAACCTGCAGTTCATGACTGAAGAAGATCTGTGATCCTCTAACCAGGGTGACCCTTGAGGAGTTCCTTAGTAAAGGGCTTATCAAACTGATCGGCAAAACTCAATTAATTTACATCAGAAATACAAAAAAATGGAGATGCCCCAGCTGTTAAATACAAGAACTTGCCACACATTTACAAACACCAAACTCCTAAGAAAGAACTAGGAAGGGAAGGGAGGTTGATGTAGTGCTAAACCACAGTATCCAAGTGGACCCAGTAGAAAGAACGAAATGGTCTTAACTCAGGAGGAGATGTGTTAGCTACTTTTACCACTGCTGTGGCCTAATATCTCACAAGAAACAACTTCATATGGGAAAGATTTATTCTTGTCATGGCATGAGGGTAGAGTTCATCGTGGCTGGACGGAGAACAGAGACACTGTGGTCAGAGTGGCTCTCAGCTGTGACCACAAATGAGGCTGCTTGATAGCATCTGAGTGGATCAGGAAGCAGAGAACAGGGAATCTTTGCTCATCAGATCTTCATTTCCCCTTTCTATTTGGTTCAGGATTTCAGCCTAGGGGATGATGACGCCCATTTTTAGGGTAGATCTTTTCTCTTACTCTTCTCTGGAAACACTCTCACAGACAAGCTCAGAGGTGTGTCTCAGTTGACTCTACAGACACTCACACTGACAGTGAAGATTAAGCATCACCAACAGCTAGTGGTGAGAAGAGGAGTGAAGTTATTATCACTATCAGAACTGTCTGGGCAGTTCTTCCACTCTTCTCCTCTGAGATCTGGACATCAGTGGACAGCTGAGAAGGCAGACAGCTGTGCAGATGGGGAAAATGGAAGTCTAGATGCAGAAGAATCCCTTCCTTTCTGTCAACAGGACCATCGTGACTAGTGTTCTAATTGCATGTCACTAAAACAACAACAGAAGACACAACAAACGTGGGCACTGGATTGTTCTAAAGGACGTGCACTCCTAAACTGTTCATATTGGGATACTGGGAGTTCTTAATCAATGGTTCTCTTGCTAACTAGAGTTACCACAGCCCTGAACCAGCACCTTGGTGTTAGCTACGCACAACAAGAGAAGTGGGTATAAGGACTCAGCTTTTTTTTTTTTTTAACTTTTTTTTATGCCTAATATCCAAGGCAGGAAAATTCTGCTAAAGGCAAACACCCATAAGTTTTAAGAAAATCCCCACAGGCTCAATGAAGAATATGTTACTGGGATGGGACAGGGTAGCCAGGAGATGCCAGGACCCCACACACAAGAAGCCTGGCTAGTTCCAACAACAAGCTGTTATTGCAGCAGCATCTCATATCACGAACAGTGGTTTGTCACCAACAATGTCAACCACAAAAGAGGTATTGGCCTGTTCCATGGAGTTGACTCAGTGTGACCTCCACACAATCCCCCCCACCCCACCCCACCGTCCTCTGTGCCCCACTCCCATTCAGTAACACTGGACACTGAAAGCTGTTGCCTTTTCCCCAAGTCAGGTGAGCAGACAAGGCTGGACAGTGATGTCAGGGTGAAACGCCCTTGCTGGGGTCCAAGTCAGGTCCCAAGAGAACAAGCCCAAGCCTGCTAACTCAGGCTCCTCCCTGTCCCCACTGTCCTTGCCAATTCTCTCCAGCCAGCCCACTGGAACTTTTAGAACTTTGGTGGGTGGTTACAAACAGTACAATTTTCTTAACCTAGATTCAAGGCATAGAATTAAAAGTCTGGTTTGGTTACGTTGGTGATCTTAGAGGTTGAACTATGTCTCATATGTGCTAGGCAAACCCTCTGCCACTGATCTACATCTACTTTCATTTACTGTTCTATTTTGAGACAGGGACTTACCAAGTTGCTCAGACTGGTCTTGAACCCCTGCCTCGGCCTCCAGGGTAGCTGAAATGCCAGGCCTTACCACCAGATCAGGCTAAAACATTACTGTTTTGAAAGTTGACTCTTTAACCCCTCTTTCTTGTTCTGTATGTAGTATACAGTGTGTGTTCACATTGTGTAGTGCAGGGCATGCGGTGTATAGTCTGTTGTATGTGTAGTGTATGGTATACAGTATGTTTTATGTGTGCATAGGATGCAGTATGTGGTATGTAGTGTGTAGCGTGATACAGGGTGTAGTGTATGGTATGTGCATTGTGTGTTCATGGTATGTGGCATGTTTTATGTGTGGTGGTACACATCTTATCTTTGTCTTTCATTGTTCCATGTATGTTCTTCTTTCGTGATGAGAAATCTGTTCTGAAAGAAACAAGCTGATTCACCCTTCACAATTCATGAGCTCTTACCCCCATCAACTTGTGACAAGCCACTTCAGTGTCTAACTGTTACCTGACAACACCTTTCCCCGTCTCTAGGCACATATACACATATTCATACCATGTACACAATCCAGTACACACCACATGCTACATACCATAAACACACAAAGTGTTCCATACATCACACACTAATTCATAATGTAAGCCCCCACACACAGCACCAGAGACCAGATGTAGATCACAAACACACCAGATAATGAACAACATAGATACCAATTGCACACCAATTATCGTACCACACATTGCCATAAACACACTACAGGCCATAAGTACATGACACATAACACACTTTGTACCATATACACATGTATACACAAACACTAGCTACTGCGAAGACACCTCATTTACCACACACACACACACACACACACACACACACACGAGTTCTTATGGCTTTCATTTGCATTTACTCTCCACTCCTCTTATTCCCTTAGTGATTAACCGCTGACTGGATTTCCCCTTGGGCGTCAGGGAACAGCAGCATTCTTTCTCGCAGTTGCCTGGTCTGCCATTATTTGCCCTCACACAGCTTGTGTTGGGGTGGCTCCTCAGCATGCCGGCTGCTTTCTGCACAGAATCACAGTTCCCCATTTACCACCAACCACTGGATCTGATGGGGTTTGGAATGAGCTGCTCTATCTACAAACTAACTAACAGTCCTCAAGTCTGCAGCAGTGTCTCCAGAAGGGATTCTGGGGCTGGAGAAGAGGCTTCAGCATTCTGAGTGGAGCTATAAAAGGCTCGTTACTGGGTCAGTCAAAGGGAAGAAGATGCTGATGAGCACACACACACACACACACACACACACACACACACCCGCTCGCCCCCAAACAGAGCTTAGCAGGGAACACTGTCTGTTTGGTACTCACTCCCTGACACTGGCTGCTCCCTGAGGAATGGGGAACAGCAGAGGCCTCATTGTCTAATGAGTGACCAAAAACGATGCTCTGTGGTGTCAGACCCCCTCTCATGGACTTACTGAGAGCCAGTCCCAGAACCCTTCCTTCACTCTCGTCTACTTAGTTTTCATTTTGAGACAAGACCTCTCAAGTTGCCTGGATCTGAACTTGCAGTATTTTCACCAATATAAAGAAAGACAGGAGAACACTGTGATGAGGCTTTTAAGTGAGATTATGTACAGAGCTATCTTTGTTTTTACATTTTGTGTGTGTGTGTTTGTGTGTGTGTGTGTGTGTGTGTGCGCGCACGCGCGCGCGCACGTGAGCACACAGTACATTGCCACACCATGCCCCACATGTAGACATGTTCAGGATACTGTTCTCTTGTTCTACCATGTAGGTTCCAGGGATTGAACTTGGGTTATCAGACTCAGTGACCATCTTGTCAGCCCTAGAACTATCTTTGGAAACACTGTGGAGCCCAGGTTGAAGTCTTTATTGCAACTGCATGCTCACACTCTGACCAGAGTGGGCAATTCGCATAGAACGGAAGGACAGTGAGACTCTGAATGTGTCAGTAGTAGAGTACCTGACTAGGATGAGGAAGACCCTGGGTTCAATCCTCATGCAAAGGAGAGAAGAGAAGAAAAGTAAGACAAAGAGGAGGGAGTTAGTGACTGTGGGAAAGCTCCAAGGATAACATTGTTTAGGCTAAGAAAGGAACTAGAGGCCAGCCATCACCCCTACTGAAAGCAGAAAGTACCTCCCTTGACTTTAGGTCTCTCTTCACCAAGTAGGGATACAGCTTGGAGAGGCAGAAGCATCTCTCACAGACCTGAATCCATGTTATCTCATTCAGAAGAAACAGACACTTGCTCCTTGAACTGAAGGGGGAGGAAGGAGATGAGAGGGTAGTGCAGGCAGAGAGACATATCCTGGACCAGATGAATCACCTGCTTCCTGTAAATTCTATTTCTGGAAACGAAGAGGAAATACTGTTCTTACCTGATTGAGAGTCATTGCTCAGTGTTCCTCAGACTCTAAATAGGAAAGCATGCCCAGGATGTACTGACATCCCTTTTGTAAATGAACTAAATATGGAATCACTACTTAATACTATGGAAACTGGTAAAACACCATCAAATTCTGGCAAGCAAGAATATTAGCAAAGTAAATGCTTCCTCCTTGAAATAACATAGTAATAAAAGCCAGGTATTAGGAAATGGGCTGAAAGCCAGCTGTGGCAGCTCATAACTTTAGTCTCAGCACTTTAGAGGTAGAGGCAGATGGATCTCTGAGTTCAAGGCCAGCGTGGCCTACAGAGTGAGTTTCGGGACAGTCAGTGCTATACAAAGAAACCCTGTCTCAAAAAAAAACAAAGGAGGAAGAGGAGAAGGAGGAGGGGGGAGGAGGAAGAAGAGGAGGAGGAAGAAGAAGAGGAGGAGGAAGAAGGAAGAGGAGAAGGAGGAGAAGGAGAAAGAGAAGAAGAAGAAGAAGAAGAAGAAGAAGAAGAAGAAGAAGAAGAAG
>NW_021604597.1:1604561-1631158 GCF_004785775.1 Grammomys surdaster
AGAAGAAGAAGAAGAAGAAGAAGAAGAAGAAGAAGAAGAAGAAGAAGAAGAAGAAGAAGAAGAAGAAGAAGAAGAAGAGGGAGAGAAGAGGGAGAAGAAGAAGAAGGGTGGACTGAGGAGATGACTGAGAAGGTAAGAGCACTTGTTACTCTCAGAGATCAGTGTTTGGTTCCCAGCACCTACCTGACAGCTCACAGACACTCTAGTTCCAGGGGATCTCATGGCCTTTTCTGACCTTCTCCAGTACATACATGGAGACAAAACACTCATTGTTAAGAGCAATCAACACCCAAAGTTAGTGAAGTCCTGAGTGAACAGGCACATCCATGTCAAGCACTTCACAGTCTTGAGCTCAGAAGGATGGCAAAGCCTTCCACGAGGGACCAAGTGCTTATACTGACAGTGTGTGCATACAATCTCCAGCATGGCTTTCTCCCACTGACGAGTTATGGCCTAAAGACTGTTCCCCTACCAAGGCTAGCTAAGCCTGTCTCCTTGATCCAATTGTAGACCATAGATCCTGTCTCCTTGTTTATCTGTTCAGGGTAAGCTTCTTCTTGTTCTTCTCTATGCTGTAACCCCACCTCTCTATTCAACTCTACATAATAAACATGCTAAGCTTCTAGGGTGTGGTGATCTCTCTAACAGAGGTCCCAGTCCACCTGGTCCCAGCTTTCCTGTGTGTCCTGCTGTCTGTTTTTCCTTCATTCCCTTGCTGTCCAGGTTCAAGTCCCTGGAGCCATGCTAGGATACAGCAACTCATACACATAAAACAAAAGTAAAAGTGAAAAGTTATTAAAAAGTAACTTGCCACAAGCTGGAGATGTGTCTCATGGGTAAACTGCTTGCTGTACAGCACAAGGACCTGAGTTTGGATACCTAGAACACACATAAAAAGTATGAGGTGTGATGCACATATCTATCATCCTGGCGCTAGGATACAGATAGGCAGAAGGACCCCAGGGCAGCCAATCTAGCCAGTTGATGGGCTCCGAGTTCAGTGGGAAACCATGTCTCAAGAGGTAAAGTGAAGGGCAACAGAAAACAGATGATACTGACCTCTGGCCTCCACACATACACACACACACATATGCACAAACACACAAGTACACCACATACATACATACACACACACACATGACTTGCAACATTCTTCCTAAGAAATCTTGTCTTGATTTCTTTGAAAAGCTCACGATTTGCCCCCATTTGGGGAATGATGTATGATAGTGATTATCCTAGTTGTCCAAATCACATCTATTGGGGACCTCTAGGTAGATCTCTCTGTATCTGGAAGCATCCATGTGGAACAAGCAGGCTTCAGAATACAACACCTCCTCAATGTGGAAATGAACATATTCTCACCATGCCAGGCCAGCAGCCAGGCACATGCCATTCACTCGTCAAGCAGGCAATGACCCCAGTACATCACAGACAGCATGCCAAGAGCTGGGCATGGCAGAGCGGAGGTGACGAGCAAGACACCTGCCCTCCTGCTTCCCTGCCAAGCAATCAGTGTGAGGAATCAGCTGTGAGCCACCACAGCAGACATGTCAAAGGAGCTGTAACTCAGCCTCAAATTAAGTGTAGGTGTGTTAGCTGCTCTGTTACAGATTTTCAGGTTTTCTCATCTCAGGTCTTGCAATTGATAAACAAAGAGTTCAGCAATAAGGTGCCAAAAGGCACATCATAATCAGGAAATTTCAGTTGCTTTTGTTGTATGCCACTACTAATAAAAGGACTGACACTGAGAATAAGTTGAGAGGTAGATGAACGAATGGTACCATACATACATATATACATATAGATTCTGCTGATAATGTTCCATTTCTTGTTTTATTTTCTGGTTTTTCTTTTTTTTTTTTTCTTTTTTGGTGTGTGTGTATGTGTGAGAGAGAGAGACAGAGACAGAGACACAGAGAGATACAGAGAAAGAGACACAGAGAGAGAGAGAGAAATACAGTCCAGGCTGTCCTCAGTCTCGATATGTAGCCAGAAATGCCTTTGAGCTCCTCCTCCTCTTGCCTCTGACTCCTGGGTGTTTGTATTATGGCTTGCTCATTGTAGCATTAATTTTAATGTTCATAAGTCCTGTTTCTCAGGTAATACCAAAGGGAAGTTAAGAAGCAGAGGCAAAATAAAAATAAATGTATCTCTGTCCAACCAACACACTATTGTCACACTGTCCAACAGGCAAATGCACTTTAAATGAAAGATATTAGTCACTAGGTTTCCCTTAACATCTCTTCCAAGTGAAGGAGATTTTTGGTAAACTTGTCTGTCTAGCCTGCACATTCCGTCTCCGGCAATCAATGAGAAAACATTTTTTTGACAAGTCAAATGTTCATGATTAAGAGGAGAAAACAGCCCACTCTCTGCAGAATATATGACTTACTCCTTCTCAGTCCCTCAAGATATCAATCTGCATTTCACTGCAGACACAGCCCCGATTGTCTTGGTCAGTGCACACATTAAAGGCTCCGTCCTCTGCTACTTAAGAGAGAGATTTAACATTAGCTCATGTTAGATGTAAAGGAACAACCTTCTCCATTGAAAGAGAAATTTTATTTCTCGGGGAGAAAAAATACAGCACGCAGTCACTCCGGTGCATTATGAACCTGCTACTGTGTAGGGGATTTATGGTCAGGTCTCTTCTCTTCGGCAAGGATTCTTCACCTCTAAAGGCAGAATTAAAGATCTGAGCCACCGGAAAAAGTTTCATGGACCTTTAGTGCCATCTAGTGCTCAAAGTCTGACATGCCGCCCCAATGGTTTTCTCTGGGAATTTGAAGAGATTGAGGCCCTGGCAGGGAAAACTCAGAGAGTTCTAAACGGACTTGGCAGTAAACAGCGTTGGCCCACACCAGAACTATTGTGCCTGAAAACAGCGTCCTAGATACATGACGCTGCCACACTGGCTCCCATAGGGGGCTGCAACCAGATCTCATGGCTGCCGCTGCTTAGTCATCTGCTGAAAGCAAGCTATCTAGAGTGGATGGTGTGTGTGTGTGTGTGTGTGTGTGTGTGTGCGCGCGTGTTTGTTATGCATACACAAGGAGAGCCTGAAAATGCTCCATGCTGAGAGCCCTACACCATCCTAAGCGTCATCAGGAAGGGACATATGCAAAATTACCCCCACATGACTTCTACATTTAGATCCTGGTGTCAATATCCTGCACCAGAGAGGCCTCCCTCCCATGTACTCTGGTTTAAAGGCTTATAAACAGAAGCCAGGTGTAGACCGCAGGAAAGTGCAGTTAGCGGCACTGTCCCCGGGCACAATGGGCAGCAGCTTCTGTGGTTGGTAGAACGTGATCTGGATCCTGCCAGCCCCACAGAGGCAGCGTCGCTGTCATCCCTCCCTCTTCAGCCCTACACTTGCCAAAAGGATGGGTCCAAAGTGGTCAGAGGTTTGAGTCACTTAATCTATAACTCCCCTTCCTCCTCTACCAACCTCTGTTCTAGTGCTGCCGTTCTAAGAATCAAGTTTGAATGCTAGGTCCAAAACCTGTGGCGCTACAGAGAGGTGGTGTAAATTATAAGGGGTGGGGCCTAGTGGCAGAAAGTTAGGTCACTGGGAGCATACTCTTTTTTTGTTTGTTTGTTTGGTTGGTTGGTTTGGTTTTTCGAGACAGGGTTTCTCTGTGTAGCCCTGGCTGTCCTGGAACTCACTCTGTAGACCAGGCCAGCCTTGAACTAAGAAATCCGCCTGCCTCTGCCTCCCAAGTGCTGGGATTAAAGGCGTGCGCCACCACCGCCCTGCGGGAGCATACTCTCGCAGGTACTGTTAGGACTATGTGCTCTCTCCTTCTTGATGCCAGGCTGCTGTGAGGCAGCCTGACCTCCTGTGTCATGTGTTCCCACTATGGCATGGTGTGAGGCCACAAGCACAAAGCAGAATGACCATGGATGGAAACCATGACTGCAAGTCAAGCCTTTTCCTTAGACATTCTTGGTCTTCTTACACAGTATCTAAAAGCTGGTTAACACTTTGGCCCTAAACTTTAAGAGGGAGGTCAGATGGGAAGGATACTTCAATCTTTTGTATCTGTGAGGAAGAGAGTTGGAGATGATGAGAAACCATTGTTGGCATTGCAAGATTCAGAACACCCAGGATACAGAGTTCAAGCCACGGGTATCTTGGAGATGCTGTCAAGATCAGGCCAGTGGCTGCGTGTGGTCACAAGCACCTCCCCTACTTCCTTCAATTCAAAGACCATGCATTTGACAGTTATGGCTCTGTTTCTTTCTGTGCCCTATTTATGCTTATTGCCCTATTTTTGAATCACTTTTAGTTATTTTCTAATATGAGTAGAGAATATAGAAGTAAAAGGTAGATAGAATGGATATTCACTACTATGATCCTCTGTCTATTTTGTCTCCTAACAGAATGTACACCTCCTCATCAGAAGGACCATGGTTTCTTTATTCATCCTGTCCTGAATAGCAGGGCTACTAAAGGGCCTGCCTCGCTGGGTTGCAGTCAGGATCAAGAGTGTTGCCATATGTAAAAAGCTCCTGAGTGCACCAAATGCTCATTAACAAATGTTGGCTGTACTTACTAAGACTAGGAGCACAAACAAAGCTAGGGAGCCAGGGATGCCTTACTCTCTTAAAAGTCTGTGGTTGAGTGAGTACATTTGCTTAAAAAAAAAAAAGGCATGTCTCTTTTGTCAGACTTTAAACTCCTTAAGGAAGATATAGTGTTAAGGGAACATCCATGTAACTCTCACCAGGGCTGAGCCTATTTGTACTACTTAGATAAATTTATATAATATCAAACTGCCTTCTCAACTCATATCTCCATATCCATAATTAGTGCAGCTCCCAGGCCTCATCAGAGAAGTTTCTTTGTGAAGTGGACAACAGTTAGCAACTGACGAAACTCACAACTCATCAGTGGCACAAATGGCACATCTATCACACACACATACACACACACACATACAGAGAAAGAGAGAGACAGAGGAACAGAGGAACAGAGACAAACAGAAACACAAAGAGAGAGACAGCTCAGGGAACAGCACAGAGTATGAGACAGAAGATTTTGAGACAGAGGTCAGGAAGGAGCAAAACAAAACAGTGTCTTGTGAACATGACAAACTCAAGGCAGCTGTGATTGCCTTCACCAAGACTTAAACAAAGTCAGGCCAGTCAATGCTCTAACATGGAGTGAGAAGAGGTTGGCCCACCACTGACTGAGGAGCTATTAACAGCCAATGGCTTCTGTGAGAGGGTGTGTCTCCTGGGAGATGAGTGACACTCCAGTGGAGAGACCACACCCATGAGCTGAGCATGGGCAGCACAAACTGCACTCAATGGGTTTTGTTTTGTTTTGTTTTGTTTTGTTTTGTTTTGTTTTGTTTTGTTTTGTTTATGAGGACAAGAAGTTGGAATAGGATTGGGAGATGAGGTGGGTCTGGGAGGAGTTAGAAGGAGTGTGGGATAAATATGATCAAAATACATTGTATAAAATTCTGAAAGAATTAATAAAAATACTATATTAAGAACTTTGTGGGACTCTACAGCTACCAAATCCCTCCCACAACTCAGGAAGCAAAGAAAATTGAATGCATCAGGTAGCTAAGGACATCCCCATGAGGAGCACACAGAGAGCCCCCAGGGGCCTTCAGAAGACGAGGCCCTCATTGTAAGCAGTACTGTTCAACTCTCTTGGAATTTCTGAAAACCCTTAGGAACCATTATAGATGAATGTCTCATCTTCCAGGGCAGAACCAGAATTTTTAATTTGATGAAGCTAACAGTTCACAGTCCACTCAGGAGGAAGATTGACAGACCACAGGTGGGGAAACACTGATTCATTATTCATCTTTCCCAGGAAGACAAGCAGTTTCAGCCCGGCAAGATGAAAATGAGAAGAGGCAGAGAGAACAAGCAAGTAAAATAAAAAGACAGAGGAGTGAGCAGACGCATGGATGGAGGAGAGGTAAGTTTTGATTGACAGGTCAATAGAGAAAAAGATGATGGGTATAGATGATAGAAAACAGAGAAATAGATAGTATGTGGATGACTTGTAGATATGTAGATAGATGAGGTATAGATAGATAAATAGATAATAGAAAGATGATAGATAGATAGATAGATAGATAGATAGATAGATAGATAATAGAAAGATAGATGATAGAAAGATAGATGATACATTAGATAGATGATAGATAGATAGATAGATAGATAGATAGATAGATAGATAGATAGATTAAACAGACAGCAGATAGATACACTCACACATGCCTGCATTTGCACATTGTACACATTGGTACTTAGATCCATAGCAGACCACGTCTTCAGACCACTGGAAAGGAATGGAGCAAGAGACCCACTAAATCAGTCTTTTGTTCCTCACCTAAGAGACATAATAGCATTCGAGACTTCAGCCCATGCATCCTCTCCTGAAAAGCTCATTGAGAAGTTCAGTCGTGATCCTGTCCTTGCCCCGGAGCTCTTGGGAAACCCTGCCATTACCTTTTACAATTGCTGCACCTGCTCATTCACTCCTGGGAAAATGTCAAGATCTTTTTCCCTTTATGGAGCAGAGGCTATGAGGAAGGCACTTTCCTTTCACGGAGACTTTTTCAGAAGGGTTTTTTTTCCCCTCCTTCCTACAATTCCACAGATTTTATTTTAGACACACTGGAAAGCACAAAGAGGCATTCAGCTCAGCCTGCAGATTGCTAGAAAACCCTTCACATCCCACAGAAATTAGAGAGGCAGAGCTCTCATCAGCAGTCTGTATAAATTTGGAAGGAGTGATTTCATAGAATCAGCCCATTTCAGAAGGAGAAGCAATGTTCGTCCGTCCTCTTCAGCTCCAAGATGGAGACCGATGCACTCAGGATCTAATCTCTCACTACTCAGTGCCTCGTTTTTTTTTTCTCGTCTGTGAAGCAGAAGCAGAGTGTGCAGGAGCTAAATGAACAGCAGGATGGCATTCAGGGGATGTGCTATAAAAGAGACAATGTCGCCACTTTCCAAGGCCATGAGCCCTAACTGCCATACCTTTAATGGCCCCAAAGTGAGTCATAGACCAAAGTGGGGTCCAGAGAGCTGGCCTGGGAGCATCCAAGCCACAGAGGGATTGCAGTCCTCAGACTTAGTCACTTGACAACTGCATGAGGCACACACCTGTGGGGGGTGGGGGGATGTTTAATGCAGATGTTTGGGAAGCCGCTTTGCCAAACCATTAGAAAACACATGGGAGGAAATGAACCTCCAGGTTCTGTGCTGGCTATTCAGGATTTGATAGCCTCAATACTGAAGCATTTTCTTTTCTAGTGACTCCTCTGTAGAGGCTGCTGTGAACAGAGAACAAGATAGAGGAGAAAATAGAGAGGAAATAACCTAAGAAGGGCCTCTGCCTATAGAATCTGAGCTGGAACATCCAGCTCGTTCCACCATGGCTCCACAGGAAGCCACGTCTGCAAAAGACAAGGGCATGGGTTGAGGGGAAACTTCCAGAACACCAAAAAGACGCAAAGGGATCAGCTCTTATGAAGAAAGATGGCTTCAGACTGGAGGAGCAGCTCGTGACTTGAGTGCTTGGCTGGCACACACATGTCACTGGGTTTGATTCCCAGCACAGCATAACCTGGATATGGAGACAAACTATAGTCCTCATACTTGGAGGTAAGTACAAGAGGATTATCTATCCAAGGTCATCCATCCTTAGCTACATAGCAAATTTGATGCCAGCCTTGGTTACATGAGAGGCCTGTCTCTGAAAAATAAAAATTAAGAAAGGGTGAACAAAAGAAAAAAGCAAGCAGGTCTCTTCCAGCAGACTAGGCTCTCTCATGACACAAAGTAACAGCTTTCAACAAACTAGAATCACTGAATGATCCAGTTGGCTAGTGAGGAATAGCTTAAAATAAAAAAGCAGAGCCAAGGACCGGGTTAGGAAGAACAAGAGACTCCTGGGATAGCAGCCTTCCCGAGAGAGAAAAAGAGGAAACCTTAAAGAAGCTTTGGGGACTAAGGTAAACATGCCAAATTTCTCCAGGGGACAACGGAGAAGTTGAGTTTTCTAAGGATAGCTACAAGGTCATAGAAGGACAGAGGAGAGTAAGAATGGGTAGAGAACGACAGCTTTATGGTTTCAGATTTGGAATGCTTCCCCAAGGACTGTGTGATAAGGGCTTGGTACTACTGAACAGCAGCAGAACCATAAAGTGGGGTCTGTAGGGAATCCTCTGTCACTGGAGGCTAGTCCTAGGAGGAGACTGTGAGATCCCACCCCTTTCTCTCTCCCTTTCTCAGTCTCTCTCTCAGTCTCTCTCTCAGTCTCTCTCTCTCTCTCTCTCTCTGTCTCTCTGTCTCTGTCTCTCTGTCTCTGTCTCTCTCTGTCTCTCTCTCAGTCTCTCTCAGTCTTTCTCTCTCTCTTTCTCCTTCCCCCTTCCTCAATCTCCTTCTCCCTGCCCCACCCCTCTACTTTGAAGCTTCCTAGTAAGCAGCCCTCACTACCATGTGCTTCTCCCTTGATGACCCAAAAGCAACAGCGTCAACTGTGATCTAAAACCTCCTACATAGGAGCCAAAATAGCCTTCTCTATACACCAATTGTCTCTGGTGTTTTTACAATAATGGAAGCTGAACACAGATGTCCTATATGAGTAGAATATATGCCTCTAGACCCTTTCCAAAAAGGATGAATCAACATTTAAAATATGACTTGAACTTTGAAAGCTCCAACGTGGATCTTTACAGTGGAACAATAAACATGACTAACTTGCCTTTGCACTGCTTCCCATCTTAGAGGTAAGACAGCATAGGAATATCTCCCCCCTGGGAACTGCCCCGAGAACCGTCTCGGGCAAGGGAAATCCGTGTGATGATTAGTCTTGTCTGACAACCGAACTGGATTTGGATGCACCAAGGAGATAAAACACACCTATAGGTGCATCTTTGAGCCCCACCTCCCTCGTGCCCAGATGCTGAAAAGAGAAGACCCACCCTGACTGAGAGTGAACAGCACCATCCCTTGAGCGGGATCCTAAAATGGTGAACTATACCCTTTTTAATTGTAAGTCAAAGTAAATTGCTCTTTTAAGTTGCTTCATGCCAGGTATTTGGTCACAGCGAAGGGAAAGATAACTAAACACAAAGGAAGACACCTCCAGAATCGAGGACAAAGAGTAAAGAAGTCACCTGGCTGCTTTCAGCATTGAAGGACACAGACACCTCTATGTGGTAGTTTGCATGTCTCCCACAAGTCTCAGGTATCTGAACACTTGGTCCCCAGTTCTGGCTGACTGGCTGGAAAAAATTAGGAGGTGTTGCCTTGCTGGAGGATGTACATCTCTGAGAATCATTCTCTCTGCTTCCTGTTTGTGGTTTTGAGATGTGAGATCTCAGCTTCATGCTTTAGCCACCTACTGCCTGCTGTCCTTACCGTCATGGATTCTAACCCTTTGGAACCCTAAGCTCCAAATAAACACTTTCTTCTATAAGTTGTCTCAGCCTTGACATTTTCTCACAGCAATAGAAAAGTATCAATTACATTCTAATGTAGAAAAAAAATGGATGACCAAGTATTCTGCCCAGGCTAGCCAATGACCATGTTTGGAGTTTTGCCAAATGGCAAAGAAAATCAGCCTGCCCTTGCATTCGAGCATATACTTGGGGATGGGGTAGGGGGCATTGGATTGGATGTACAAAAGAAAGAAACAAACACACAACCTTCATGAGCAATTGTGTAAAGCAGTTCCCACGAGGAATTTCAGGGATCTTGAGGGATCACATTTAAGAGTCTCATATCCAGAAAGATTAAGGGATGCTGCTGAAAGGTTCATTGAGTTTATCCATGCTAGCGTATGAGCATCCGGTCTCATCAAACCTGGTTGGCTACAACTGGCCACATAAAACAAGAAGGATTCAGAAACTTCCCAGAGGGATTTCCCACACAATTTAAGGGAAGGAAGATAGACTGGATTGTAAATCACTGCTATGAAAATGTTATAAAATACTTTGAATCTTTGCTATATGTGCCTTGTTCTGTGTCCCAAAGGAGAGTGGTATTTATTCGAGCCTTTGAAACAGATGTTCAGGAAACCAGAAACCTAGAGGAAGAATCTTCTATTTACAGTGATGTTTTGGTCAGCTGTTCCTCAACACAAGCTAGGGTCATCTAGAAAGAGGGAACCTCAATTAAGTAAAGATTGGCCTGTAGACAAGTCTACAGGCATTTTCCTAATTGATGATGGATGTGAGAGGACCCAGACTACTCTGTGTATGCTACCGTGGGTGGAAGTCTTGGGTTATATAAGAAAGTAAACAGAGTGACCCATAGAGAATATCTGTAAGTAACATTATTCATGACTTCTGCTCCAGATTGTGCCTCCCAATTCCTGCCTTGACTGACTTCCATTTACAAGAGCTAATAATTGGGATTTGTAAGCCAAATAAATTCTTCCTCGCTATGTTACTTTTGGTCAAGGCCTTTATCACAGCCATGGAAACCAAACTACGACAAGTGGGGAGGGAGCAAAAACTATAATGGAATAAAAGCAAAAGGTCGTAACTCTGAGAAGAGGCCTGAAGGTCAGGCTGAATCTCCCGGTCTTCAAAACTCTGTGAGTCGAAAAGCCATTATAAGGGATGAAGATGGACCTGCAGTGGGAACCGTACCCCAGGCTATAAGAAAGCACACATTCCTCTATGGCTCCTTCTGTACCCACCTCTGTGGCAGAGGGCAGATCTCACCTCTCTGCATCTGCTTTGATCAGCAGGGTGAGATCTGTCTCCTTTATTTAGAAGTTGGCCAAGGTGGGAGCACCAAGGTGGCCAAGGCGGGAGCACCAAGGTGGCCAAGGTGGGACCACCAAGGTGGCCAAGGCGGGAGCACCAAGGTGGCCAAGGTGGGACCACCAAGGTGGCCAAGGCGGGAGAATCAAGGTGGCCAAGGCGGGAGCACCAAGGTGGCCAAGGCGGGAGCACCAAGGTGGCCAAGGCGGGAGCACCAAGGTGGCCAAGGCGGGAGCACCAAGGTGGCCAAGGTGAGAGCACTAAGATGGCACAAGGGATGTATTGTGGCTAGAGATTCTTTAAACAACACAAAAACCAACTCAGCCACTCAAGTTTTTTTCTGAAATTATGGCTCGCAGGCAACAGAAAGCAATGTCTATGCTAAATGGCTCCTCCCTGCCAGGGTATTTTATCTCACTCCTCACCCCCTTGGTATGCTTCAAGGCCAGAGAGCCCTAAATTGGCAGGCAGTCCCCAGAAGAGCTTTCCAGTGCCACTCAACAATTACCAGCGATTAGAGCTACACTCACAGTGAAATACTGCACTACAGAAAAATTAACAGAGGTGACGTTGCCAGCTGCAGAGTGGCCCCAGAGGTGGAGCTCCTAATACCTGGACCCTGTAAATGTTACCTTATTTGGCAACAACTTCACAGATGTGATTAAGTTAAAGATCTTGAGATGCAGAAATTATCCTGGATAATCTCGGTGGGCCCTAAATACAATCACAAGCATCCTTACAAGACAGAGGCAAAGCCATGTAGCTGCTTTGGGCAGCCACTGGAAGCTGAAAAGGATGTTAGGTAGATTCTCGCTCGACACCTCTGGAGAGTGTATGGTCCTGCTGCTGACATCTTGGCTTTAAACCAATGATGCTAATTTCAGACTTCTGGCTTCCGAGTATATAAAGAGGGAAATTCCTGTTGTTTGTGGCAACTGCTACAGCAGTCACAGGGGACCTAAATGGGTAAGCAGAGAAAGGCGAAGGGAGATCCCTACTTCAAAGGGGATTCTGTCATGTGGAAACAGCTTCCTGCTGGTCACCTCACCTGCATCTTCTCCCTAGAGTCTGAGGTTTTTACAACTTCAGGGGCGTTGCAATTTCAATATTAAGTGTCTCTTTTTGGGCTCATGTATTTGAACACATGGTCAAGCGGCTGGAGAGGAGGGAACCTCAACTGAGAAAGTACTTCCATCAGCTCGAGCTGCAGGCAGACCTGTAGGGGATTTTATAATCAGTGGTTGACAGGGGATGGCCCTGTAGGCGAGGTGAGCCCTGGGCTGGTGGTCCTGGGTTCTATAAGAAAGCAGGCTGGAGCAAGCCATAAGGTGAAAGCCAGTAAGCGGCACTTCTCCACGGCCTCTGCATCAGCTCCTGCTTCCAGGTTCCTGCCCTGTTTGAGTTCCGATCCTGATTTCCCTCAATGATGAACAGAAATGTGAGTCGAACCCTTTCTTCCCCATAGTCATGGGGTTTCCTCACCGCCATAGTAACCATAACTAAGACAATAGCCCAGCTCCACTCCCCACTCACTCTCTGGTCTCTGAATGGCTTTACAGTGTAACCATTTGTTCTCCCACTCCTGCCCACAAGCCCTCATGCCATGATGGACTGTATCCCTCAGGCAGGAAGCCAGAATAAACCATTTCTCCCTTAAATCTCATCAGGTGTTTGATCACAATGAGAAGCGCAAGTAAGGCAGCTGCATAGACTACAGAAGAGAACAAACATGAAGAAATCTCACTGACCAAAACTCCCTGAAGTGGTGTTGGCCCCCACCCCTGCCTCTCAGACCCCCATAGTGCCATGTGTGAATTTGCTGCCAGACCAGAGTTCATTTGACCAATGAGCTTGGACCAGAATGTTTCTGCTCAAAATGACTTCCTGGACAAGTCCTGGAAAGTGCCCAGTTGTCTCTGTTGTCTGTCCTCGAGATCTAGTCTGTCACTTTGGTCAACACCCTTTGGGTGCTGTTCTGGTGGCAGAGCATTTATCCACTCTAGGAAGCATTTCATGAGTGACCTACTTTCTCACTCCACACACGGCAGAAACCGAAATTCCCACTCACAGAGGAAACAGAACAGAGCCCTGGGCCCAAATAAACGGGTTATGTTCTAAACTCAAATGGGCAGAAGCAAGGTAACAGTCACCTGGAAAGAAACAGTGTGCAGTGAAATACCAAGAGAAACAAGAATTAACATTGACTAATGAACTCACTGAAACTGGGAAGGGCCCTGCAGCTTACCCCAGCTTATCTCACCCTTGCCCTGTGCTGCAAGAAGCCCTATTGGTAATGAACGCAGGTGACTGAGACATTAAGACAGCTGCTCACTAGGGAACCTTCCCATGAGTTCCTTCATTATGTGAGGACTCCATTTCTAATTTATTTTTGATGGAAATCTGGATTCTTCCCACCACAGTTGCTTAAGGAGCAGGGCATATTTACAAGTACAAATCTGTGTGCATTCTTCTCTACTGCAAAGGTTAATTGCTGTCCTCTCAAGGAAAACTGGGAGTCTAAGGTTCCACCGTGGCATTTTGTAAACACCAACTTGCCTGGCCCTAGCATTGAGCTGCTGTAGCAATTTCCACATCTTACCCACAGAGCAAAAAAGCATTAGGTCCGATCAGCCGGAAAACCAAGGGCCCTCATGATAGAAAAATGTGCCTAACTCTGGAGTGGGTGTGTTAGTGAGCAAATAATAAAAGGTGATATTGTCTTTGACACAGTACAGCCTATCAGCCTCGCGTAAAAATATGGCTTGTTGTAAAAATAAGAGAGAAAGGGTCAAGAGAGAAGTATCAGGGAAAAGAACAGGGCGTGGAGGGGGGAGTCTAAAATTAATGAATACTAGCCCAAAGAAGGAAAAGTCAATAACAATGAGGGTCTTGGCTCTCTCTCAGCAGCAGACTGCATGATCAGCGTACAAAGGGGTTCAATGCCCAGCATCAAAAGTAAGACCCTAGCAATGAAAGCTATGAGGAGAAAAAGTAAAATCGGAACCAAGTTTAAAATGCCTCTCAGCTACTAATACTCTACATCTGACCAAGTACAGTAGTAGATCCCTGTAATCTCAGCACTTGGAAAGTTAAGGTAGAGGGGTCAGAAGTTCAAGGTCATCCTCGTTGGCACAGTAGGTTCAAGGCCAGCCTGAGCCACCTGAGACCCTGTCTCAAAAACAAACAAAAATGTCTTACATCCGTACCATCCTCAAACAACCCTCCCCCTCATGCTGTCATGATGGGCCTAACACCAGGCAATGTACAACGCACACTAAAATTCTCCCCATGCTCCTCTTGCTGCTCCTGGGCAGATACCTTGAAATCAATTCCAGTCCATTTGCACTCAACGACATTGCCTGTCTACATCAGTTCAAGCTGCTATAACAAAATGCTTCAACGATAAGGCAGTTCTCAGGGCTGGGAAATTCAAACTCAAGATGCTGGGATATTGACACCTTGGTTTATTTTCTTCTTGCTATGATAAAATATCCTAACAAAGCAACTTAAGAAAGAAAGGGCTTGTTTTAGCTCAGAATTCAAGGAATCATACACCATGGAAGGGAAGTCAGGCAGCAGGAGCCTGAAGCAGCTGTTCACAATACATCCACAGTCAGCAAGCAGAGAAGAAGAGCCAGCACGATGACTCAGTGGTAAGAGCACATGCCACCAAACCTGATGACCTAATTTCACTCCCCAGGACTCGCGTGGTAGAAGGAAAGAACTGGCCACACAAAATTGTTCTTTGGTCTCCATGCAAGTATTGTAACACATGAATACCCATACACATACTCAAAATAAATAAGTGATTTTTTTTATGGAAAAGAGTAGCTTGGCAGTGGCGATGCACACCTTTAATCTCAGCTCTTGGGAGGCAGAGGCAGGTGGATCTCTGAGTTCAAAGCCAGCCTTGTCTACAGAGAGTTCCAGGACAACCAGGCTACATCAAAAAAAAAAAAAAAAAAAAACCTGTCTTGAAAAGCCAGGGGATGGGGGTGTGTGGATGGAGAGGAAGGAGAGGAAGAAAGGAAGGAAGGAGAGGAAGGAAGGGAGAGGAAGGAAGGAAGGAAGGAAGGAAGGAAGGAAGGAAGGAAGGAAACAGGGGGATGAATGCATATAGCTGTTCAATTCCCCTTCTGTTTATGCTGTCCAGAATTCCAGGCAGAATATCCAGAGAGAAGGTCTTCCAGTCTCAGTGAACATCATGAAGATGATTCTCGACAAGCGTGCCCAGAAGCCTATCTCTAGATGATTCTAGATTCTGTCCAGTTGACAGTTGGCATCTCATCACAATTCGTATCTGATATCTTTTTTTTCTTCAAGAAATTCATTGTTTATGAATGTGTCTGTGTAAAACTTAAAACATTTGGTTTTTTTGGTTTGTTTGTTGTTGTTGTTGTTGTTGGTGGTGGTGGTGGTGGTGGTGGTGGTGATGGAGGTAGGTTTTGTGAAAAGAAATGCCACCAAAAGGGAAGGAGCTCTGCTCATTCTTTGCTCTGTTATCCTGCAACAGCCACCCAAAACCTTGTGCAGGCAGAGAAACGATATCTGGTATCTTAATCACTTGCAGAAAATGATGAAGTCATGAGGCTAGAACTCTGGCCTTTAAAGAAGAGACTGGAAGGAAGACCGAGATGGCTCTGCTGAAAACGCCTGCCACAATAGCTGTTGACCTGTGTTCAGTCCCTGACCTCTTGAAAGGTGTTCCCCAACCTCCACATGCTCACCATTGTACACACACACACATGCACACACACTGCACATACACATCTCACACATGCACACACATGCACATAAACGCGTATATACACATACATACACACACATACACACAGAAGTACATGCACATGCACACATTCAAACACACTCACACAAAAAGATGATAGGTAGGTAGAGACTGGAGAATGCTTGCTCTCTCTTTTTTCTCTCCACAAGCAGAAGGAAGCCCAAGCTAGAACCCCATCAGGCTGATACCCTGTTCACAGATTCTAGTCTTCAGACTCTAAAAAATAAATAGACTTCACTAAGTCTATAGGATTTTTGCCATAGACCCTCAAAAGACTAAAGCACTTTGTCAGTTTGCAACACTTTGATTGCTAGTTACACCCACATACTTAGCCATCTTCTTTCTGAGAAACCCTGAAATGCAGAGCTTGCATTTCACTGATGCATGCTGCATATTCCTGAGTTTTTTGTTTGCTTTTGCTTTTCGAGTTTTTTGGTTTTGTTTGTTTGTTTGTTTGTTTGTTTGTTTTGCATTTCCTTAGTACCTTAGGCTGACTTCAGATTTACTGTGTAGCTCAGGCTGGCCTCAAACTCATCAATCTCCAGCCTCAGCCTCCCACATCAGGGGATAACAAGCCCATGCCACCACACCCATGTCCAGCTTGTAAACTCTTTCTTATGGCTACCTCTGAGCTACCATGGTGACCCCACTGAAGGCACTGAAGAGGGGAACAGTAACATTTTCACTTAACACTTAGCAATAGACATAAACAGCCTCGTGACAAACAACATCCTAATACGTAGGTAAAGAAATACTGAGCGAAGTTTCCAGAACTTACCTGTCCCTCAGGGTAACAGATACCTACCATTACCAGTTTATGAAGGCAAGAGGTTTATTTAGGCTAAGAGTTGTTTGTTTGTTTGTTTGTTTGTTTGTAACACAAGATTTCTCTGTGTAGCCCTGGCTGTCCTGTAACTCACTCTGTAGACCAGGCTGGCCTTGAACTCAGAGGGATCTGCCTGCCTCTGCCTTCCAAGTGCAGGAATTAAAAGCATGTGCCAACCACACCCAGTTGGGCTCCTGGTTTTGAAGAGTTCAGTTTATGGTTGCTTAGACTTCTTGTTTTGGGGTCTGTGGCAATGTAGGGCATGGCAGAGGACCAAGGAGGAATAAGCATTCACCTGAGACAGCCATAATGCAAAGAAAAGAAAGGGAAGGCTCTCACTACCCCTAACATGCCACACCCTCAACAACCTAGAGCCCTCCATTAATAATTAGCCTCTCCTTTAAATGTTTCCACTACCCTACAACAGCTCCAAACCAGCCACCAAGCTTTTCACACATCGACCCTTGAGGGACATTTCAGATTCTAACTATGGCACTACCTGTGTTTCTAGTTCTATGAATCTAATCAAAAGCTTCTATCATTTAATACTTAATGACAAAGATAGTGCTTAACAGCTTGGCCTTTATGATTCCTGCAAATATAACAAGGGACTCCCCCACCTGCAACCATGGCCCTCACGCTCCCCCATGCCTCTGCTCAGCTGTTGTGACTGTTTATTGGTGACATTTTGATGTGACCTGGGAAGCAGATCCTAGAATCAAATTTCAGAAAACTTTGCATATCTATAAAAGTACTCCTATCCCCTCTTGAATTCTAAGTGTTTTTGGGAAAGAACTCTGCTACAGACAGATGGTGGGCTGCAGAAGAGACCCATGTAGTGTTTGCAGTCTCGTACTCCATGTAAGCACGTGACTCCCAAACAGGACAAGAAGACAAAAGCCTTGAGCTGAGGCTGTTGCTCCATTGGCTGTGTGCTTGCCTGGTGTGCACAAAGCCCTGGGTCCAATCCCCATTACTGCATAAACCTGGCATGGTGGTGCACACCTGGAATCCCAGCATGCAGGAGGTACAGGAAGATGGAATCAAGAGTTTAAAGTCAGCCGAGTGGTAGTGGCGCATGCCTTTAATCCTAGCACTTGGGAGGCAGAGGCAGGCGGATTTCTGAGTTCGAGGCCAGCCTGGTCTACAGAGTGAGTTCCAGGACAGCTAGGGCTATACAGAGAAACCCTGTCTCGAAAAAACAAAACAAAAAAAACAAAAACAAAAAAAACAAGTTTAAAAAAAAAGAGAAAGAGAGTTTAAAGTCACATGGGCTACACAGCAAGTCTGAATGAAGCCAGACAGAGTTACGTGAGACCTGTCTCAAAAGAGGAAAATCCAAAAGGAAAAAGAAAGAAAACTATAGTCAACCTTTGTTTCAGTTGCACAATGCCATTGCCATAGCTAAGATGTTTTTCTCCTCTGAATTAACAGGTATTATCAAGTCATGCAGACAAGGCCATGTTCCTCAGAACAGCCAGCCACATGCCACCTACCACCTACCTAGTTCTTTTAGAAAAGGACTCACATGGCCTTTCGATCTGGGAGAAGAAAAGCAGGCTGCTTGCTTCTCCTCGCTCCCCCTCCACCACCACCCCTCCCGACCCACGTCCTTGAGAAGAGGTTTAGTTTCTTGACTCTTCTTGCCAAGCACACAGTGTTTTTAAAAAGGACAGAAGAGCCGGCAAATCCTCTCATCAAAGAGGCATTGACTTTTAATTTTACAAATGTGCCTCTCTCTCCCATAAGGAATAAGAGAATTCATTAGGAATCGTACTCTGGAGACGGAGCCCGCCTGCATGTTTCTTTCTTCTGGCTATTATATAATTATACCCCAGATTTCTGATTACAGAAACTTTCCCCCTGAACTGCTACACAGTTTTAGAACCTCTCACTTTCCCATCTCTCCTTTTCCAGGAGGTCTTTTAAAAGAGAAGAAATGGGAAAATGGTAGGTTTGTGTGGGTGTGGCAGGTCCTACCTTCTTTCCTGCAGGACTATATCTGTAGATGAGCAGGAGACATCAGTATCCCTAGAAAACAAAGAACCTTTTTAAAAACTGAGACAGGGTCTCTAACCCCAAGCTGGGGTAAATCGCTACACTAAGTGCTGGGATTACAGATATGTGCCACCAATTTATGGGGTGCTGGGGATTGAACCCAGGACTCTATGCATGCTAGGCAAGCAGTCTACCAACTGGACTATACCTCCAGGCACTCTCGAGAGGAAAGTTTAATATGAGTCCTTCTTGCAGTGAGGCAGGAACCAGAAGAACTGCCCTCACAAGTGATTCAAAGAGGCTCTAAAAAGAAGCCCATCTGCAGCATGCAGCTCTACAGAGACCACTGGACGACTGCCACATATACTAGCTGTGTAAATAACTTGACTTTTGTCAACCTGCCTGAGGTATTTGTTTAGCCTCTGACAAGGAATGAATTACCCAAATCAGCAGCAGTTACTAGTGGCTTCACCAAAATTCTTCCTCTGTGCTCATTAAAGCAAGGTCTGTGTAGGACAAAAATCAGCCATGGTGGCCATCGAAATGGCTCAACAATAAAAGACAATTGCCACCAAGTCTAGCCACCTCAGTTCAATCCCCAAGGTCAACTCGGTAGAGAAAGAACCAGGTCCCACAGATTGTCCTCTGATGTCCACTCATATGATGTGCCATGCCCAGCTACACACACACACCAAATAAAATGTATTTTTAAATTTTTAAAAGAAATTTCCCATGGTATCTATTCTCTGTCAAGAGGCTCGTATACAATGATAATCCCAGGAGGTGCAAGACACTGAAAACTCTAATTCATGCAGGTGGCATCTGACAGAGGCTCCACTAAGCCCTCTTCAAATGCCTCCTTCTGCCCCCTGGAAGAAGAGCAGGACAACAGGGGGAGGGTTGCAATATCTGCTTCCCACGCATAATCATATCCTCTCTTCTTTTCAGGAAGGAAATCTGTCTCTTTAGCTTTCTGGTATTCATCTCTGGTGATGAACAATAGGTTGGAAATTCTGAGACTATAAACTACAGAAATTATTATTCACTCCTTGCCCTAGATGGCTCTGCGAGCTGCCGGCTGCATGTTCTGCATTCGGTGACGAAGGGCCCGTCCCAAGTGTTTTCCCAGTTCAATCAACTGTGCTAAGAACTGTCACAATAGCCCTTGAAGACAAGAAAATGAAATTTGGGGTAGAATGGAAGACTGACTCGCACTGTGACTCCTGCATGCACCTGTTCCCCCGCCCTCGTCGGCACTGTTGGCAAACCTTTTCATACACCTTAATGACAAAGGAAAGGGAATGGGTTGTTTTTCCAGGCTAGATAATTGCTTCTGAAATGTTGTCACAATCTTCCAAATAACTGTATTTCTTTCATGTCAGACCACTGTGATTTCAGCGCAGCACAGGTTGGGGCTTTGTTAGGATTCTGGTCTGCGGAGGGCCTTGAGAGTTTTGTTTTCTTTTGTTGTTTCTGTTTTGGTTGGGGGGGGATTGTTTTTTTGTTTTGTTTTGTTTTTTAGGAAAAGACAAAGCAAGAACCAAATAAGTCACAATGATAACTTATGACAGAGAAATCAACATCTGGACCAAACGGTAATAGCACGAGCCGCACTGGTGAGAGGAGGCAGCTTGTGCCAGGGAAAGAGAGGCGCAGAGAGTTATTTAAAACTGATCAAAACCCACTAGGAGTCACAATCCCATCATGGCTTCCCTTTGGAAAAGCAGTTTTCAGAAGCCCCAATTAACCTTAATTGAATTCTGCCTAAGTAATATCTGGAATTTTAATTGACTGGGAAGGTGATCATAAATCTCTATTCATAATGTGCTTAGCCATTAGGAGATCCCCGGATGGTACAGCCTCGCCATGCAGGGGGCTGAGCTGTTCTGTAGGTGAGGCTAGGTTTCAGGTCACAAAACAAAGCATTCAGAAGAGAAAGTTGCTCACAGTGGAAGCAGCCTAAGGACAGCTTCCATGGGGAAGTTCATCTGGAAGTAAAAGACTCTGATGGCCAAAGGTCTCTATTGGTAGCTTAAGCTTTAATGTGGTCCCAAAACAGAGTACCAGCCCCACCACTACACACACACACACACACACACACACACACACACACACACACATGCTCATAAAGGCTGGAAATGCAGCTCAGTTAGGAGAGTGCTTAGCTAGAATACACAAGGCCCAGGGTACAGGCCCAGGTTAATCCCCAGCACCACAGAATTCAGAAATGGTAGAACAGGCCAACAGTCCCAGTCCCAGGGAGGTGGAGATCAGTCTTTACCATTTTTGACTACCTAGTGAGTTTGAGGCCAGCTAGGCTGCAACAGACAGACAGACAGACACACACACACACACACACACACACACAGAGAGAGAGACAGAGAGAGAGAGAGACAGAGACAGAGAGACAGAGAGAGAGAGACAGAGAGAGAGAGAAACAGAGAGAGAGAGAGAGAGAAACAGAGAGAAACAGAAAGATACACAGAGGCAAAAAAAACCTCATCCCTCCATCGCTCAGAATAAACACAGTGGTAGGCTTTGTGATTTCTTTGATGAGAGGGAAAGGAGGGAGGAATGTTTGTTTGACAAGGTCCCACATGCTCAAGCTAGTTCTGAACTTGCTAAGTAACTAAGGCTGATCCCCCTGCCTCACAGGCCCCTGGGAGTTGAGATCATAGGCAATCGTGCCTGACTTACTTATTTTCTCTTTTAAAAACAGTTATCCTCACCTCATCCCCACTTTTAAATCAAATTGCTTAGAGCAAGGAACTGTCCTAGACCTTTAAAATGAACTGAATGTCATTTTAGTTCACTGGGTAAGGGTGAGAGAGCATTCAGAATAGCCCAGGTGCTTTCTTGTAAGTCTAAGAGCATATGTAAAACTGAAGAAAATGCCCAAGCATGTTAAAGAGAGTAACTTTCTGGCTAAATTCTGATTTGAATCCTTCTTCCGGACTCCAAACCAACCACCTTGGGCAGAAAAATCAAGGGTTTGAGTAACTCCAATCAGACTAGTCAGCTTTTGTTTTAAGAAACAGAATGTGTCCGTGGTAACATGGCAGACACAGGCCCACATTGTCCTCCTCAGTGGCCTGAGTTCCCTTCATCTCTTATTTGTCTAATTAATTTATTTATGTGTGTGGGTGTTTTGCCTACATGTATGTCTATGCATCACAGGTGTTCAGTGCCTTCAGAGGCCAACCGAGGGCTTCAGATCCCCTGACACTGGACTTAGAAATGGTTGTAAGCTGCCATGGGGTGCTGGGAATGGAACTTGGGTCCCTTGAAAAAGCAGCCAGTACTCTTAACCACTGAGCCATCTCTCCAGCCTCTCCCTTAATCTTTTAGGGACCTCAACTCAGATCAAACTGGGATTTGTGGTTTCAGCTCAGGGAAGAATTTCAGTAGGGGCAACATGAAGCAGAGCTGGAATTCATTAGAGATAGCAAGAGAGAAAGGTATTCAAGAAGACCTGAAGAGACCCCAGAGAGCTGTGTTAGCATTAGCCAGACATACTTGGTAGGCCTAAACTTACGTCTCATCAACTTGCTATGGAGTGTGTGTGTGTGTGTGTGTGTGTGTGTGTGTGTGTGTGTGTGTGTGTTAGTAGTGAAATCATGGGATTCAGCTAGAATCTGATAAGGTAAAAGCCACTAGGAACTACTAGAGTTACACAAGGGTTTATTACATGTCCTTTCCCTGAAAGTGGAACATCTAGGTTAGATGCCTAAAAAAAATTGAAGATTTACAGCAGAGGAAAGAGATTGCACAGGATCCCTGCTCTCCCCTGACAAGCAGCAGCAGTGGTGTTCCTCAGGGATCCACTCTCCCTCCTCATCCTGAGATGTTCCCTGTCTCTCTGTTCAGCTGCAAATGACTACTTGGGTGGGCTGAGTTTATCAGCTAGTTTGAAATCACCTGGAAATAGTTGGGAGGTGACTTGACCCCACAAATGCCTTGTATGAAGAGTTACTCTCTTTTTCGTCATATTAAAATTTTCACTATAGTCCCAGAAAAAAATTATGCACACATACACATGATATATATACATATATATCATAAATTATATATACACATATAATACATTACATATAAAATATATAAATTTGTAATATGTAATATATGTATATAAATATATATGCATAAAATGTAGCATATTATATATAATAAACATATTTATTATATAATATATTCATTTGCATATTATATACATATATATCAGATATATATATCAAATTGTTTCCCAACAGGATGGTTATCTCCCTGTTGCTGTAATGAAACAACATGATCAGAAGCACCTTGGGAAGAGTTTACTCTAATCTACAGGACCAGAGGGTACACTGAGGGCAAAGCAGGCAGGCATGGATGGGAAGCTGGCTGCTCACATTTCATCGACACTGGAAACAGAGGTGGGGAGCAGAGAAAGGCTATAAACCCACAAAGCCCTCCTCCAGCAAGGCTGCACCTCCTAAGAAAGCAGAGCCAAGTGGAGACCAGGTGTTCAAATAGCCTGTGAGGGACATTCCTCATGCAAACCAACACGAACGGATTCCTTGCTGTTCTTTTTTCATTCCAGCTCTTATTCATGCCACCAGTAGACACCATGATAACTTAGAAAAATCACTAATGTACAGAACAGACATTCTCTACCCTAGCTACGTAAAAAGATGAGCAACAAAGCGGTGTTCTTAAAATTATCTTTTATTTATCTGTCTATGTGTGCATGTACCATGGTACATGAATGGAGATCAGAGGGCAACCAACAGTTCCTTCCTTCTACCTACAATCCCAGGGATGAAGCTCAGGTCTCGAGTCTAGGCAGTAAGGACTTTATCCACTGAGATGCCACTCACCTAAAAATGAACTTCAAAGGAATCCTGGTTGGAGCATAAGGAAGGTCATCTGCCCCCCTTCTAAAGATGCCAAACCCCGCCCCGTCCTTCTTCCAAGGACTACTGAGATGTCCATGATGATGTTACTCAGAGATAAGCTGTGGGAACTGGTACAGCAAACGCTTATGGTCGTCTCGTCTGGTTTCTAATTCACTTCCAAAGTCATGAGCAACCCAGAGGTAGTAAATCTACACCGTCTTTCTGAAACCTGGGTAGAAAGGAAATAGCAATAAACATTACCCTTGACCTTTTACACAATTAAAACCTGTCCTGTTATTTCTTAACTACCTCAGCCTGTGTGTGTGTGTGTGTGTGTGTGTGTGTGTGTGTGTGTGTGTGTATTTGTCTGTCTTTTATATTCATTTTAAAACCTTATCATCCAAACTATACTTTAAAAAAAAAGATACTCAGAAAAAGAGAGAAAACACCATTAAGAAAATCTAGACAGCAATTAATTTTGCCCCCTGCCTGCTGTGTAACTTTTCAAGCCTCCTTGGTAGACAGGAATAAGAATGTCAGTGATTGATGAGAGCAGAGAAGAAGCCTGCAGAACAGGCCTGCATGCTAATTATCCTAATTCCCCCAATATCCCTCATTTAGAACAGAATAGCAAGGCGAACAGAGGGGATTACATTAGTAAGTCTACCATCTACACTGAGCAAGCACCACAGGTCAACCGCAGCAGGCTGTAGCTGTTCACAGATTGGCCAGTTTCCAGGAATGTTTCCCGTTACCTGTATTGAAGGTCAAACCGTGGAGTAAGGCCAGAGAGCAGACCTAACCACACTACTTACAAATAAGTATTTCCAGTTGTATTTCCAAAGTACGGTCAGTGAAGTTCCTTCTTCAAGTCCATCCTGGGTCTTTATTATCACTACGGTTTTTGAGCTCCTCCCAGATCTATTGAGTCACATTATTGAAAATGGCACTAAGAATGTGCATTTGACAAGCTTCTTAGATTATACCTGTTCTCAACAAAGCTGAAAATCCAAGAGGTTGGCAACAATTATTACCACTATGGGAATTCTATCAAGGTAAGTCAAAATGTTCTAGTTGTTCAAAGATTGAATTCAGAAGAACTGTTCTCACACATACTTATTCCCAAGTTGACAAAATAAGTTAAATTTCTTATTTTACTCTCTTGTAGAAATCATAAGACACAGGCAGATCTGAGTTCAAGGCCAGCCTGGTCCACAGAGCAAGTTCCAAGACAGCCAAAGAAAACCTGTCTCAGAAAGAAAGAAAAAAGAAAGAAGGGAGGGAGAAAGAAGGGAAAGGAAGGGAGGGGAAGGGAAGGGGGAAGGGAAGAAGGAAGGAAGGAAGGAAGGAAGGAAGGAAGGAAGGAAGGAAGGAAGGAAGGAAGGAAGGAAGAGTACATATGTCCACCAGGACTGGAAAGTCAGCCACTAACAGCAGATGGCATAGGTCAGGTTCCCAACAGTGACAAAACAGACCACCCCAATAAATAGTGACTTCAGATAATAACCACATATTTGCTTGTGACAAAGGTTGATTGAGTGGGAGTTTGGTTGGTTTGTTTTGACCCCGCTTATGTGGGGTATAAAGACCTAGAATAACATCTTCACATGCTTAGCTTCCCTCAGCAGCCCAGCCTGAGCTTCCTTACATAAGAGACCCACTACTCAGTCAGCATCCCCTAGAGGACCAGAACTGAGAGAACACGCATAAACACATAGACACATACATACACACACACACACAAACATGCACATGTTTATGCATGCACATGGACACCCAAACAAGTACACACATGCGCATACATGCATGCAAGCACACACACATAAAGACACAAGCACACATGCACACAAACATGCACATACATGAACACACACACAAATCCCTTATGTATGTGTATAAATGTGTGTGTGTGTGTTTAATATATGATTTATTAAAATGGCTTACAAGCTGTGGTCCAGCTAGTCCAACAATGGCTGGCTATGAATGAAAAGTTCAAGAATCCACTAGCTTTTCAATCCATGAGGTTGGATGTCTCAGCTGCTCTTCAGCATACCCTGGAATCCTGAGGAATTAGAATCTAATGCCAGTGAAGGAATGGACTTGCCAGCTAGAGTAAGGACAAGCAGGCAAAGAGAGTTTTCTTCTTCTATGTCCTTTATATAGGCCACCAGCAGAAGGAGTGGTCCAGATTAAAAGTGGATCTTCCCACCTCAAATAACTTAGGAAAAATCTCTCATAAGTGTACCCAGCCACTTGGGCTTTAGTTAATTCCTGATATAGTCAAGTTGATACCAAGAATAGCCATCATATCCATTGTATTTACCCAAACATTTATCCACTTAAAAAAATCATCAATGAGCAGTGAACAGTAGCATATACCTGTAAACACATCACTTGGAGGCAGAAGAAAGTGAGATTTGGTCTTTTTTTTTTTTCAAATTTGCCAAGCTGTGACTGTTTATTAACTAACCAGATTACAAAAATACCACGGGCAACACCTTAGTTCATCTGTCTAATAAGCCTGTTGATCTGGTCTTCCCTGTTGCCAGCGTCTCCACCTTCTACAAAGTGAGTTGTCTTCTTCTTCATTCCACCTCGTGGGGAAGATAATTTGAAAGGCTACAGGAAGTTATTTGCTTCCTTGAAGCGTTTCCCAACTGTATAGACCTCATGAATTAGATCCTCCATACAGATGATGCCAAATTTACCAAGAGACGGAGCAATCAAGGAATTATCCATCAAGGCAATCCGCTTCTTAGTGATCTTGCCATAGCCTCGCTTGTAGATGAGCTCATTTACTGACTTCAGGTTGGGGTATCCCCATGCAAGGTACAGTTCCACAATCCTCAGCGTGTTAATTGAAGCCTTGTTGAGCTTAACAAAGGTGCTATTGAAGATCTGTCGAAGGCGAAGAAGCTGCAACACCTGTCGGACCTTTGGGCTTACTCCACTGATACCTCGGATTCTGATGACAAACGCCAATTTTGGTTCTGCAGGCACATAGAAGTTCCCAGCTTTCCTTGCCATCCTGGCCATCCGAATCTCAGTCCGGTCCATCTGCCTGTACTCCTTGTGAGAGTACTTTGCCTTCTCATAGATGAGCTTCCTCCTTGCCTTTCGGAGTGTCTTCAGGGCAAATGTCTTCCTCAGACGCTTCACCTTCAACTCTGCAAAATTCCCTCGCTTTTTCTTAAGGGTTTCTGGCACAGCCAGAACCGTTTTCCTAAGAGTTTTTGGCACAGCCGAGCAGTGGTGGCACACCTTTAATCCCAGCACTTGGGAGGCAGAGGCAGACGGATTTCTGTGTTCAAGGACAGCCTGGTCTACAGAGTGAGTTCCAGGACAGCCAGGGCTTCACAGAG
>NW_021604597.1:1631168-1634945 GCF_004785775.1 Grammomys surdaster
AAAAAAAAAAAAAAAGACTTGCCTTGATCATGGTGTCTGTTCACAGCAGTAAAACCCTAACTAAGACAAGGTGTTTGCTACCCAATAATGTAAGCGTGATGACCCAAGTTCAACCCCCAGGTGGAAGTAAAGAACTGATTCAACAAAGCTGTCTTCTGATCTCTGTCCATGCTGTGACACTCATACATACATACATACATACATACATACACACACACACACACACACACACACACACATTTTTAAATAATAGGAATTTCTTTTAAAATTCTTCCATCTATCATCTATCAGGTTTTCATATTCAATTTATGCTTCCTACTCTTTTAATGTGTCCATCCCTTCTTTTTTTTTTTCTTTTTTGTTTTTTTGAGACAGGTTTTCTCTGTGTAGTTCTGGCTGTCCTGGAACTCACTCTGTAGACCAGGCTGGCCTCAAACTCAGAAATCCGCCTGCCTCTGCCTCCCAAGTGCTGGGATTAAGGGCGTGCGCCACCACCGTCCGGCTTGTGTTCATCCCTTTTGAAGAGCCTTTTCCAGCTATCTAAGTCACACTGATCCCTCAAGACCCTGGGCCTCCCACACCCTGTCCCTCCTCCCACACCCTGTCCCTCCTCCCACACCCTGTCCCTCCTCCCACACCCTGTCCCTCTGCATGTTTTATTAGTGTTGCAGTTCATTGTGTACTGTGCTATTTACAATGAACAGAAAACTTACTTCTCAGAGTCCTGGAGTTTGGAAATTCTAAACCAAAGACATTGCCGTGATTGATGTCTGGTAAGGGCCCAGTGGCTTCTGGCAGGCTGCGCTGTTCAGATGTGAAGAGCACTGTCCCTCCCATGTCATGGGACACAGAGCCCTTTTTATTCTGACAGGAATCCACTCACCTTTAGGTTCTACCTCCTGCCATCATTGTAACAGTGATAAGCTTCCAACACATGAGTCTTAGAGGGGACATTCAAATTATATCAGCTAGTATCCCCAAATACACAACAGCCCACTGTCCTGTTCTGGAAAGGTCTGTTATCTCAGAACCACCTCTGCTGCTACATTTTTTTCTCATTCCCCAGCTCATAATCCCAAGCACTTACCCTGGTCTCTATTTTGTAGTTCTGACTAAGCTCACACACTCGTTTGTAAAATTTTTTTTTTTTTGGGTTTTTTTTCGAGACAGGGTTTCTCTGTGTAGTCGTGGCTGTCCTGGAACTCACCCTGTAGACCAGGCTGGCCTCGAACTCAGAAATCCGCCTGCCTCTGCCTCCCAAGTGCTGGGATTAAAGGCGAGCGCCACTACTGCCCGGCCATGTTTGTAAAATCTTGATGTCATGAACTTCCTCCGTTGTGTTTAGTCTACCACTGTCTCTATAGCAGACCTCCACATGGTTTCAGATAAGTGGGGAAGGAGGAGGTTAGAGGTGTAACTCAGCTGGTAGAGTGCTTGCCTAACATGCAAACCTGGAATTGAGTCCTGCACTGTATAAATCAGGCTTGATGGCACATGTCTATAACACTCGCATCCAAGAGTTGGAGGCAGGAAGATGAGAAATTTAAGGTCATCCTTGGCTAAAAAGAGTGTTTGAGGCCAGCCTGGGCTACATGAGACCCTGTCTTGAAAAAAGAAACAAAGAGAGGCAGGACTAACCCCTACCATGTCAGTATAATGAGTCCTCATCAGGCTACAAGGATGTACTTTGACTCATGATATAGCTGGACTAATAAAATAATGCACCCTAACATGATTGTGTTCTGTTGTATTATCAATGCAAATTCATAGTTCTCTACCTGGTTCTTCCTGTACAATTTGAAGTGGGGGGGAGCAGGGGAGAACATCACAAACTTCCCCAACTCTTACTGTTCATTGCTTTTCTTAGGAGCTGTGGATGTGTTGTTATCTCGGATGGATGGTATTTTGCGTTTTCCCAATAGTATTTAAATTTATCTGATCACATTTTAAACTGGGCTAATTTATTCGATTTACTTAATCTAACTTAATTAAATATCATCTCTACCTGATTTTATTTAACTACAATTAATGCTATTTTAAATCTATCACCATCCAGAAGTTAGTCAGAATCAATAAAATTGGTTTGGAGCAATGCTTCCTAAAGTGTTATCCCTAGGTCAACAAAAGAAGAGTCATTTAGGAACTTAGCAGCATTTAAAAAATTCCCAGAAACTCAATGCAACCTACTGAGCAAGAAAAGAGTTGGAAGCTCAACGGGCTGTTTTCTTTAAAATAATAATTGTGTCTGTCTGTCTATCTGTGTGTCTGTGTGTCTGTCTGTGTGTGTGTGTGTGTGTGTGTCTATCTGTCTCTATCTGTCTGCCTGTCTATGTGTCTGTATGTCTGCCTATCTGTATATATGTATGTATGTATGTAGGTAGGTATGTATGTCTATGTGTCTGTATGCCTGTATGAATGTATGTATGTATGTATGTATGTATGTGTATGTCTATCAGTCTGTCTGTGTCTGTCTGTGTGTCTGTGTGTCTGTGTGTCTGTGTGTCTGTATGTATGTATGTATGTATGTGTATCTGTCTGTCTTTGTGTGTCTGTGTGTATGTGTGTGTGTGTGTGTGTGTGTGTATGCATGTGTGTCTGCAGGTGCACTCATGCCATGGCACAAGTGTGGAGGACAGAAGACAACTTTCAGGAGTCAGTTGTCTCCTTCTACCAGGTAGATCCCAGGGATTGAACTAAGATTGTCAGATTTGGTAGCAAGAACCTTTACCCACTAAGCCATCTTGCTGGCCCGTGGCTGTCTGAATGAGTCCAGTGCAGGCTAACATGTAAGAACCACAGAGAAAAATCAGAGGGAATGTTTTCTAGACAAGTAACTTGCTAACTCACAAGCTGTGAGCTTTTTCCATGAACTCTTCTTGAGTTATGATTTACACAGATTTGCAGGAGCCCAGCAGAGACAGCAGACGAGTACACTGGCTGGGACCCAGATTCTATGACTGGCCTCAGTGCAGGATATGCATGTGTCTACTCTGGAACAAAGGGACAGAGATGAGTCATTGAATGACACTGTCAGAGCCCAGTTATTTTTAGAGTTGAGGTTTTGCTTCATGAGTAAAAGAAAAGTCCGAAGGGTCTAGAATACACTCAGAAGAATGCAGTATATATAGATGTCTGCAAATCTGAGTTTTCCCCTCACTGTGGGAGATGCAGAAGCAATAAGGAGCAAACACTGGGAGGTGCAGCTCAGTGGCAGAGTGCATGAGCAGCATGCATGCAGTCCTAACAAATCCCTGGCACACATACATGCACACGCACATGCACACATCCTGCAATTATTGAATTCAGAGTGCATTGGCAATACTTGCTCGGCAAGATGGCTCAATGGTAAAAGCATCACTGTGCAAGCCCGGCGACCTGAGTTCAAATCTTACAACCCATGTAGAAGTTAAAGGAAAGTACTGACTCCACAGAGTGACATGCATACTCATGTGTATGTACATGCAACACAAACACACTCATCATAGTTTTGATTTTTAATTAATATTTTATGCATGGGGCATTTTACCTGCATATATGTATGTGTACCACATACATGCCTGATGCCTGAGGAAGCCAGAGACGGCATTGGAGCTCCCAGAACTGGAGTTACAGATGGTTATAAGCCACCATGCATGTACTAGAAATGAAACCCGAGTCTTCTGGAAAAGGAGCCAGTGTTCCTAGTTGCTAAGCCATTTCTCCAGCCCCAATAAATAGGTTTTTGGTTGGCTGGCTGGCTGGCTGGCTGGCTGGCTGGCTGGCTGGCTGGCTGGCTGG
>NW_021604597.1:1634955-1637348 GCF_004785775.1 Grammomys surdaster
TGGCTGGCTGGCTGGCTGGCTGGCTGGCTGGCTGGCTGGCTGGCTGGTTGGTTGGTTGGCTGGCTGGCTAGCTGGCTGGTTGGTTGGTTGGTTGGTTGGTTGGTTGGTTGGTTGGTTGGTTGGTTAGTTGGTTGGTTAGTTGGTTGGTTAGTTGGTTGGTTGGTTTTAATGAGCAGAATGATAGACTGTACCATAGCTCACATTATGGGGAGCATCTGTCCCCATCCAGATGCATTCAAGCATCCCAAAAAGGGCTAGGTGGCTCCTAGGCCTCAGCTGATCTGCTTAAGACAGCTGCTGTACCTTTACAGTACCTGTGCACTAAGGTGCCACGTCACTTTTCGGTGTATCACTACTTTCACTGTTTTTCCAATTTTTTGATATAGTATATCACTGTGTAGTCAAGAATGCTGGTATGACAGGTGGGTACCACAACACCTGGCACTGAAAGAAACAAATTAAATGCTTGGTCTATCCTTGATAACTCATGGCTAGCCTGGGTGAAGCAAAGCTGTGGCTTCTGAACAATGTATGTGGTAGGCAGCTTCAAGGTGCCATTCATTTTATACAGACAGCTGGGGCGAGGCTCCTCTTCATTTAGTTTTATTGTTGTGTCTGAGTATGATGTGTGTGTGGGTTAGTATATCACAATTATGCATGTAGAGGTCAGAGGGCCATTTTGTAAGCTTTGTTTTCTCCACCCATCCTAACATAGGCGCTGGGGATCTAAACTCCGGTGGTCACGTTTCCACAGAGTGCTCACTGAGCTGTCTCACGGATCCTGGCTTAAATGACAAGTTCTATAACTGAAAGCTTTTCAGTCATTTCTCAGAGAATCAAGTTTGCCATGAGACTGGACTGTCTTGGATACGTAGAAAAGGTTTGGAGGAGAAGAGTAGACGACGAAGACTTCCCTATGAGTTACTGGTCAAGGACTCCCCCAAAACAATGTTGCTCCCATCCCACTCGGTGCTGTGCCCAGCATACATGGTCTTTGGCAACAGAGTCTTAACTTCAAGTTCTGGGAGGTAACCAAGGACAATGGCAACAGCTTCTTTGACGGTACAAGTCACTAAAGTGTGACATCCATTGACAATCATCTTGATATATACAAGCCACAGTGTCCAGGCAATTTTAGGAATTGATTTTACGATAATCCCCGTTCCCAGTTCTACCTCATTCAAAATCTAAACCCTTGAACTTGCAAACAAAATTCTAGGAGAGCACTATCTCTTATTACTGAAGCTTCACAATAGCCAGTGTTCAGCTCAATAGGTAGAAAGCTAGCCCAGCCTGCTCAAGGCCCCGGGGTCAATCCCCAGCACCACAAATAAATATACAGAGTAAAGCCAAAGAGAACCATTAAGAAGGTTAGTAATATACAGACTGGGGAGACTGAGCAGGAAGATCAGGGGCTAAGGATACATGAGACCCCCCTCTCAAAAAAAATGTGTGTATGTAGTATGTATCTGTATTTATCTGTATGTGCATGCATGTGTATATATGTGTATCATTTGTGTCTGCATGAGTATATCTGCATGTCTATGTCTGTCTGTGTGTGTGTACTATGTATCTGTGTCTATTTGTATTGCATGCATGTGTATGTGTTGGTGTATACATGTGTATGTGTTTGTGTCTGCATGAATATATCTGAATGTGTGTCTATACGTGTGTGCGTGTGAATTCTTCTCCAAATTCTCTGCTCCCCTCCCTTCTCATCGTTCAGATTCAAAATGACTTCATTGAGCTGCCAACTGCTACATTACCAACTAAAGACTCAAGGGGTGTGTAGTCAGGCAGAGTGGGCAAACCTTCATTAGTGCCACCTACCATGCTTTTTTAAGTATGCATTCCTAAATGCACAGAGAGTTCCTGAGCCAGTCTGGTGTCCTCACCCTCAGCCAAGCATCCAGTTCCATGATGGGAAAGCTTCATTCATGCATGGCGGCTCCAGGCAAATTCTCCCCGCTCTGGACTTAAACAAGGCCGTGCAGAGTTCCACGAAACAAATGAACCACAAGAGAAAGCTTTAGGCCACTTGTCCCTCAGCTAAGGCTCTCAAACTGAGGGGGGCCTCTGTGGATGCTGCACACACTACTGAAACTTGACCTGTGAGTCTGTGTGCTTGTGTGGAGCATGTGAGAAGGCCAAAGGACAATGTCACCCCTCAAGTGTTCCTTGACTTGGTTTTTTTGTTGTTGTTGTTGTTTTTCAAGACAGGGTTTCTCTGTGTAGCCCTGGCTGTCCTGGAACTCACTCTGTAGACCAGGCTAGCCTCAAACTCTCTAACTCAGAAATCCACCCTTGACTTGTTTTTTTGATTTGCTGGGGGGTCTTTTGTTCTGTGTGTGTGTGTGTGTGTGTGTGTGTGTGTGTGTGTGTGTGTGTGTGTG
>NW_021604597.1:1637358-1677521 GCF_004785775.1 Grammomys surdaster
GTGTGTGTGTGTGTGTGTGT
Source organism: Grammomys surdaster (assembly GCF_004785775.1). NCBI lineage: Eukaryota > Metazoa > Chordata > Mammalia > Rodentia > Muridae > Grammomys > Grammomys surdaster. The sequence goes on from NW_021604597.1 coordinate 1,637,379, forward strand.
GTGTGTGTGTGTGTGTGTGTGTGTGTGGTGTTTTGAAACAAGGTCTCACTTTGTCACTATGTAGCCCTAACTGGACTGAAATTTGCTATGTTCTCCAGGCTGGTCTCCAGCTCAGCCTGCCTCTGTCTACTGGATGTTGGTTGGGTCTAAAGGTGTGCGCCACCATGCCCAGCCTCTCCCTGGGGAGAGGGGATGACCATGCCCAGCCTCTCCCTGGGGAGAGGAGGGTTGATAAACAGAAAAGACTTATGTCCTGCTCTGGGTATCTCCATGCTGGATTGTATTACTAGATCTTGACATCACATAATTTCCTGACTTTCCTACACGACATGGGGAACCAACAGGGTGGAGGTGGGGGTTCTGTTTCTTGGTTCCTTCATCCTCATGAACCTTGTGGCACAACCATCTTCTCTTCTCACTATTAAAGTTTTGATGACACCTTCATTGTAGTGGAGTCAGATCAGCACACACGCTGCCAGAAAAAGGAAGGAGAAATTAAAAGATGCCCCTTCACTTATATAATCCTTTTTAAATAAGTTGCTGTTTTCTGGGTTGAGTGACATCCAGTATATTTTTCAGGCTTCTTTTTAAAGATGTTTCCTGGTGAGCCAAGAAAAACAAAAGGGTTTAGGGAGTCAGACAAACTTGGTTTAACGTCTTGCCTGCTCATTTACTGTGTGATTCTAGAAGATTCTCTTTGTCTTTTCTTACATCTCATCCACTGTAAAATAGGAAACACAAGCGCAGACTACAGCATCGTGACATCACGGAGACTGCCTGCACAGGACTTATAAAGAGGTTGGAACCTGGCCTGGCGCACTGTGAACATGCCATTAATGTTAACAGTGAAACAAGAAAGCAGTCTCTCTCCACTGACACATAGTCTTCGTCTCCATCCTGCAAAGCAAGAAGAGTGACACTGTCTCCATTAGTCACTCCTCTTAGACGGATGTCACTCCTCTTATGACTGGGACCAACTACCTGAGGAAAGCAAGTGAAGGATTTCCTTTGACTCGGAATTTGAAGGTATACGTTCCATCTTGGCAAAGAAGGCATGACGGCAAGAGTGAGAGGCTGGCCATGACAAGAAGTAGGCAGAGAGTGGATGAGGGCACTCACCAGGCCTTCTCAGGTTTTACTTTTGGTTTGGTTTGGTTTTTTTTTTCTTTTTTAAAACACTAAGGACATACCCAGAGCTGTGTCTCCTAGGTGCTTCTAGATCCAGCCAAGCTGACGGTGAAGACTACGCAGCCATACAGAATTGTGGTGCTGGATGTAAAGTCACAGGGACTCAGTTGGTTAGTAAGTTAGAATTCTTGATCTTCAAATAATAAACCCCAGCGATCCAATCAGCGCCTCCTATGGTTCCTCAATGAAGGGCTCTGATTTATTTAGCAGAACACTGTGCTTGAGGCCTCTGGTTCTGGGTCACACATCATACTTCAAAGGCCTCTTTCTGAGTCTTTAGATAACATTTATATCCTATCCACTTTGTGCTGCATAAAAACAGCTAACTTAGCCTTGGGGCAACAGCATTTCTGTCTGGTGACACTTTCTGCCTTTTATAGGTTTTTCCGTCTCCCCTTTGAGCTTGTCGTAGTCCGTTTACTACACTCTATATAGGACAAAAAAAAAATGAGTTGTAATTGGAATGCCTGGGATCTCCCCACACCTAGAATTAAAATAATACACTTGGGTCCAGAGAAGAAATGGGTATTGATTCCATATTGGTTATCAGAGATGTTCCCTTCCCCCACAGCCAGAAAGCAGCAGAGCAATCCTCCTGGCTTACCTAAGCAGCTCTCATGTTGCCTTCAAAAGCACTAGCTAAAGCCCTGAAGTGAGACCCTCCCAATGTCATACTTGAAGGAGACTAGGAAGGGTTTGGTTAGCTCCCTAATCTTCAACCTCTCCAATCAGCTTAATTCATTCATTCATTCATTCGTTCATCTGCTACTACAGCCCTATGTGTTACTCTGACAGACAATCCTCAGATATAAGGCGGACGAATCCAAAGATTGCCCCAAGTTCCCGAAGGAGAATATGTGTTTACTAAAAAGACATGAGACGTAGAGCCAGCATGTATGGTACTTGCTAAGCAAGCCTAGAGATCTGAATTCAACCCCTAGAACCTACATAAAGGAAGGAGAGAACTAACTCTACAAAGTTGTCCTCTGACCTCCGAACATACTTTATGGAATATGTGCTCACACACATACTCCATGCACTTGCACACATACATACCATGCACCCACATACATACACACATGATGCACACTCATGCACATACACACATTCCATGAAGCATACCATGTACTCACACATATACACACACATACCATGTCCACATATACACACCATACACACACACCATGCACACACACATACATACACACATATATTATGTACAGCCATACACACCATGTATACACACACCATGCACACAGACACACCACGCACACATACACACTATACACTCACACACCAAACACATACACCCTGCATATACACACAATGTACACACACCATGTATGCACACACACTCACTTATATGCATATACACTCACACACGCAATAAAAACATATTTTTTAAAAGCAATATAAAATGTAGTTTTTTTAAAAGACATAAGACCTAAAACGAAAAGAAGGAAGAAAGGAGGGAGGTGGGAGGTGGGATGGAGAGGAAGGAAGAGATCAGCTCTGCCTTGCTCAGCATCCAAGTCTCTTACTGAAAAGGAAGAACCCTGCCAGCTCTAGGACCCCTGTAGGACTCCAGCCCAGCAAACATGTACCTATTCTAATAGGACATTTCCCACAGAGGGAAAGGGACTCCCAGTAACTGACACCTTCCCAGGTGGGTGTTTTTGAAGTCTCTCTGCAGAAGAACATTTATGGATCCAATTAGGTAGCTCTGTGGCCTCCTACCCAGCTCCATTTGGCATACTCCAGGGCCATGCCCATGACCCTGCTGTGTGGTTGGGCCTTGATGTCCCACAGGGGCTCTTAGGACTCTTAGCATGCAGCTGCATGCATTGACGAACACTCCTCCGCCCAAGCCACCCCTTCCTGTTCCTGCTATTCTCAGTCACACTACAGCCAATGTAAGGGCTTCAAAGCCTGATTCAAACAATGTCAGAGTTGATACTCCTTTTATGAAACTTTACAAATGTGAGCATTGTACAAATATACACATGTATGTATGTATGTATGTATGTATGTATGTATATGCATGTACACATATGTATGTGCTATTTTTGTCTTTCTTCTCCAATCTACAATTCAAACATAATCTCCAAGACTCTGTCCAAGAGCCTTGGCAGTTCCTGTCTAGACTCCTCCAGAATTCTGGTACATCAAGGCTTTTAATATAACTTATGGAACAAGCTGTGTGTGTGTGTGTGTGTGTGTGTGTGTGTGTGTGTGTGTGTGTGTTTAAACACGGTCTCACTATGTACTTCAGGCTAGCCTTCATGGATTCTCCTATCTTGGCCTCTCAGATGGTGGACTTCTATCAAACCTGCCAAGCAGACCTTTTGATTCCAACTGTATCCCCAGAACGACCCCACCCCTGCCAGAACTCCCTGAATTTCATCGGTGGATCAGTCATGGACAGAGGCTCACAAAGGAAGATCCCTGCTCAAGACATTGCTGAGAGCAATGAGCACGATGAAGTCTATATTATCAGCAAGGGAATGGTAAGCTTGACTTTAGGACCTCACAGACTTGGATACGACCCCTGGCTCTGCCCCGTCCGCACGTTTGTGATGTTGGTGACCTAACTCCTTTGAGTTGTAATTCTCTAAAGGACCAGATCTAACAAAATGAGCATTATGAAAGGATACTTACTAGAATGTCTCAATCAACAGGGGCTGGGTCATCCAACAATGTCCTCCTGCATGGAGGAGAGGCCTGGAAAGTTCATAGAGCCTCTGGTCTTCAGTCCATATTGGAACCCAAAGACATTGGAGTGTGAGGTCAGTGGAACATGGCCCCAGCAAAAATAGGAACAGAGACAGACATGCTCACCACCGAAAATACCAGCAGCAAGGAAGGACACGCTGACCATAGGAAATACCAATAGCAGAGATGGCATGCTCACCACTGAGACACAAAGCTGTCTTTTACTTGGACCTCTTTAAATCTGAGTAAGCACTGGAACATTACACCCACCCTGGGGGCAGATCTTCTCAATTAATCCTTCCCAAATAAGCCCTCACAGGCCTGCCCAGAAGTGTGTCTCTCATTTTTTTCTAGATCCAAGCAAGATGGCAAGATCACACACTCTTAGCCTCCATTCCCTTTCCTGTAAAACAAGAGAATCTCATTTATGTCATGGAGTCTTCATGAAGGTTGGCAAGGAAGGCTACAGAGTGTCGAGCAGTACCAGGCTGTGTGGACGCTAGCTAACAGTAACAACTAGAATGATTGGCCACTGGTAAGAGCTGTGCTTTGCATATTTCCAAGGCAAAGCACAACCCAAGCAAACTGCATCCCCCTTCAAAGGCCCACTCTTTTTGGTGTCAACAAGAGAAAGCTTCCCTGCCCTTGATTCTGACTCCTCTACTATCAAGCCTTCCCTGTTCTCAGCCAGGTCATCACCCATGCTACAGATAACCACTGCCCAGAACTCAAGGATACAGACTTGCCAAAGAGGAAGTCACTACTGCAAAAAGAGAATAGACTCCAGCTTTTCCTTTTACAAGATTTCTTGCAAATGTGCACACATACTCGTGTGTGTGTGTGTGTGTGTGTGTGTGTGTGTAGGCAATTATAAAGTCAGGTAACTTTCTCAACTATTCTCCTCTGGTTTTGTTGTTTTGTTTTGTTTTTGTTTGGTTTTTTTGGGTTTTGGTTTTGTTTTGATTTCGAGACAGGGCCTCTCACTGAATGCAGAGCTGATTTGGCTAGTCTGGAAACAAGCCCAAGGGATATTCTAGTCCCCAGCTCTGAGATTACAGACATGCACACTTGATTCTTTCTAGTATTCTGGAGACTCCAAACTCAGATCCTCATAGTTGTTGAGAAAGCACTTCTGTAGCTGGGCTATGTCCCCAACCCCTGGGCTCTCTCTGTACTCTGCCTCATGAAACACAAAACTACCCAGGATGTTTGCCAAATGTTCCAGTTGTCAAATGAAAGGAAGACCATCAGAGATGTGACATATGAAACAGAGCCATTGACTAATGACACAGAACTTCACTAACTCAACTATGCCAAGAGCTTCCCGGAGCTTTTCATTTACCATATGTAAGTATCTATGCTGCTATCTTCATAACCTGATACCACTCTTGCTGGCTCTCCCACTGGGGCAAGAGACAACCATTAATGACGAAGGTCTCGCACTGACTCGTGTCTCCTTTCCGCATATTCTTGAGAGCAACATCCTACAAAAAAAAGAAGAAGTAATGGGGCCAAATTAGAGGCATTTTTCTGTGTCTGTGCTACAATTTTTCCGAGAACAAGGCTAGCTAGCTTTCAGAAGGATCAAATAGAATTTGAAAATCACCCTGCTTTATGTGGCAAGAGCTTCAAGAATATCAAACATTTCTTGCCATTTGCAAGCAAATGGGTTAGAAGATTTTTTTCCCCACGATTATCTCTTCCAGAAAAGAGCAGTTTCAAACCGCAGAAAATGGACGTCACCAAGAAAAATAACCTGCTTTAGGAGGGTGAGAACAACCCTGAGATATCTGGGAAACAGAGGTAATGTGATTTTCTTCTCCCACACGGGGAAGCTCCAAACACAGGAGAAGCTCATTTCAAGCAGAAAGCTCTTTCCAAAGCACAAATATTGGAAAAATAGACCAAGACGTCAGCGCATTCTAAACACAGCTGTGTTTGCCCTCGCCTCCTGCCTACTAGGCCATGTTTGATTTAACCTGGCAGTTCAGGGAGAGGTGAAAGGCCTCTGACTACCCAACCTGTGGCTTATCTCTTCCCGTCCGTCATCGTTGACACTGCACGTAGCAAACTGACCTCTTATTAAATGTTGCAGCCAACAAGCAGGTTTTAATAATCTTTTGTGTTTTCACACTAAATGTATTTTCAGATGGCTGTCATTTGTATCCATTCCAAGGACCAAGATGCCCAGCCAACTGCTCTGAGTATAAGAAAACGCTCCGCTAGGGGGTGTTGCTGCCCTTCCCAACCCCAGAATGAAACATATGAGCCACAACTGTCTCCAGGAGAACGTTGTCTGTTAGTTCTGGAAAACAGGATGTAGGCCTGCCAAGCAGTTCAGAGGATGGTTTTAAGCCTTTAGAGTAACCTGAGATGAGGGACCACAGAAGACAGGGAAGTGTAAAGCACCAGGTTGTCATCAGGATAATGAGCAGGTACCCTGGCTGCACTCGTTCTCTTAGCCTGCATCAGGAGGCTACGGAACAGACAGGAGAGCACTGACGGTACAGTGTCAGCCCATCCCTAGTTAGGGCCCTGAGGGTAAAACCGGCTGAGCATCAGCATCCAATAGATAACAACAGAAGCCATTATCTCTCTCTAGCTGGGCTGCCAAGTGCAGGGGCCAGGATTGCCTGGTGTTTGCGGTTTCCATAGCAGCACTGTTTCGTTTTTAGCTGGCAAAGTACACAGAGAGGACAGGATCAACATTGCAGCAAATGACTAGAACAACCTGAGTCCTGAGCCTCAGAGCTCTCAGCAGGCTTTGCCCTTTTGGAGTCATGGGTGGGGATGAAGATGGATGCTCTCCAAGAGGTGACTGGAAACTAACAGCTTCTTCAGTCAAGCTTAGCAGCTGCCTGAGCACTGTCACCCACCCAAGGTCACCACTCTAAGCCTCTCTGCCTCATTTCCCAGAACTCTGGAAGGTGCTGTTAACATGGGAGAGACCCCCTCACAGGCATCCACTGGCATCTTCTACCTGGAATTTTTTGAAGCCTTTCTCTTTGCTCAGCTGGCCAAGGAGGTACTATGTTTTGTTTTTGGTTTTTGACACAGGGTTTTCCCAATGTGACCCTAGCTGATTTGAAACTGGCTCTGTAGAGCAAGCTCACCTCTAACTCAGAGATGTGCTGGCCTTTGCCTCTCAAGTGCTGGGATTAAAGTGTGTGCCACCACCGCCTGGCTACATACAACCACTATTTGCTACGAAGAGGAGAAAAGGCTTGGCTCCAGCCTTATGCGTTACCCATACAGTGTGCATATTCAATCTAACTGCCTACCATTTTCCTTCTGACCTGTTGGATAGAAATTAAACTAGTTATCTTAGAATACAAAGTGTCTCCGATGTTAAGGATACCTGGACATTTCTTGTTTCAAAGTACGTTTTATTTAATTTGTCTGTGGGTGTGCATCTGTGCAGTTTAACTGATAGCTAAATTGATCCTCCCGTCTCTGCTTCCTCAGCCCTGGGGTAACAGGTGATGCTGCCACATCCAGATTGTTATGTGCGTGCTGGGGACCCATACCCAGGTCCTGTGCTTTCCTGCTTTAAAGATTCCTAGTGATGGTCCTGCTTTCACACAGACAGAGTAAGACAGAATTAGAGGAGCCGTTAAGCTTTGAGTTGGTGAGAGGCTATAAAGCCAGATTAAGGATAAGAAGTCACAAGCTCCGAACCCCAGCCACAAACTCAAACCTGAGAACTGCCTTTGTTCCTGATCAGTGCAGACACAGGAAACTTAATGCAAATACGTCCTGACTGCCTCCCTCCTTCCTGTTCTGTTATAGTCCTACTTCAGTGTATGGGTGAAGCCAGATACAACTGCAGAACTCAAAGCCACTCCCTATGTGAATATGTGCATGTCTCTTTAAACTAATAGCCTTAAATGCTTTGGGCCTTAAAAGCTTTTTATTCCGGGGACTATATATATTCTGCTAGGTCTAAATGTCAAAATTAAAAGGAATTGGGAGACAGAGCCAATATGGAAGGAAGGAGTTGCAAAAAAAAAAATCCACTTATTGAACCCAGCAAGGTAAACACAGGACAGATGTCTGAAGGATTGATTTTAGCTTTGATCAAAAGTCAGACTTCATTGATCTTTGTTTCTCCAAATCACGAGCAGTTGCCAGGCACACTCTAGGTACTCATAATTATGTGTTGAATTAATGATGTGCCCTGAGCTCAGCATCAGAATAAAGAGTCTGGAATGGAGCTGGAAGGCTGAGGCTCTTGCTGCTTGACTCCTGACCCCTCCTGCAGAGTCCTGGTGGGGAGCTCAGACACTAAGCACCCTGATTTCGTGGGTCGTTGTTCTCCTGCTGCAGCAGATGCTGGCAAACAAGACAGGGCACGCCTTAAGGGGGAAAGAAGCAACAATTTCTACCCTTTGTTCTGAGACTAGGTGAGGGCTTACTCGTCCTAATTATGAGCTGAAAACAGAACTGTTTCTGTCCCTGCAATCCCTCAGGAAACAAACCTGTCACCATCCGCACCATCTCGTGTTCATGTGCAGCCCTGGGTCTGAGTTGGCACAAAGCACACTCAAGATTGATTCTGTAGAAGAAAATAAAGTCTAACAGAAAAACCTCCATCCCCTATTTGACAGTTCAATGTTAGCCATCATGAAAGAATAAATAATAACTTCCATGCATGCATGCTATTTAACATCCAATTTATTCTCCAGACTTATAAAGCATACAAAGCTCAGAGAGGCAAAGTGGCTTGCCCAGGATCACACAGCTAGCAAGAGCTGGAGCCAAATCTGAAATGAGGTCTGGCTGACTGAGCTCCAGCCGAGCTCTTTCCCGTCACACTAACTGTTCGCTCCAGCCTAAGGCGAGAGACAGTGCTCAATGTATAAATGATAAATGAGTCCACAGAAATGTCGCAACTGCCACTTCCAGACAGGCGGGAGGGGAAAGAGTATTTGAAGTGCTGGCGATCTTTTTCAATGTTTTTGGATAGGCAAAACATTTACAAGTTTTAAATACATATTAAAAAAAGAAAAACAAAACCTACAAGGCCAGAATGAAACAACTTATTCTACCTTGTCCTCAGTCAGTTCTCTAGGAAGGTAAACTTAAATCAGATCTTCAAGTGTTTTCCAGCCTTCCTTTATGCAAATACAGTGAGTATGAATATGTGTGCGAAGTGTGTGTGTGTGTGTGTGTGTGTGTGTATACAGTGTCTCACATAGCTGAGTCTGGCCTTGAATTCATTATATACCTGAAACTTTCGTTGATCCTCCTGCCTCCTCCTCTCAAGTGGCAGGGTTACAGGTGTGTGCCACCACATACATCTGAATGCGGTGCGTTCTAGTATTGTTCTGTACCTTGTTCTTCCCCATTTGCTCTTTCATTTAAGCAAAGACTAGTCAGTCAGACCTTCCACTGCAGTTCACAGGGACCATCATTATCTTCCATTCTACATTGTACCATGCCTCTGACGCACTTACAGCTTAATCAGTTAAACGGTAATGAGCAGTTAATTGTTTCTGATCTCTTGCCATTAAGTACTATGGTGGTAAGAGAAAAGCTTAAGTCCAGGCATGGTGTACATGCCTTCAATCCTAGCACTCAGGAGACACAGCCGTGCAGATCTCTGAGTTCAAGATCAATCTACACAACAAGTTCCAGGACAGCCAAGCTTAGGCCATGAAGGATCTGGAAAACAGAAAGCTAGGGCCATGTTTCAGCTCCAGCAAGCAGCAGAACTCAGCGGCTTCAGGCACGTGTCTCTGGCTTTAGAGTCAAGAATAGAAGTGACTATGGGACAACTGAAGCTGGTCATCTGGAACCAAGAAATTAGCAGTGATTAAGAAGAAACCAGCATCACTGAGATGAACTCTTCTGGGAAGTGTTTTTTGAGAGCACAAAGAAGGTGTGTTTCAGAGATAGCCAAAGTTGTACCTCGTGCTGCAGCTGGACTTGGTAATGTATAAAAATCACCCAGCTGGTACTGGTTTTGAAGGCATGAAGGAGCCATGAAGAGCAGCTGAGGCTCGGCACTGTGAGAGGCCAGGGAAGGCCACTGGTGAAGGTGCAGCCTCAGTTGCACTTGACAACCCAGGACTGGAGGGAGGTCTCATGCAAAGAAGTTGAGGCTTGGCACCATGCAGAGAGCCTATGAAAGGCTATTGGTGAAGCTTAGTTGTAGCAGAAGACTCCAGCGAATTGGAGATGCCATTACCATAGGATGATCACCAAGAACAGTGGCGTGGAGTCAACCTGAGTTTAGATTGCTACAGAGGGCAGAGCTGGAGACGTGGCACCAGCACTTTGGAGGAGCCGAGAAGATCATGTGTAGATCCCAGACATTGGAAGTTGTAACACTGAAGTTGCTGTGGAGACCCCAAGATGACAGAGATGGCAGATCCATGGGATACCTGCCAAGGAAAGCTGCTAACAGGGAGTGGACTAGCCCAGGAGAAAGAAGTTTGTTGCAGTCAACAAAGATGAAAGGAGTTGGAGATCTGAAGAGTGCTTTGTCATCAGACATAGAGATGCAAAGTTTGGAGTTTGCCCAGCTAGTTTTTGTGGGTCTTATTTGGTCCAGAATTCCCTCACTATGACATTTTGTAATAGTAATGTATATCCTGTGATGTATAAGGTATGTGATCTGCTTTTTGATTGTGACTTTATAGGGGATTACAGTTAAATGACTGAATGAATCTCAGAAAAGACTTTGAAGACTTAACATCGTTGAGACTGCTATAATCTGTGGGGACTTTTGAAGTTGGACTAAATGTATTTCGCATTATGCTATGTTTAGGTATGGCCTCCATAGACTCATGTGTTTGAAGAAGCCTATGGAGGCCAGGGAATATAAGTGGTGTTTTGAATATGTTTATCCTGGAGATTGGCATTATTAGGAGGTGTGGCCTTGTTGGGATAGGTGTGGCCTATGGAGGCTGGGCTTTGAGACCCTTCTCCTACCTACCTAGAAGACAGTCTGCTCTTGACTTCCTTTCTCAGCTCCTCCAGCTCCATGCCTGCCTGGACATTGCCAGCTTTCCACCTTGATGACAATGGACTGAACCTCTGAAGCTGTAAGCCAGCCCCAATTAAATGTTGTCCTTTATAAGAGTTGCCTTGGTCTTGGTGTTTCTTCACAGCAATAGAAACCTGAACTAAAACAAATACTATGTTACAGTGAATATTCCAAACATACACCAGTAAATCTATATAATAAATTTCATTTTCGGATGACTGGATAAAAAGATGCTAAAGATGACCATTGGCAGTTTACACCCCAAAGAGAGATACCAATAGGTATTTTGCTAAAGATTACCATTGGTTGTGCCCCCCCCACCCCATAAGAGAGGTGCCAGCTAGCATTTTGCTAGCAGTACAGAATAGGGTCTGTTTCCTTAGAGCCCTTAACAGGCAGAGTATGTCAACACTTTGAGTTCATACCTGAGCTAAACCACTTGCTTGATCTATGCAGTATTATTTTTTTTTATATATTTAAGTGGCTTTTTAATTTCATTTCAAAGAACTCCATTTTCATGTGCCTTGACCCTTTCTTTTCTGTTCCTGTAATTTCTTTTATTAAAAAAATAAAAAGCACTGAAGCTTAGAGTACATGAAAGCATGTTATGAAACACAGCCTTATGTTTTAAAACCAGGACTGGAATCCAAGTCTGTTCCTTCCAGACCCTGAACATGTATACGCATAGCCACCAGCATGTATACTCTTGTATTGTTTATGTCTTTATTCTTGTTTTAGCTTTAGTTTTATTTTTAGTTTTAGTTCTAGTTTTAAGTTTAGAGACAAAGTCAAGAGTAGCCCAGGCTGACCTTGAACCCACCACACAGCTGAGATTGGCCTCGAACTCCTGATCCTCCAGTCTCCACCTTCCAAGTGCTGAGATTTACAGACATGTGACATCATGCCCATATTGTTTTTCAAAAGAACTGTCAATAGAGTTGTCTATTCAGGGAGGGTACAAAATGAGATCTCAGTTGTCCTTTTATATGTTTTAATAACTTTGACATAAGAGATTGAATTAGTCAGAATTCTCCAGAGAGGCAGAACCAACCAATGGGACAATGATGCAAAGACGGACAGAGATAGACATGATTCTGGCTCACCCACAAGCCTTACACCTCAGCAGACGACTAAGTTGACACGTATAAATAACCATCTCCAATATCCAATCTATGTAAGATCCATCAAACTCTTGTTTACAATAACTATTTTGAAGTAATGTTGGGAATGACTGAAACACATTTTTAAGGCTAATCTTCTACAGTTCCTAGGTTCAGCTGGCTTGCACCCACTGCTTTTATTGGTTTAGGGACAGTATTCAAGGAATACTATATAGACCTTGCATTTAAAAGGCATGTGCTCTTGGGCCAGAGAGATGGATCAGAGGGTAAAGGTTATTATAACCAAGCATGATGACCTGGGTTCTTTATCCAGGGCCCATATGATGGAAGAAGAGAACCAATCCACTTGGCCTCCATATAAGTACCTTGGCACATGTCCCCACACATGTATACATACATGCAAAAATAAATAAATACAATGAAAATTAATAAGAAGCAATTTTAATTAGGAAGGACCCACACACACACAATGTAGAAAGGATCAGAATTGAACATTGAAAAGCAACCTCTTCATTCAACTGTCTGAAAAATAAGAACAACACTGACTCTTCAAGATGATGTGCCCATTGTTTGTTCTTTAAGTCTACATTATTGTTACATTTTTCTTTAAGAGTAGAAAACCAAGGGGCTGATGTAGATGAATAAGGTGGAGTAGAATCAGATCACCTTTAGAAAAGGCCCTGGTTGCAGGAGAGCTGACTGTGTTCCAGGATGGAGACTCAGGGACTTTCTATATTAGTCAGGACTTTCCAAGCCCCAGTTAAAAGGGAGCTGGCCAAAGAAGGATGTTGCAGCGTAAGCAGACCCATCCTGGGACTCTGCTTTGGAACTTGAGGGCAGAAGCATTTTCTCTTCCTCTGGAAGGTGTGAAAGGAAGTCGTTTTCATTACCGAGAGAAAAGCCAAAGGAAAATAAAACCTTTGAAAGTAAAGGGAAACCTCACAGAGTCCTGATGATTCTGTGTGCCTTTGAACCAACCTCACATAAAGCCCAGTTTACCTACAGACATTCAGAGACATGTGCCTTTGCCAGTCTAAGAGAGGCTGAGGACTGGTGGTGCCTGCGTGCCTGTAATCCCTGCATTCTGGAAGTGAAAGGGAAGGGGAGAGGGGTAGCATGAAAGACGAACCTGAAGGACACTGAGAAACTGGGTGGGAGAACAAGTTGGTGAGCATGTTCCAGGAGGAAGTCATCTGTGCAGAGGCAACAATGCCCTGCAGCTCCTCCCACTGTTTTTATGGAACCTGCCTTCTGCTCCCCTGACTCTGATCAACCTCTTCCTAAAGCCTGTCACAATAAACAGTGGAAATTCAATCCCATTGCGATTAATGTTGCCTTTCTAACTGAGTTTAGAATGTATTCCAAATAGAAGGCATGTTCTGTTGCACGTACTCTGGCAAATTTGCCTTTAAAACTAAGGTCTAAAAGTTGGGGGCTAGGGACATGGTCCAGTGCTTGCCTGGAACGCACAAAGGCTCTGGGTTCAATGCTCAGTCCTGAAGGGAAAAAAAGTAAAGCAAAGAAAAAAGACTTGAGGTGACATCAATTGAGCAAGAAGTTTCCTGTAGCTAACTGTAGAAATATACATTTTGGGAGAAAATGAGAAGAAAAACATAGAAGGAAGGGGAATACAGTTTTTAGTGTCATCTATTTTTGTACAATATTACCACCAAGTTAGGAGCCTAAAGGAACACAAACTGTCACAGTTTCTGTTGACCAAGAACCTGGTCATTGTTTCATCACACTGGGTAAAGTCTCAAGACCACGTAGTGAGGGGTGTGTTATAAACACTCCTCCAGCCCTAGCACTTCAGAGGCTGGGGCATGAAGATGGAGAGTTCAAGGTTGGCCTGAGCCTGAGACTATTTCTCAAAAAGAAAAGAAAAATCTACTGAGCCTCTGTTCATCCCAATCTAACCGTAACAGCTCTACCGTCAGACTCGCTCAGAGTGCTGGCAGAACGCAGCTCCTGGAGCTCACAGGACAACGTCCCATTTCTCATCCCCTGTATTCCATCACTTTCACTTTTCTTCTCCACACCCCCACCCACCCACCAACTCATGCTTAAATCCAGAGTCTGTGCATGGCAGAAAACAGGGCTGGTAGGATGGCTCAGCAAGTGTCGTAGTCAGGATTCTCTAGAGGAACAGAACTGATAGACTATTGATGTATATATAATGAATTAATACTCATGTAGTCTATCAGTTCAGATAGATATACAGACAGACACACAGACGGACAGACGGACGGACGGACGGACGGACAGATGGATGGATGGATAAATGGATGGATGGATGGATGGGTAGGTAATCAGATAGATAGATAGATAGATAGATAGATAGATAGATAGATAGATAGATAGATAGAGATTTAGCAACATAGTTTATATGCTGTGGTCCAACTAATCCAACAATAGCTATCTCTCAATGGAAAATCCAAAAATGCAGTAGTTGTTCAGGTCATAAGGCTAGATGTCTTTACTGCTCTTCAGAATACATTAGAATCCTAAGGAAGGAAGTAGGGTCTAACACCAGGGAAAAGAGGCTGGGTGCAAGCAGGAAAAGGGAAAACCCACTTTCTTCCATGGCCATTCTGTGGCGATGAATGTGACTTTGAAGCACGCCCTCCAAAAGAAACACTGAGGACTGCAGAGAGGATGAAGTGAAGGAAGGCTATATAGACTCCCGAGATCCAAGCCTTGGCCACAGAGCAGTGTGCTGCTCTTCACTGCTGCGTCTTTGGTGTCTAAATATTTGTGGGAGGTGGAGGCAAGTGGAGGTGAGGGGGTAATATCCTTCGCCTAGGTTTCAGCAGGCGACATGGCCTGCGTGAGTGGCAGGGGAGTCCCCCAGAGCACTCACTTTGCGGTCCTCTCTGCTTCTCACTACTGACTTTGAAGAAACAAGAAGCCAAGTTGAAGAGCCCTGTGAAGCCAGGGTTTGCAGACGGCCCAGAAATGCTATGGGCTGCCTCTTGCCAAGAGCTAGCAAAGAACTCAAGGGCCCCCTGACTTCAAAGCCCAGAGCCCACATGGTGGAAATCAGAGAGTCAACTCTGAAGATGTCCACACAGGTACATGAAATAATAAATAATCTTTAAAAACAAGAAAGAAAGCAGAAAAGGAATCTGAGAGGAGATGGACACCTAGCAGTGTGTGTGTGTGTGTGTGTGTGTGTGTGTGTGTGTGTGTGTAAATACCTATGCTCACTTAAAAAAAATTTTTTACTTGGCTCTTCAGCTAAATATCCAATTCTATTGCTTATGAGTTCTGCCTTCCACCAAACACGAGAACATGAAACAACTCTGCCCAAGGTGCTTCCTTTGTGAAGGCACTCTCCTCCAATGCTGATGACACACTGCTCCTTTCGTCCATCTGAGATGTCACCAGAATGACCTTCCCTGTTCTTGTTCTCACCAACATCCTATTCATGATCACTTGTGCATTTTCTAAGAAACCTGACGCTTCCTCTAGAGAGAACTCCCTGTCTTTCTGAACCCTTCTCGGCTTTTCTGAGAATATATATACCTTGCTCTCAGTTCAAGGCCTCTTCCACAAGTTTCGATATTTGTTGGAGCCAGACTCCACTTCTTATTGCTGATTTTGCTTCTGTCTGCTTAGACTATCCCAACAAAATCCATTGCCTGGGAGCAATGAGATGGTTTAGTGAGCAAATGTGCTGGCCTCTGAGCCCGGCAACCTGAGTTCTAGCCCCAGAACCAACATGGGAGATGGGGAGAATTGACGCTTACAAGTTGCCATCTGACCTCCAGGTATGCACCATGGCATGTGCACATGCACTCACAGACACACACACACACAGAGAGAGAGAGAGAGAGAGAGAGAGAGAGAGAGAGAGAGAGAGAGAGAGAATACTTTAAAAATTAAGTTTCAAAACCCAACAGACTGAGAAGCTAAAAGAACAGAAATACCTGTCACAGCTCGAGTAAATTGAAGTCCAAGATCAAAACGCCAGCTCCCAGCTTGCAGACAGCCCCTTCATCCTCATATGTAAAAGAAAGCAAGTTTGAATCTGTCTTAGTCAGTGTCCTATTGCAGTGAAGCGACACCGTGACCAACCGCAACTCTGATAAAGGAAACCAAGGCTGGCTTGCGGTTTCAGAGTTTAGTCCATTCTTAGCATGTCAGGGAACACGGCAGCATGCAAGTAGACATGATGCTGGAGACGTAGCTGAGAGGTCTACATCTGGATCTGTGGGCAGCAGAAAGACAGAGAACCACTAGGCCTGTCTCAGTCCTTAGAAATCTCAAAGCCCACCCCTAGTGACACATTTCCTACAAGGCTACACCTACTCCTGTTGGTGTGTCCCCAACAAGAACACACATCCAATCCTTCTAACTGGTGCCATCCCTGATAACTGAGCATTCAAATATATGAACCCAAGAGAGCCATTCTTATTCACCTCCCCAGCCCCCATAGACTTATAGCTTTTTCATAATGCAAAACCGAGTTCAACTTCCAAAGTCCCAGTAGTCCATAATAGTGTCAACATTATTTAAAAGTCCAAAGTCTCTTCTGCACAGATGGCTACCTTCACACTCAGAGAGAAAACCCCTTATCCACATGTAGCATCTCTTCCTCACCCTAAAATAGTAGCAATAACAGGTGTGTGTTTCCAGGTGATGGCAGCACATGACTTTAATCCCAGCCCTCTGGAGGCAAAAGCAGGTGGATCTCTGAGTTCGAGGCCAGCCTGGTCTACAGAGCAAGTTCCAGGACAACCAGGTTTGTTTTAGAAAAAAGAAAAATGGATAATGGCCTATTAAGGGTTGGGCATGATTCTTATGGTACAGGTCAGGAGGACCTTGAGTCTAAGACTAGTCTAAGCCACATAATGAATTCAAGATTAGTCTGGGCATAGTGAGTTTCAAGCCAACATGGGCTACTGATTAAGTCCCTGATTCAAAGACTCCAAAAGAGAGGAATAAAGGGGGACCAGCTGAGCTAGATTGGGGCACCATTCTTAGGCTCTTGCCTAACCTTAATTACCTCCTTAATGGCCTATTTGGGGGATGAAGGCATGGCCAGATTGAGCCTATAGAGTCTCAATTCTGTCATGGTACACACCCAGGCCTGAGCCTGTGTTTAAATACTGTCATGGTGGCAGCAAGACAGTGTTGGCCCACACCTTAAATTCTAGCACTCAGAATACAGAGGCAGGCATCTTCGTGAGTTCAAGGCCAGCCTAGTCTATAGACTGAGTTACAGGGCAGCCAAGGGTACACAGAAAAACTCTGTCTCAGGAAGAAAAAAAAAGCAATAAACTTTATGGGCTAGAAAGATGTCTCAGTGATTAAGAGCACTGGCTGCTCTTCCAGAGGACCCAGGTTCAATTTTCAGCACCCACATGGAAGCTGACAACTGTCTTTAACTCCATTTCCAGGGATCTGACACACTCACACCTATTCACATAAATTAGCTTTTAAAAATACTGTTGCATTGGCAGTTAGAGCCTCAACGTACAGATTTTGAGAGACAGTTCAATCCCTAATAATGACATGCCTTCACCAGATACAGTGACATCACCAGGCAGCAAAACACGGTGAGCACAGGGGGCCTTTCTCATTTGCCTGTTTCCTGTCACACCTGCTATCACTGGAGGCTTTTATCCTGAGTACCTTCACAGGGCCTGCATATGCATGTGTATCTGTGTGTGGTACAAGCTCCGAGGCCTTGTAACAGAGATGATATATCCCCACTGAAGAGAAATGACAGTCAGAACGAGAAGAAGGAGCCAATTTGTCACTTAATGCAGAGCCTGATTGTGCTGCAGCAGGAGCCTCACACTGGGATTGATTACAAACAAGACGGCATTTCCCTGTGGGCCGCCTCGCGCATTATTATAAATAAATACCACTCGCTTTAGCATCTGCATGGCCATCGATCGAGAACACATTCTTCTCTTGGTGCCTCGGGTTCACAGTAAATATCCCAGGGACCTCAACGTCCTTTCTTCAACGTGTAAGAGAAGCATTGCCTCACATGAGACAGTTTCATAAAGTAGGGGCTGTCACATAAGTCCATGAAGGAAGACAACACATACAGAGTTGAACTGACCCTAGGAGTTCATCTCCAAGAACCCTTAGCCTTAAACTGTGGTGGGGCTTTGTTCCAAAGGCATGAAACATGTGAACCTGAGTGTTGACTCAGGAAAATCCCGATCTCCACAGTGAGACCTTGCCTCTAAGGAGAAAAAGAACACACAACCTATAGCCCCTGAACAGCTGTTTGGGGGTTCTTTAGGGTTTTGGGGGGGGTTTTTTTTTTTTTTTTCGTTTTTTTTTTTTTTTTTTTTTTTTTGTATTTCACACCAGCCCAAGAGAATCAGTTGTTTTCTGGGAGTCTTTCCTGAAAAAAAAATCATGGTGGGATTCTTCAACTTGGAAATAAATCTGTTAAATTTCGAATATCTCTTTGCCCTTGCCCTGACTGCTCCAAATCTGTCATCTTATGAGTTTCAAATAAATAAGTTATTTTAACCAACAAAATAGAGAGTGACTGTTTTCTATTTATTTCTTTACGCTTTGCTTCGGTGCAAGGGTGAATTTGATCTGCCTGCGGAAATTTTTTTTTTCATTTCGGTACCTATCCACTCATTTTCTATCTTCCCCTCCACCTCCTCTTGATGCTTTCCTATCTTCTCAATCTTTCCCTCCTACATAAACAGTTTGGCATCTATCTGTTTGAGACGTGACGTGAGTGCCCCCTGCTGTCAAGGATGGTGAACAGCTCCGCAGCCAGGCCGGTTCAGACCAATCCCGCAGATGGAGGAAAAAACTACATCCCTAGGCAAACACTGGTAGGATTGTTAAAATGAATAATTTATTAAATCGCGATTGTTTATTGACATCCCTTTCATTATTTACCTCTCAGTTATTAAACATACGCGTGGAGTGCCTGGGTGTTAGCCCTTGGCCCACTCCAAGCCTTTTTCCCAGGCAGGGATGGAGCCAGCCCCTTGATTCTCTCTATCCAAGACATTTTCGATCTCTTTTGTCAGGTCGGGGTCAAACTACAGTTGTTCCATGATGACTTTATCAATTCTCAGTTGATAGACTCTAAATGAAAAACTGCCCGCTGCTGCCTCGCCGCCACTTAAGAAGGGGGGTTATCTGTGTAATGTTCTGTCAATCGGGCAGGGTCTGCGACAGACACAGGGAGTCAAGTGAAACAGGAGGAGAAGATGCTTTTAATGTTTTTATTAGTCTTTGTCCCCCACATCAAAGACTAGCTGACAGCCATCCTGGACTGTCCTTCCAAATCAAAGAGATAAAGAAAGGAATGCATGCACGGATGCACGGATGAAGACACACTTTTTTCTGAAGGAAGTCAGCAATACGTGTCTTACGCAATTATTCTAGTCAGCCTTCACGCTGAGGTGGGGCAAGGTCAAAAGCAGCAGGCTCCAATGGGAGGAGCACATCCCAAAAAGAAAACCTCCAACCCCAGACTTGAAGATATACGCTAGTCTGCACCCGGGAGCTCAGGCTTTTAAAGGACAAGCTCATGTTTCCCTGTAGTTCGTTTTCATACAATATATTCTGATACCACTTTCCCCCTCCCCCAATTCCTCCTCATTTTTGCCATGCATGAGTTCAGAAAGGTGCGTGTATGTGTAGTGCCCCCCAAAATAAATAAATAGATAATAAATAAATAAACCTCCAGGCCCAAAAACAAAACAAAGCAGAAGTTAACAAGTTTCACTCTAAAAACCCCAAATTTTAAAACAAAGAAGAGCCAGTAAGATGGTTCAGTGGGTCAAAGTATTTGTCCTATAAGCCTCAAGATTCCACAGGGAAAGGAGCAAATCAGCCTCGCTGGCTTTCACACTCAAACCCGCATCCCTCACGCTCTACTAATAACAAGAAAGAATTTAAAAAAAAAGAGAGAGAGAGAAAGCCTAGTTGATCATGATTGGTCCTGAAGCTACACATAAGAACAAGAAAATCTCCTGTCTGTCTGTCTGTCTGTCTGTCTGTCTCTCTCTCTCTCTCAATAAGTTGATTGATTCATTTCCAAATAACTCATTAAAAATCTGCATTGGGTGGGAAGGTCATATTATCAGATGTTAAAACAAAAAATAGCAATAAATAATATTAGAAATATCATCAAATTATATTCCCTCTCTGTCAAATTAAATATGACTTTCAGGTAAGATTGACACCTTGACATCTTTCACAGCTGTCTGAAGACTCTGTACTCAGAAAGCACAGGAAGACACAGAACAGGGCCAGGGCTGGGGCTTTCTGATGTGCTCGTATGCTTAGCCTGCAGTCCTGCTACATGAACCTATGATGGCTAGGAACGGGGTCCAGCATCTTTGTAGGACCGTACACCATGCCACAATGTCAAAATGGATGGACGCCCTTTGTTTACACCAAATTGTCCACAAAGTTTGTAAGACAAACATCATTTTAGTGGCCAAGAGCCTTAAACTTGAAAGGAATCTGCCGTTCTGGCTTGAGTTCCACATGTGGCTTCTCCAGATTTATGATTTGATCATGAAGCTTCAGTTTCCTTGTTGTGTGTTGTATGTTCTTCTTAAAGTTAAATGTGAGTTCATCCAGCCATACATATAAACATCTATCACAATCACAGACAGCATCAGCAACATTCAACACATGTACAGACCCTTCACTTCCTACCTCCATTCCCTTCTCTCCGTCCTAGAAGCCATCCTGGGGGAGGGGGTCTTCTGGCCAAGCCTGGTAGTGCACTCCTTTAATCCTACCACAAGGACAGCAGAGACAGATGGATCTTTGTGAGTTCAAGGTCAGCCTGGTCTACATAGCAAGCTCCAGACCAGCCAAGTCTACACAATGAGACCCTGTCTCAAAAAAGAGAGAAGGGGAGAGGGGAGGAAAAAGGGGATGACAGGGGAGGAAGAACAGAGCGTCTAACATTAAAGAAGACAGAAAAAACAGCCATTACTTCTTAGACTCGTTGATTTATCTTGGATTGATTAACCATTTGGCTTCCAGTGTCCTCTCTTAAAAGACCAAGGCAGGGACTCAAACTGCCTCCACTGATTATTGATCCCCACCCCCATGAGAGCTGGGGATGGAACCTAGGGCTTCTCTCTCTCATTTTAGTCAACCACTTGACCTCAGAGTCACAGACCCCAACCTGCATGCAGTGATTTTTTTTTTAAATCAAAGAGCTTCCACTAGACAATTCCTCACTAATATTGGCTCCTATCTGTTCAAGCTAATAAAAGAAGAAGTGGAGTAAAGAAGCTATTTCTAAGTTAGACATCGTTATAAGGAATGGTTCTAATCTTAGCATTGCCCTACACTGGACAAACTGACTTTTAGTCTTCCCATTAAGTCCTAACAGTGACTAATAATTACCCAGTGACGACAAGCAGCAGAAGCAGCCAGTGTGTTAGGTTATGTGTACGGTCAACGCAAAGATGAAGATGTACATAAAGATCATGAGGACAGCAGAGAGGAGCCCCTGACCTGCCTCAAAGGTTGAAGGGAAAGAAGGGAAGACAGGCAACCTTCCTGAGAGAACCAGGTGACCCTTCCTTCAGTTCCTGCCTCCACTCAGCTTGTAATAAGTCTGGGCATGAATATGTCCAAACCTGAGGAAGGCTTCGTAATGGAGACACACATCCCTAAAACAGAACACACTTCAAAGACCACATAGTCACACACTAGAGAGTCGAAGTCGCCTGCAAGCAAAGTAAGTGATTGAAAAAACCAGCTTTCAAACAATTTGTGTTTCTTCAAAGCAATGCAGGAGTAGAGGAGAAATGTGAGCCAGAAGTGGGGGGAGGAGGGAAAGCAGTGTGTGGGGGGATGAGAGACAAATGAAGACAGAGGAGCAGGCGAGAAGAGTAAACTAGTCCCCACACAGAAACTCCAAATGTACCTTTATACAGAGACTCTCTCTTCCCGTAATGTATGTGTCCACCCTGATCAAAATTTACAGAGCGAAAATCACCATTAACCCAAGCACTTCTCATGGTTTTCATCAGAGTGATGGAGGACATTCACACTGGTAAGTGCTTCTGAATTTCCTAAGAGATGATGCTAAGTGCAAGACATTGCTATTATGTCCCCTACCTCCTTCCTCGAGTCCTTAAGGAGTCTCGGGAGACTCCTGGAAGTTGGGAAGGGATCCAAATGCTGTGGGGTCGAGAGAAATGGGGGGTAAATGTTGGTACAGACATCTATCCATGTCATCTTTCCAAAATGACATTTCACTCACTCCACAGCAGGAGAATTTTTGATGAGCTTGGAGAGAGGGCAGTAATCCAATCGCCTGCAGAAGCTGGTTCTCTTCCCCACCCTCTGTAGGGATCTATTAAGGAAGCAGGAAATGGGAAAAGAAGCACTATGTGTCATGGATGTCACTTAACATTACATTTTATGAAGTTCTTCTGCAAAGGCCTTTGGTATCGGCAGACTCAGAACAAGGTAAGCACATAAATAAACGATCCCCCTGCATTCCAGGGTTATTTGCCTCGGCCCTCTTTGTGAACTTGCTGGGACGTGGTGAGGTTGCAAGAGAGATTCTAGACAGAGTATATAATATGAACTTGTCACGGTGCCAATATGTGGAACAAACAAAAAAGATTTGTGGCTTTTGTCTGCAAGATCTGATGGATTAGGACGTTAGATTCCTCACTGTAGGTAGGGGAAATGAATACTCCAATCCCCCTGCCTCCATGACTGTTTCATTGCACTTTTATGGATGCTTTTGTTCTGATCTGGAAAGTCAGTAAGGCAGACTCTCCACAGGCCAGTAATGGAGATACGAGAAGCCACATATGGCCATGCTTATGATAAACCATGCTGATCCAAGTGTCACCAGGGAGACTGTTTAGTAACAAAACACAAACTTGCACACAAGTGATAACAGTGCCTTGTGCATCACGAGGTCTTTCTGTCGGAAAGCTTCTTCAAGCATTTTACAGACTTGTATAAAGGGTCCCTCACGAGTCATTGGGACTCTGTTGCATCGAGGGCAGAGGAAAAGCAGCTGTTCTACCAGAAAACAAATATGCTTTCTGGAAAAATTATTTTGCAGGCTGGTGAGATGGCTCCGTGCGTAATGGCACCTGCTGTCAAGCCTGACGACCTGAATTGTGTCCCCAGGACTCACTTGATTAAAGGAGAGACTCAACCCTCTTTTGTTGTCTTCTGACATATGTCCACACACATACAACACACATTTATACACATGAATAAATTAATATAGTTGTAAGTTAAACAAAAAGGTTATTTGCAAGTGCAGCTATAAAATCTTTTTTACGGTCATGGATAGGAGGATTAGACTTGTTGGCACAGAGCACAGGACTACTGTCCTAAGGAACGAGATGGACATTGAAGATGCTACCCATACACTCTTCACTCTTCCTAAAGACATGACCCAGAATGAGTGGATCAAACTAAGTATCCCAGCTAGCCAGAAGTGTGTGCCTATGTCACCAGGCTAGGTGGCAGAGGCTGCATTCTCTAAAAACTGTGAGACTTTGCCCTGCATTAACTATGGAGAGCACAGATCTGTTTCCAGCCCAGCTACTAAAATCCAAGTCTCCTCTGAATGGATGTTTAACACATGACTTGGGCCCTGGCCACCAGAAAAACTAATCCAGAAATTTTCCATGGGACCAGCTTTATGGTTAAAAGCTACAGGAGAGTTCAGACTACGTATCGAGTTCAAGGCCAATCTGGGCTACCCAAGACTCCAGCTTGAAAAAAATAAACAAAAACAACAACAACAAAAAATACTGATAAATCTCTTCCTGACTCCAGTAGCAACCCTCCAGTCAGCATGAACAGATATTATAACCTAGAGTCCCAACCTTTTTGTTTTAAGACAGTCTTTCTCTGCAGATTGGCCTCAAACTCAGAATCTATCTCAGCCTTTAGTTCCAAGGTTACAGTCTTGAGCCACCGAACCCAGTTACCAAACCTGCTCCATCTCCAGATTTCAATATTTCTGTCGAAGTGTTGCTAATTCTACTAAAAACAAAGTCTAAAGTCCCCTCCCTTCCAAAGCAAGACCTAATTTAGCCCTGACTTCCCCCAGTGCCGTATCTATGCTCTTGTTAAGCTCTGACGTGACCTCATGTTGGTACCACATTAATATTCGGGCTTATTCTCCTCATTCTGTCCTGATGACAATAATTATTATAGACCCTAGCCAAGACTCATTCCCTTATCAGCCTTCCCAATAATTCTCACCTGCAGAAAGGGCAGTTTTATCCTTCTTTCCGGCAGAGATTTCAAAGCCAAGAACTCCGGTAATTCTCACCTGACAATGAGTTTATTGCATTTTCCTGAATATACAGCAAGACATTTATTAGTAGACTATGAAGTATTTATAATGGTAATTAAAACTAAGCTGTCGACAGTGTAGTAAACGCAGAGCCAGAGATAATGCTGTTACTTTTTATTGTGTGTTTGCTCTCCCTGTAATCTAATATAAAACCCTTCATGAGGGTGGCAAGGCGCTGATCTTGAGGCTGGTGTTAAACAAATCAGTTTGTCTCCCACCAGGAAGACTCAGTACATACTCAAAGTCACAAGTAATTTCCAAGACAGCAATGTACAGACTCAGGAATGTCTATTTACTGCTGGTAGAAATCAATGTATCTTTCCTTTAAGCAAATAAGAAGGTGGGCTGGGTGGTGGGGCTGTTCAGCTTTCATCCCTATACTGGAGAGGCAGAGAACCGTAGATCTCTGAGATCGAGGCCAGCCTCTTCTACAAAGTGAGTTCCAGGACAGTCAAAAATGGCTACACAAAGAAACTGTCTCAATAAACCAACAAGAAGGGGAAAAGAAAAAGGCAATTTTCCCATGGCAAAAACTTAAAAATAGTCACACCCTTTAGCCTCAAAACTCCACCAAAGTCTTTGTCCTAAAGAACAAGTCAGACCCAACCAATCACTCACTCTAGTAGTTTCACTGTAAAACAGACGCAGGGTGACTGTCACAAGTTTGAAGCCAGCTTCATCTGTATAGTGTTCTCAAGCCAACCAGAGCTGCAAAGGGAGATCCTGTCTCAAAAAAAGACAAAGAAGAAAGAGAAAGAAATAAAGAAAATGATTACTCAGGACCCCAGCACATACCTTTAATCCTAGTACTCAAAAGGCTGAGGCAGAGGGGTCACCATGAATTCAAAGCCAGGCCATGATATAGAGTGAATTCTTAGCCATCATTCTGGGCCACAGAACGAGACTTTATATTTATTAAAAAAAAAAAAAAAAAAAAAGTCGGGCTGGAGAGAGATGGCTCAGCAGTTAAGAGCACTGACTGTTCTTCCAGAGGTCCTAAGTTCAATTCCCAGCAACCACATGGTGACTCACAACCATCTGTAATGGGATTCAAGGCTCTCTTCTGGTATGTCCAAAGACAGCGACAGTGTACTAATATACATGGAATAAATAAATAAATCTTTAAAAAAAATACTCTAGCCAGGCAGTGGTGGCACACACCTTTAATACCAGCACTTGGGAGGCAGAGGCAGGTGGATTTCTGAGTTCGAGGCCAGCTTGGTCTACAGAGTGAGTTCCAGGACAGCCAGGACTATACAGAGAAACCCTATCTCAAAACCCCCTCCCCCCAAAAAAAAATACTCTATAAAAAAAAAATCTAGGTATGGTGGTACACACCCATAACCCCACTGCTTAGGAAGTGGAGTTCAGAAAAGCGGTCAGTGTCATCCTTGACTACAGAGCTGATTTCAGGCCAGCATGGGCTATAAGATGGATACATACATACATACATACATACACACACACACACACACACATACATATAAATAATGCACAAATAATACAAATAAGCACACAAATAAATAATAAAAATGTAAAAAGGAAGGCAATAAGTTTTAGAACTGGGTGTGATGACACAGACCTACAATCCAGCACTTATGAGACCAAGGAGGAAGGGAGTTCAAGGCCATTTGTGACAAGAATGTCATCTAAGACAAGGCTTCATAGACAGGAGAGAGAAAGAGAAAAAGAGAGAAGGGGGAGGGAGAGAGAGAGGGGGAGAGAGAGAGAGAGAGAGAGAGAGAGAGAGAGAGAGAGAGAGAGAGAGAGATTGGGGACAGTTAAAAAGCAACAACAAAAAAGATCACTAAGATTGAGTGTTCTAAATTCAAAGCATCTAACAAGCCCAGACTTAGTAAGTGCACGTGCACAGGCTTAGGGGACCCGGAGGGCACACCCCCTTTCAGCATGGCTCACACCTGCCTCCATTCCCAGGCTTTAGGGCAGGGAGAGAAAGGCTGCCACCAACTTTACTCTTCTTTGCTGTAATGGATTTCAGAAGGTTTCTTTTTCCCAAAGAAATAATGGATGCCTCTTTGCAAACTGTCGGGGAAAATGTTCTATTTGGAAGTAATTGAAAATATGTTTTTGCAGCAGCCGCTTCTGAGCCATTTTCCAAACGGCTTTTCCTTCCTAATTAACTCAGGATGCTTAGCTCCATGATTCACCGGGTAGACAGTGACATCTAGTGGGCACCGACAGAGTTGGCAGAGGGCCTCGGACACCGGTTTAGGAGAAGCACTAAACTGACACTTCCATTCCAATGCAGTTGTCAGGGGGAATGCAAATTTGGTATCATAGAGACTTATTAGCACTTGAAATTATCAAAGGATTGTTTTCTGTTTAGACTCTAGAAAAATCTGGATGTTTTAAGGTGTTTTAGCCCAGTATTCCTTTCATCCAGCACTTGAGAGATAGAGAAGATGGAAGATCAGGAGTTCAACGCCAGCCTCAACTACACAGGGGAATTCAAAGCCGGCCTTGGCTACGTGAGACCTCGCTTCAAAACACAAACAAACAAAAAGAGCCACATTTTATCTAAAGACCCAAGTGATCCAGAAGGTAGTTTGTCTGGGGATAAGATGAGGTCATAGCACCTGAGAGATGAAATATGGCTTTTCCCTGTGCTTGGTAAGGAACTTTCACTTAAAAGTGAAAAATGAAAGGGATTGTGGGTGGTCGGCTGCCCCTGAATATCGTGGGAATTTCCAAGCATTGCAGGTATACAAAGAAAACCTAAAGTAGAGGGCTGGAGGTACAGCTCAGTTGGAAGCGTGTTTGCCTAGCACACACAAAGCCTGGCGTTAGAGCCCCAGTAGTACATAAACCAACCAGAATAATACAGGCTCGTAGTTGGAATACTCAGGGAATAAAAAAGGGAAAGTCAGAAGTTCAAGGTCATGCCTGGCAACACAGGGAGTTCAAGGTCAGCTTTGGCTACGTGAGAACCACATCTTTTAAAAGAGAAAAAAAAATACATTCTGGAACTGACTGGTAATTTCTTCCCTAGCCGCGCTTTCCCAGCCCCGGAGCTTCAATGCAGGCTGCCGAGGAAGAAAAGGTTTCCGTGGTCTTATCCAGCAGTGGACTCCCCATGCTACGAGAGTGACTGCCGGGCAGGTGTGCCCACTGGTGCAGCAGTAGAGTGTGTGTTGTGGAGATAGTAAGCTGCAGTCTGATTGGATTCAAAGCCTATACTACAAGAGGAAATTCATGCCGAGTTCTGTAACATAGTCTAAAGCCATGGCTGGGAAGGTCATGGGCCCTGGTGGGGAGCCTCTACTGTTGTTTTGCTAATGGTCAAACTGGTTTCTAAATAGTTGCGATCATACCTTTAGAGAGTACTGCTCAGAGAAGCTTAGTTTTCAGTAGGCAGCAGTTAATGCACAGACAGCACTAGTCAAAAACGCACAGACTGAACTAGTCAATGGGCTTCAACTCAATGACTGCATCATCCCACCCATGGCTCTGGCTGGGACCATTGCACAAGAGGGTGAGGAGAGAATGTGAGAGCCAGGGATGGGGAGGGGTGCTCTGAAAGGCTGTCTTCAGACATGCACAGCCATTTTGTTCATTAACTCACAGCCATTGTGGTCACCAGGACAAACACTGCCCCAAGATGGAGCCCAGCATCATTTCATCATGTATGGAAGAAGCACGCAAGGCCTTGTCCCTAGCTGAAGAACTATTGCAGTTTCTGGGCCCTGGGAGAGGGAGAGTCATTGTTTTCTCGAGGTGTAGTCAGTAATCCAGTCACTAAGCCAGTCTGCACAGCAAGCAAGCACAATTAAATCTAATTCTCGGTAGAATTAAACTTTAAGGCTCTGTTTCTTCTTATATGTATGTGATTGTGTGTACAATTCCATGTGTACAAGAATGCCTAAGAAGGTCAGAAGACGCCAGATCTCTTGGAGACGGCGTTACAGGTGATGTGAGCTGTCTAACCCAGATGCTGGGAATCAAACTCTGGTACTCTGGAAGAATATCAAGTGCTTTCAACTATCTCTGGCCATCTCTCCAGCCTCCTAAAATTCAATTAAAAAATAACTAACTAGCTAAAACAGAAGGACACTGTCACTGCCAATTTAGCAAACACAAATGACCAACACCAGACATGTGTGTCACCGGACTATGGTGAATCATGGCAACCCCTTGCATCCAAATAGAAACATGGGAGATACACAGAGGAAGTAATCTTAAAAAATAAAATAAAAAAAGATTAGGAACTTTTTGGATGAGACTAATCAAATTACACAAAAAAAAAAAAATCCTGGCAGGGTGGCACACCTCTAATCCCAGCACTCAGAAGGCTAAGGCTGTGTGCTCATTTGATGTTTGTTTGTTTGATTATTTTGTCAGTTTGGAACAGCTAGGGTCATCTAGGAAGGGGGAGCTTCAACTGAGAAAATACCTTTATCAGATTGGCCTGTAGGCAAGTCTGTGGGGCCTTTTCTTGACTGGTGATTGATGTGGGAGGGCCTGGCCCACAGTGAGCAATGCCACCCCGAGGCAGATGGCCCTGGGTGGTATAAGAAAACAAGCACAACACACCAGTAACCAAGATCCCTCCGTAGGCTCTGCCCTGACTTCTCTCAATGGTAGACTGGGATTTTGATGCTTTCCTCCCCAAATTGCTTTTGGTCAGAATGTTTATCACAATAGAAAGCAAGCTAGGATAGGCAGGATGCCTGTGTTCCAGGCCATCCTGGAGAGACCTTGTCTTAGACATGAAAACAAGCCAGGCATGGGGGCTCAAGCCTAAATCCTAGCACTCACCAGGCTGAAGCAGGATGATTTCCAGGTTAGTTTCAGGTTAGCCTGGGGTACGATTGCAACCTTGCTTCAAAAACAATAATAATTTTTAAAGCCATGTGTGAATAGAAAGAAAAGGAATATTTGGGATAAGGAAAAACCACACACACTCACACACACATACTCATACATACACACACTCACACATACACACTCACACACACATACATACTCACATATACACGCACTCATGCACATATATACAGACTCACACACACCTACAGGCACACATATACAAATCAGATGGTGAAGAGATCTGAGGATTGCTTTGCCTTCCCAGAGCACAGGTAAGTCCACACCAACGACAGGGTTAGGTAACTAAGAGATGAAACAGATAATGACGGAGGAGGGGGTCTTTCTGTTTTGGGGTTTGGTTTCTTGAGAGATAGACTAGAACTCTCTATACAGCCCTGGATAGTCTGGAGCTTATAGCAATCCTCCTGCTTCAGCCTCCTTTAGTGCTAGAGTTACACGCACGAGCCACCATGCTCAGCTCAGACAATGAGGTCAGTGGTGTCATCTCCCGAAGTCCCTCGAATGCCTACAGAGGATCCTGTGTGGGATCCTTGGTTCCTGTGTCATGGCTGTGTGGTTGCATGCCATGGCCTAGGGCCACCTAAAGGGGCATGAAGACAAAAGCAGTGGTATGCAGTCACCTATGACAACTAAAAGAGGTGGGCAGCTGTGTCACTGTCATTCCACTGGACTGATGGCCACTGAGGCCATGGCAGAGTAGAGCCATCCATGCTCTGTCCTTGCCCATCACTGAGTGAGCTTTTTGCAGGAATTCTCCCCCCTTCAGATTGAAGGAGAAGTTCTTCACCACTGAAGAACTTAAGCCTTTCCCCAGGGTGAAAATTACTATCTAAGACCTTATCTGTTCTGCTTCTGAGGGGAAAAAAACTTTCTAAGCAGACACAGAGCAGATAACACAGGGGCCACCTCTGCTTGCTAAAGTCAGGACTCGTCACTTAGAACTGCCGCTGTTCTGGATGGTGTAGTGACTTCTGGCTGAAAAGCTAGATTATAAAATCCCACTGAGAGGCCACAGAGCCGGTTCTGTCAGGTAAAGCTGCTTGCTGCACAAGCCTGATGATCTGAGTGGGAACCCTGGCAGCTCTCTAAAAGTGAAAGGAAAGAACCAGAGTTCCCACCCATATAAATAGATCTAAAAGGGAAAAATAAAATGCCGAGAATGAATGCAGACCAAAGGGGATGGGTATACACTGCTGGTAGCGATGTAAGCTAGTCTAGTAATTGGTAAGGAGAAGCCTCTTCCGTATGACCCAGTTACCCATCACACACCCCAGAGGCGTTCGCACACCAGTGTTTATGGTTAGTCATTTGTATGCAAAACACATGTAAAACCCTTTAGTCATTCCCTTTGTTAGCAAGCAATCATAAGTATTAGTGATCAAGCAGAGTGATAGGGCTCCTCACCCTTGACAGGGGTACAGTCCAACTGGGTTAGATGCGCTAAGGAAAAGAACTGGATTGTTAAGTAAATTTCACTAAACTGTAATAATAAAGATATGGTGTTTTAGCCAGTGGAGTGTCGCTGGGTATACCAACCACACTCCAGGAGTAGTGGATTTTGTTTTGCTGTTTTGGTTTGGTTTGGTTTGGTTTGGTTTGGTTTGGTTTGGTTTGGTTTGGTTTGGTTTGGTTTGGTTTGGTTTGGTTTGTATGTTATTCTCTTGGATCATTTGCTTATTTGTTTTTTATTTTTGTTTTGTGAAGCTTCTTGTTTGTTTTTGCTTTGAAAAAGAAAGAAAGAACATAAAGGGTAGGGAAGTGGGGAGGGCCTGAGACATATGAGGGGAAGAAAAAGATGACCAAAATATATTGTATAAATGTTTTTAAGGCCAGGCAGTGGTGGCACACACCTTTAGTCCCAGTACTGGAAGGCAAAGGCAGGTATATCTCTGAGACCCAAGGCCAGCCTGGTCTACAGAGCAAGGTCTGGGACAGCCAGGGCTACACAAAGAAACCCTGTCTTGAAAAAAGAAAGGTTTTAACGTAAAAGAAGATGAAGAAACATTAGGCTAGAAGAGAGTGGTTCTGTGATGTGAGCTTTTTAATTTTCCTGGTAAATGCACTGTTACCGTGAGAGCCAGCCCAAGGTTTTGTGGATTGTAGTAGACAGTGGCTTCTTATAGATCGTGTAAGACAATGCCTTCATTCTTTCAGGGCACATCACCCAAGCAAAGCCCAGACCTAATCCAAGTGTAACCATAATCAAAATGCTGAGAAACCTGAAAGGTTGGCAATGTATGCTAAAGAAAGTCAAGAGTGGACTTAGTCCTGGGAAATGAGAAAGACACTAACCAATCAGAAGCCAGCCAGTGTCACTGACAGTAACAAACTGCAAAGGTCAGGATTTAACCAGACAGACAGAACCTGTGCTGGACAAGATTTATTGCAAGGACTTAGCTTACATAACTTTGGATCAGCTAAGCAAGTTCAAAATCCACAGGGCAGATGGCAAGCTAGCAGCTGCAGACCTCACAGAAATCCTGGTTCTGCTTTTAAACCAGATTAAGTCAGTGTCCTCCAGAAGAACAGTGACCATCCATCCCCTCTCCCCTCCCCAAAGTCCATGGGTCGTACAAGCCCTTGAGATTTGCAAGTCACCTCACGGCAACGCCTGAATTGTTGCTAGACTGAGGAAGTACGTCAAGCCGAAAGTCAAGAAATTATTAACACTTACTAATATTGTTTAGTGTGCTAACCAGCAGATGGCAATGATGAAAATGGACTACCTTTGACCTAGTTTGATTAGCAAGACACAGAAAAGAAGGGCAACAGGGATGGGGTCAGGGTTGGAGAAGCTTTGCACAGCTTGGGTCAGGAGCCCACCTGTGCTGGTCATCTTCTCAGTAACTTCCCATCCTTCTATCATATCAACAGTAAGATGAGGAAAACCACAGGACCTAGCTCACATCAGCTGCGAAACTCAAGTGGTAATGTGCACAGAACACGATCAGAAATACAGCAAGTACGTATGTAACAGTCATTGCGGACATTACCTAATATGACCCTTGGAGGATGGGTAAACTTAATCCTGGAGAGGAATCGTATGCCAGGCATAAGAAACAGAAAGTACAAAGGCACAGAGGCATAAAAATGCCTGTTATGCCTGAAGAGCAGCCAAGACAGCCAGAACACAGTGCTGGTAAGAAAGAAACAGGTTTGATTGGTTGGTTCCGGTCTGTCTCCAAGACATTGCTGAGTGCTGTGGAAAAGAACAACTTTAATCTACACCAGGAAGAACCAGGCTTTTCTTACACACACACACACACACACACACACACACACACACACACACACACGAACAAATCACTATTAAATCCTAGAGCACCTGGAATCTCAGACTTCAACAACCTAAGCACATCAGTGAGGCTATGTTTCAATATTTCTTTCTCTTTAGTGCTCTGAGTATTTCATTTGTGAGTCTACCCTCCCATAGACAGTTGGTCAAACCTGTGGAGGATTGGTTCTGAGACCTCCCAAAATCCTGCAATACCCAAGTCCCTTAGGATGAAGAGAGGCTCAGCACATGGCTCAGCTAGAAGGCTAGCTCAGCAAACGAAAAGCCCTGGTTTCGAACCCCAGTGCCATAGAAAGTCATCAGCCCATGCCTGTTATCCTAGAACATGGGACATAGAGGATGAAGTTCAGTCATCCTTGGCTACACAGTGAGACTAAGGCCAGCCTAGGGCTCAATAGAACCCTGTCTCAATAAAAAAATAAAATCAATGCATCCCCAGTTGAGGAGCTGTTGAGAACTCATGGCTTCTGGGGAAGAGAGAGACAGTTTTCTTTAAGGATGTGGCCTCTGATAGTTTGACCACACCCCAATGAATGTTCCCACATCCATGGGTGTATGAGTATCAGAAAATTGGACTCTGTGAATTGTTGTTGTTGTTGTTGTTTTAGAGGACACGAACTTGGGAGGGGCAAGGAGTGATCTGGAAGGAGTTGGGGGATGGGTATGATCATATACATTGTATGCAATTCTCAGAGTAAAATAATATGAAAATAAGTAAAATAAAAAGGCCTGCATATAACCTACACACATCCAACTGTGCTCTTTTTTTTAAGATTTATTTTCTTTTTGTGTCTGTGGGTGCTTTGCCTGCATGTCTGTCTGTGTACCACATATGTGCCTGGGGTTAGAGACAAGCATCAGCAGCCATGTAGGTGCTGGGAATTGAATCCAGCTTCACTGGAAAGACCACCAGTGCTCTTGACCACTGAGCCATCTCTCCAGCCCGCAGCCTGTGTTCTTTAGATCATATCTAGATTGCTTATAATATATAATGTAAATGCTCTGAGTTGTTATGCTCTATTATTTCAGAAATAATAGGGAAAAGAGTTTACACACTTTAAGAATACAAACACTTGGGGCTGGAGAGATGGCTCAGTGGTTAAGAGCACTGACTGTTCTTCCAAAGGTCCTGAGTTCAATTCCCAGCAACCACATGGTGGCTCACAACCTGTAATGGGGTCTGATGTCCTTCTTCTGGTGTGTCTGAAGACAGCTACAGTGTACTCATATACATTAAATAAATAAATAAATAAATAAATCTTTAAAAAAAGAATACAAACACTTGATCAAACACCTCCATGTTGTTTGTGGAATCCACAGATATGGAAGCTGCATACAGAGGGAAATTTGTATGTCCAAGAAGTCCCTAGAGGCACTGACATGTGTTTTCCAATCATGGTAGCAATTTACTGATACCATCATGGGTGGGAAAGGACACCAAACATAACCCTACATGCAAGATCTGACATCACTTCAGTCCTCTGTGCAGGAGCAGGAATGCTGGTCCATATTAAAACCACCCGATTCCACATAAGTGAAGTCATACAGACTCAGTGAATCAAAGATAATTGATTGTCCCCCACAAATCCATTGTCTCTGCCTGATCTTATGACAGTGTTATAAGTGGGCAGGCCGCAATCAACCTATGCACTACATTCCTGGCCCTTCTGTAGATCCGAGGAGCTGGATGATTTCTCCCCAGTATAACATGGGCATAAATGATATGTTCCTCTTCCGGACCCGGACTGTAGAAAACTCACACATGTAAAGTCCTTCCCCGTGTACTTCCATCTTCCCTCAAACAGTAATCCTGGCTGATTGATTGATTGATGACTGATTGATTGATTGCTTTTTAATACTGAGTCTCATGTTATAGGCTGGCCTCAAATTCATTGTATACCTGGGATGACCCCAAACTCCTGATCCTCCTGCCTCCAACTAATCGAGTGCTAAAACTGCAGACACACGCCACCCATCATGCCCAGCTCAACTTCCTACACAAAACACTGAATATAAATAAATACCCAGGTAGGGAGATGCAAATAACCTCTTCCCCGGAAGCACCTAAGTCCGGCTGCTGCTCAGCAACAACTCCCAACAACACCTAAGACCCCTGAGGTGCCTGAGACATCTGTGACTGCTGTAAGGGGAGATGGGGATGGACGAGGCAGGACTTAGAGGAGTCCAGAGATTCTGGCTGAGGTGAGGCCAGTGGAAACAGAGCCCAATATGAACCACATGTGAAGGCACGTATCTATCATCCCAGAGTTTGGGAGGCTGAGGAGGAGGATCAAGAATATGAGCCAGCCTGAGCTACATAGCTAGACCTTGTCTCTAAAAAGAAGAAGAGGCAGAGGAGGAGAAGGAAAACAGAGGAGGAGGAAGAAAGAAAGAGGGAGAGAGACAGACAGATAGACCAGTAAGATGGTTTGTCACATGGGTAATGGCACTGGGTGCTAAGCCCGATAGTCTGAGTTTGCTCCCCTGGCCCTATGAGGTAGAAGGAAAGGGCAGCCTCCCACAAGCTGCCTTCTGACCCCACAGGTATAGTATATGTAACATGTATATATGCAAGTGCATACACACACCATACATAAACACGTCCCAGTTTGCCTCTCTGCTGACAAAATTAAACATTCTGGCCAAAAACAGCTTTGGGGCCGGGTGGTGGTGGCGCATGCTTTTAATCCCAGCACTTGGGAAGCAGAGGCAGGCAGATTTCTGAGTTTGAGGCCAGCCTGGTCTACAGAGTGAGTTCCAGGACAGCCAGGGCTACACAGAGAAACCCTGTCTCGAAAACAAAAACAAAAGCAAAACAAACAGCTTTGGAAAGAGAGGGTTTGTTTGGCTTCTGTGTTCTAATCACTGTCCATCACTGAGGGAAGCCAGGGCAAGAGCTGAAACAGGGGCAGCATGATGAGGCAGGACCCACCCAGGAAGCTTCTTGCTGGCTTGCTCCTGGGGCTCGTTCACAGACACAAGGCCCTCCCACATGGAGCAATCAAATCTAGGTGATGCCGCCACATCCTTGCTGACAGAGCAAAGGCACCCTCCCAACTGAGCTTCTCTCTTTTCAAGTGACTCTAGCCTGTGTCAAAATGACAAAAAAAAAAAATAGCACAAAACGTAATAAGCAATAAACTTTAAGCTTTAAAAAGAAATCAGACATCTTGGCTGGTCAACGGTAATGAGTTACCTCAATCGCAGTGCTGAGTCAGGAAAAGACAGGGTTCCCTGCTCACTCTTTCTAGTTCCTGACTTCATCCCTTCACAACACATATATATCTGGAGATTTACTCTTGCTTTCATTTTAATTTAAAAACTGCAAAAATCAACACCGCCAAGCAGCATCTCAGTGTTTCTAGCGCCACAGTAATGTTAAGGCACTGAGTGTGGCTCAGCTTCTCCCTCCTCTAAACCCTTCCATTCCCCACACCCTACCACAGAACCATCAGCCTGGAGGGGGGGGGGGGGGTTAGAGGTGGGATGGGGGGTTGGGGGAGTGAACTAGGGCCCTGAGCACCTGTCTTTTGTCCACAAAAGCCTTTTGAAGGCAGGGCTCACCTTGACCTGTGCCAACCAGAGGAAGAAACTTTCGCTTTCTTTATGAATCTGAGCGAAAAGAGACCACTCTACACTCACATCCCTCTAAGGCTGAATTCGGAGTAACCTGCCACAACCCAAAATAAGGACTTTTAAAAACCAAATGCTAGATAAATGTTGAAAATCATAACAGTAGAATGTGGTGCCAGGTGTTTACCATGAATCACATGCACACTTATTCTGGTGATGACAATAGGAGACTTGTTGGATTTGTATCAATTTGCTTCATCCTGGACCACACTGTGGTAAAATAATTAAACAAAACAGATAATACACTGTAGCCTAATAATTGAATGCTATAAAGTGTCTCTTGTGGCTTAAAAAACAGAGTAAATGTGGGCAGGATGGCTTTTAGATAAAGATGCTCACCTCCAGTCCTGACAACCTGAGTTTGACCCCTGGAACCCACACTGTAGAAGTGAGAAGTGACTCCTGCAAGTTCTCCACTGACCGCCACATGAACACACTCAAGCACAAATAAACAAGCAAACAAATAAAAAAATTGTTTTATGTTTTGTTTTTCTAGTCAAGTTTTCTCTGTGTATCCCTGGCTATCCTGGAACTCACTCTGTAGACGAGGCTGGGCTAGAACTCAAAGAGATCCACCTGCTCTGCCTCCCAATGCTGGGATTAAAGATGTGTGCCACCACCATCCAGCGATTTTAATTTTTTTTTAATGAAGTATTTTTTTAAACAGAATGAGAGGGGAATCCACTTATCCTAAGAGAGGGAACATGAGAAAAGCAAGGGCCACTGTGGAAGTGGACAGCAATACAGGTTTGTAGAAGACCATTGGACATTACAAATGTCTCATCTTATCTGGCAGACAGGCCTGATTTATACAATATCCTTTTGAAAACCGGGTAGAATTTTCAAAGTTTAAAAATTATCTAGAGTTCAGCCATGCTGATCCAGCCATCTTCAGTTTCTGTTTTGCTTGTATCCTGTGATTTCAAACACAGTCAAAATGATTGACTGCATGGCCCCCAAATTCACATGCTATACACCCTTACCTCCTCCGGGAGTGTACTCACATAGATTAGAAACTTTGTAAAACCTTGCTACACACACACACACACACACACACACTACGGTGCTGGGTGGGGTAGGCGGTAGGGGTGGATCGTTAAAGACATTGCATGGAAAGGCAATCTGTGAGCCAGGAAAGGGACCCTCACCAAACACAGAATCACCTGGAAGCTTGATCTTATATTTTAGACGCCAGATTATAAAAGTGGTTTTTGCTATTTAAGCCACCCAGTTTGTGACGTTTTGTTATGGCAGAACCCAAAGAGACTTACAAGGGAGATGTTATTGTTTGCCACTGACGCTAAGACAGCATCATTTGCAACACACCCCATTATTTTATAAGTCACAGAGCACTGAAATTAAATATTACGTCGTTAAAGGCTGGGGACACGGTCTATCGGGTGGAGTGCTTGCCTGGCGTGCTGAAAGCTGAGCTCCATCCGCAGCCTGACATAAACTAGGCAGGATGGAGCAAGCCTGTCATCTCAGCACTCAAGGAATAGACAGGGAAGGGTCAGAAGTTTGGGGTCACACTAAGTACATCGTAAATTCAAGTCCAATGTAGGTCACGTGAGATTCTTTTCTTTTCTTTTTTTTTGGGGGGGGGGGTTCAAGACAGGGTTTCTCTTTATAGCCCCGGGCTGTCCTGGAACTCACTCTGTAGACCAGGTTGGCCTCGAACTCAGAAATCTGCCTGCCTCTGCCTCCCAAGTGCTGGGATTAAAGGCGTGAGCCACCACTGCCCAGCGAGATTCTTTTTCAAAAAAAAAAAAAAAGTTACTAATTTTAGCAGCTACTCAGAGATTTTTAAATGTGAAAAATGGACATCATAGACTTGACAAAATAGTGGGCTGGAGAGATGGCTCAGCACTTAAGGCACTTGTCTTTGCAGAGGACCTGTTTTGGGGTCCCAACACCCACATGATGGCTCACAAACATCTGTACCTCAGCTCCAGGACATTTTCTGATCTCCACAGGTACCAGGCATGCACTCAGTTCACAGACAAACACGCAGGCAAAACACTCATACACATAAAAAAAATGGACAAAATGGTAAATGTCCTTGAGAGTACTGAGTCTTCAGATCAGGGAAATGGGTTCAGATAGTCCACAGCCAGGAGCAAAGCCTTCTGGACAGCACCAGCCATTCCCTAGAACTAGTCCAGCAGAAGCCATTGCTACCATTGCCAGCCACTCAAACTCTCAAGCAGATTAGAAAACTTGCTGCCCCAGCAGAACCAATGCCATTCACCTTGACAAAACAGCCCTTCATCTCGAGGAACCCCAGGTCTGTACCGGGAGCCAGAGGGGAGGGACACGAACAAAGCCAAGTTATGAAGATGGGTAGACTGTTGCAGGCGATCAAGTGGGACATTTGTTTTTTCTTGGTAACCTGAGGCCCATAGTTCTGAGGAGACATGGAAAATACTGTTAGTAGTCTGGCTTCCCTTACAGTCGAGGCACACTAGAAAAGGGTTGCCCCAGGCCCCAAGGAAGCCAGTGTGCAGGACATGCTATTCTTCATGCTTCCACATAAAGGACAAGTTCACAGTCTTTTCCCAGTGACCCTGGAGAAAGCAGAAGCTCCCCTGGGAAACTTGTGAGTGAAAGAGAAGTTTCTAAATGTCTAGAACACAGCTCAAAACCAATCAGCAGTCTCAGGATATCCCAGGTTCTCAGAAACAGAAAAGTCTGTAGATAAATATTTTTTCAAAAAGATTTTCGAATACTCTGATAATTTTGCCACAAGCACCAAAAGCCTCTGTGTACAGAGGAAATCTTTTGGAGATATGGGGAGAGGACTCTGGGTTCTACCCCAGCAAGTGGCACGCCTGCTGACTCCTATCCACTTCCACTCACTACGAGCTGGGAAATCTTCATGGTAAATTTGCCTGCTCCAGGACCAATTTAGTGGCCATGTCTGTTTGCTTTAAGTTGGGGTTTTATAAAAATGGCAAATTTTGCCTTGATGACAGGCCTATACACAGTGATATTATCACCTTGAAGGTTACACAGAAACATCTAGAGTTTACCCTGTTTCTTCCTCTTCCACTCTCCATTCTCTTTCTTCCTTTGAGACAAGATCTCACATAGCTCAAACTGCCTCCAAACTCACTAGAAAGCCAAGACTGACCTTAAACTCCTGATCCTTCTGCCTCTACCTCCCGAGTGCCAGTGTTACAGACATGTACGTGTGTGTGTGTGTGTGTGTGTGTGTTCGTGTGCGTGTGCGTGTGCATGTGTGTCTAAGATGGGGTTCTGATGGGCTCTGGATAGCCTGGAACTTGCTACGTAGCCCAGGCTGGCCTGGAACGCATAGCAACCCTCCTGTTTCATCTTCCCTAGCGCTAGCAGGTGCGACTCCCCTCAGACTTCCCATGCTCTTCTTGTCCCCAAACTGTCACACACAAGAAATCCAGTTCTTGCTCCGGAGCCTTATATTCTGATCACACAATGCCTGTGTAAGATCCTGTTGTTTGAAGAAACTATAATGACACATATGTGAGAAAATGCCATAGTGAAACCTATCATCTTGCATGTTAGCTTAAAAAACTAAACTTAAGAGGCTGGAAAGATGGCTCAGTAGTTGAGAGGACCTAGACTCAATTCCCAGCACCCAGACGGCAGCTCACAACAGTCATAACCCCAGCCTCAGAGCATCTGATGCATTTTTTTGACTCCAGAGATACCAGTTACACATATGATACACAAACATACATGTAGTCAAAACACCCACACACATGAAATAAATAAAATTTTTAAATCAAATATTAAAAAGTCGTTTGTTTTTGTTTGTGTTTTGTTTTGTTTTGTTTTTAGTTTTTAGTTTTTTTGAGACAAGGTCTCTCTATGTTATCTTGGCTGGCCTAGTACTTACTGTGTAGACCAAGCTGGCCTTGAACTCACAGAGATCTGCCTGCCTCTGCCTCCTGAGTGGTGGGATTAAAGGTTTATACCTGGCTAAGAAAATTTTTTTTGTTTGTTTGGTTTTTTGAGACAGGGTTTCTCTGTGTAGCCCTGGCTGTCCTGGAACTCACTCTGTAGA